>NC_091076.1:2240000-2595000 GCF_032405125.1 Capricornis sumatraensis
CTGCTATTTCTTCCAGCACCAATTTTTGCATTTTATCTAATTCTAGGAATTTATCTATTTCATCTGTTTTTTAAGTTCATTGACTCACAGATGTCCTTAATAAGCTTTTTAAAAATTACCTTTGCAGTTTCCACTTCATCTTCCGTCATTTTAGCAACACGCACACTGATATTTGTAGGCCGGTCTCTATGCCTCCATCAGAGGTGTTCTGTGTTACATCTTTTTTAAAAAGCAGAATTGCAGAGGTCTGTCTGCCTTGTTAATCTTCACCAAGTATGATCCACTGCCTACTTTTGTACAGCCCACGAGCTAAGAATGGTCTTTACATTTTTAAGTGGTTGAAAAAACTCAAGCCTAATCATTCTGATCCACAACGCTTACATGAAATCTGAGTTTTAATGTCTAGAAGCAGGTTCTGTCAGCCTGAGGGGAATGGACACACCCGCTCGTTCAGGCTCCTCGTCCTGGCGTCCAGAGGCCAACCTGCTGGAGGTTCATCGCTGGCATCTCTTGCCCCACTAAACACGTTCACGTCTCTTGCCTCCCAGCCCTCCGTACCTCGGGGATGCCCTGTGCACTCGGTGGGCTTGATCGAGGTCCTGACCCTGATAGGATTTGTCTTCAAACCTTATGCTCCCCAAGCTCTTCTTCAGGACTCAGCAATGCAAGCTGATTTGGTGGCTCCCGCCTTCTCTCCAGGCACTTACTCTGCCACCTGAGTTCACAATGGTCTCGGGGTAGAAGCCAGCCATGGGTGATGGTGCCCGTTACACGGTGGGGGCATGGGGAGGCTGGGATTTGTCTGTTCTTTCTTTCATGGGTGAACTGGGGTCATGTGTTTTGGGGAGAAAGCCCCGCAGAGGTGCAGTGCCTTCTCATCCGTCATGAGGGCACCCTTACCACGGTGGGCAGCACTCACTGGGTTTCCCCACCATCCTCTTGTTCTTCCCCTCTTCCCGTACTGTTTCCTTGGGCCCGCCTTGGTTTGTCTCTGGCATGGACCTCTGAGAGCCCCAGGGTGGGCAGAATCAGGAAGGGACTCTATGGAGAACGTAGTCTGGCCTCCGCCCAGATCAGAGCCGTGCCCCCAGTTGAGGGGGTGGGGAAGCTGGGCAGGCAGACGGAGTGTCCGGCCAGACATGGGAATCCACACATGGCCTCTTTCAAAGGCGGGTGCTGTCCCCGGGGCCCTGCAGGGTCCTTGGGCTTCTTTCATTGGGCACATGCGAGCCTAGCCTGGCCCATGGTGGAAATGCAAATCTAATTAGTCTGGCATTGAGCCCGTCTTAAAAGTATTAACAGAGCCTTAAACTGTGCTGTTGGATGGGGATGAAGAAACGCCTTAGAAAGAAATTACCGGATGGTGACAAAGCCCCAATTTATTAGTCCTCTCCAATGGGGGCTGTGCAAAGGACGTTAATTACTTTAATGGGACTTATTTTGCTTCGTTGCCCAAAGTAATTGGTTTATTAACCTCTCCTTTCCTTTGGGGGGAGGGGAACGTGGAGGGCCGGGTGGTAGCCCCAAGAGAGCCTTGCCCAGCGCTCTGCCCTTTGGCCCAGCACGCCCAGCCCGAGGCAGCCCACCCCCCACCCCCCGCAAGGGTGGCCAGCACGCTGTGCCTGTGGGCCTGGCCCAGGGCAGCCAAGCACCCGTCGGTCTGTCCTTTTTTGCTGGGCACTCACGGCGGGCCCAGCATTCAGAAAGTGGCTGTGAGAGCCAGGGCCGTACAGAACTCTGCTGCAGCCCCATCCGTGTGCCCCGGCACCACGGAACACGGCTCTGGGAGGAGTGGGTCATTGGCCAACGGCCCACAGGAGGCCCGCGGCCGGAGAGGGCAGGATGGGGAGAGATTGCCTGGAGGAGGGGGAGCGGAGAACGGAGCAGGCAGGATGTGCAGGCCGGGGCGAGGATCGCGGGGGTCAGGGGTGCGGGCCAGGCAGCCTGGCCTGGGGTGCCGGCTTCTTCAGGCATGAGCCGATGGAAGCGATAACGTTTGAATTTCAAAACATCTCTCCAGCTGGAGCAGCCTTCTCAGAGACAGAGCAGGGGTCAGCTCCCCCCACCCTCCACCCCGCCCAACCACCCACAGGGGCCTTCTCAGGCCCTGAGAACTGTATCTGATCTGCAGGAGTCAGCTAGCTCAGCCCCTGCTCGGCCCTCAGCACTGGGGGAAAGGCCAGCACTGTCATCGGCCTGGCCAGGGAGAGTCCCAGCCCCCACAGGAAAGACCCCCAGCCCCCCGGGTAAGGCGAGGTTGGGGCAGGGTCTCCTTGCGTCCTTGGACCCTGGGCAGGGGGAGAAGACAGCCCCAGCACCGCTCGGGAGCCCTGGCCAATCAGAAGGTCCCGCCCCATGGCACTCACCCTGGCGGGACCCACACACCCTGACCTCCTCGTGACCCCCGGGGACGCACCTGCCCACCATGCCTGGGGAGACGCTGTGTGTGCGCGTGCCAGGATGGAGTTGGTGCCGGGAGTTGTTGTGGGACTGCCAGGCTTTGGGCCCCCCTCCAGTGGGCTCTCGCCTGGGGCGATGCCCTGAGTGAACGCCCCTCAAGCTGGGTTGTATCTCAGGCTGGAACAGCGTGAGAGTGAGGGCCTGATGGGGGTCCGGGCCCAGTGCTGACCTGGCGGAGCCCCCAGGCAGCCTGGAAAGCGGGATCTCTGATGCCCTCCCTACTTACAAGTGGAGACAGCACAACCCACAGAGTACCAACGAGGCCCCAGGGCCCGCTGCAGGGACCCCCACAGCCACACCCGGCCTGGCCAGCTGGCCCTGCCACATCCCCACTCCCCCAGGGACCCCGGGCCGTCCCTTCCTCTTGGAGCCTCAGTGTCATCCGTCCTGAGAGAGTTGTGCAGGACCCTTCTCGCCTGTGCTGTGAGCTTTGCAGTTGTTCTGGCCAGGTGAGCCGTGCCTTGCCGAGGCTGGGTGTGCGGAGCCGCCCCCCCCCCGCCCCCCCCCTCCAGAGCCCTCACCTCCACTTTCTGCAGTTACCACCTTGTCCTGGAGTTTAACCATGAACTGAGGGGTCAGCGCTTGCCCTCTACACTGGTCAGAGTTGGGGAAGGAGGATTCAGGCCTCCAGAGGACTAGGAGGGGCCCAGGCCAAGCCCGGCATGTCCCTGTGGCCACTCTCAGTGTCCAAAGTGGCCTCGTGGCCCCTTGGTTAACCTGAGTGGGGCTCTGGGAGGAAGGAGGCTCAGGGCCTGGCTGGGCACCATCAGGATCCCCAGTGACTGGCCGCTTCACCCCTGATCTGGAGGCCTGTCCCCCCCAACACCCCACCGGGAAGGATCCCTGGATGCCATGATTTCCAGGGGGTACAGGCTCTACAAGGGCAAAATGGCCCCAAAGCTCAGCCTGAAGCCCAGGAGTTTGTAGTCCAAGATGAGAGGGACCTGGGGTGAGGCCTCTGCTGGGGGGCAGGTGAAGATGGTCCCTCCGCAAGTCAGTTGGTGTCTGCCAGTCTGGGAGGGGTTGGGGCTCTGAACGCAGGGCTCGCCCTCCCTCAAGGTGTACGGGGCACATGGCTCCTCACCCTTGACCTTCAGCACCCTCGCCGGTACTGTCGGGATAAGGAGTGGGCAGAGTGTGCGTTTAGAAGTCGTGGTTCACAGGAGGCGCTTGTCGATGGATGGGGAAAAGAACAGGGAGGCAGAAGAGGAGCAGGGCAATGCAGCCAGACCCGCCCCCGTCCAGGGCCTCCAAATCCAGACGTGTGCTGAGCGGAGCCAGGGACGGAGTCTGAGACTCACCGTGGTTCTGGGGGCGGTGGGGTCCTCACTCCAGGGACCGTGGTCCCAGGAGCCGGGGGTGTGGACGTGGGGGTGACGTGGCAGGTTAGGACATCTGTGCTGTGAGGAGGAGATAGCAGAGACTTAACACGGGGTTTGCCTCCAGACTCGTGAGGAATCAGGGCCCCAGGGCAAAACCCACAGCAGCTTTCTGTCCTGGAAGAAAGTGGCTCAGAAGAGCAGCAGTCTTTCTAAGTCCCACACAACAATCTCAGGGGCTGACTTGCCTGCAACCCATTCCTGAGCGCAGGAAGGCAGGGCCCCCGGGGACAGGGCACGGCGGGCAAAGCCACACACGGGACCTCCCCCACCGAGGCAGCAGGCCGGCTCAGCCCCTCCTAAGGTGCCCCGGGAGCATGGCAGAAACTTCTGGCTTCTGACCTCCATCCAGCTCACCCATCTGAAGACCCCCTATTCCCCAAGTCTTCATGGAATAGCCCCGGTTTTAACTGAGTCTTCCCTTTCCTGCCCGGCACCCGAGTGGCCGTAGAGACCCCCTTCTGGGACCGGCTGGTCCGTAATTCTCAGGGCTTCGGGAAGGAAACGCCCACAAATCACTTTCCGAGATGAAAATCAGTAAGAAGCCCGTGTCACTCTCCCCCGACATTAGACGTTTTCCCTTGCTGCTTTAATCAACAAGTTCCCAACAAGTCATCTCAGTGAGGCCATTACTGATGGCTCATCGACTCCTGGGGCTGTGAGCGAAATGGGACCCCCAGCTCTTTTCTCTGAAAACACTTTTCTTGTTTTCTTTCTCTGGCGCGCTGGAATCAGGCCAACTCGCCAGTTCCATTAACTTAATGAGGGCTGACAGCCCGCAACAAACGTCCTCATAATCTCCCCAGGATTTAAACGGGGTTCTCTCCAGCCGCCTGCTCACGCCCAACCTCGCAGGCTCTCCCCCCTTCTGTCTGCATGCCCACCCCCACTCCGGGGACAAAGCCGGAACAAAGGTGCGTTTCTCCCCGGCTCATTCCCAGCAGCTCAGGCCCAGGCAGCCTCAGACTTTCAGCCTGCCCACCCAATTTAGGGCCCCCCACTGGGGCCCGGGGACCACTCTCCCTGCAGCCCAGGAAGGGCAGGGCCTGTCCGGTGATTTCTCAATCGCTCCTAATCTCCGGAGCGCAGAGCTGCACAGCTGCGGCAGCTTTCCTGGGCTCCGCATCGTGCCGAGGCCACGTCCTCCTTATGACGAAACCCCTGGTCTGCACTGTCCTTTGTGGTCCCTCCAGCTCCTGAGGCCTCCAGAGCTCAAGGAATTTGCTGGAACCAGCTGAAGTCTAGCAATGGGAATCTGTTTGGGGCTCTCACGCCCCCGTCCAAACCGCCCCTCTTCCCCCTCTCCACCCCATCCTCTCCAAGCAGATCTTCGGGCTCCTGGGAGGAAAGTGGACGCCAACATTGGCAAGAGGACTCAGGTCACAGGGCAGGGGTCTCCCACAGCCCAGGGGAGGGGGAGACTGGGCCACGTGTCCAGGATGGCTGGCGGCAGCATAGCCCGCCACCAGGAAACCTTTTCCCTGATGGAAGGACTCGAGTGTCGCCCGTGGTCTCGGGGAGCCGTACTGAAAGGCCCAGACCTGGGGCCAAGTCTGCCCCTCCCGGCCGAGTTCGAGCCGTCCATGGGCCCCGAGCTCCAGCTCTTCCACCCTCCATGAGCCATCCCAGGCTGCCCTGGGCTAGCGTCAGAGGCAGTTTTTGGATGCAAGCCATCCATCTCTGGGTCCCATGCCCCTGCCCATGTGACAGCAACCGTGAGCATGGATCCGCGTGAGGCGGGGCGATGCTGCATTCAGCCGGGGGGCTTAGCCCCGCAGGGCCTGCCAACTCTCCCCCACAAAACGAGGCCCCTGGGTGCCTCAGGCTGGGCCAGCACAGGGAAGAAGTGACCTCAGATGAGTCTACTCAGGGCCCCGCCACCACCACAGCCACTGTGGCCTGAGTTTCTGTCCGCACTATGGGAGCTCAAGGCGGCCCTTTCCCAGGGGGCGCTGGGTGCAGAGCTGCTCGCTCTCAGCCTCCCCGTGTGCCCACCTGTTGCCCTCACTTGGGCCGCCAGCCACGTGGGCCTTCTTTTGGTTGCTGCCTCCCCTCCTCAAACCTTGTTTGTGCTGCCCTCCCCTCTGACCTCCAGCTCACCTCCTCCTTGTCTCTCCGGCTGCCCGAGAGGCTGTCAGGCTCCTAGGATGGGTACTACCCCCACAGTCTGTAACCCACCATGTCCCCCAAGCTGTCGCCTCGCTGTCCCAGGTGCCCACCTACCACTCTGTTCAGGATTACTGATTGGGGTGGTGCTTTGCAGCGCCTGGCCACTCCTGACTTTCCTGTGGTCTCTGATTTTGGCTTTTCCACCCTCATGCGGCTCAGGGTGTCCTCAGCAGAGGTCACTCTCCGGCCCGGTTGGTTTCAACTCCCCAGGGACGTTGACTTGGGTTGCCTTGGTCTGCACTGAGTTGAATGGAGTTGTGTTGCCTGAGTCAGGCTTAGCTGCACCGAGTCATCTGAGCCAAGCCGAGTGAGTTAAGTGGGGGTCACATCTACCAAAACGAACTCAGTTGAACCGAGCTGCTGGGTGGTCCGATCTGTGCTGGGTGGTCTCTGGGGGTCCAGTCAGCTGCCCTGATCTTAGAGAAACAGAGAATTTACTTCTTTTCCTTGGTTCTGGGGTGTGTTGAAATGAGTTAAACCATTTCAAATCCATTGCCAAATCCATTTCGGACACCTGTCCTGAGGTCCTGGAAGAGTTTCGCTGCCAACCCGGGGGTGGGGGGTGGTCTGCTCGGGCTGGCCAGGCCCAGGGGCCTGCACGGACTGCTCTGACTTCCGGATCATCGACACAAAAACAATCTTACAGAGACTTAAAGCACCCTGTGTGTCTCGTGTTGTGTGTGTGAAACACTCTGCGGGACGGAGAGAAGGTGCTTTGCCTCAGAACCCGCTCGGAGCCCCGAAGGTTTTGTTCCGTTTGGGCCAGTTGTGAAGGGCCTGGCAGGCCACCCTCAGAGTCTGCACGTCGTTGGCAGGCTTGGGAGCTGGGGCGGGGGTAACAAGGTCTGCCATTTGCCCCTTGGATTGAAAAGCGCCCTCTGGCAGCCGCTCGGGGCGGGATGGATTGCGAGCAGGGAGGCTGAGCCAGAATGGGGAGTCCGGAGGCCTCCCAGCGTCCGGGGAGGGAGCGAGGCCAAGCCCAGCTGCACGCCTGAGGCAGCTGGCCCCTGACCGTGTCCGAGAAGCACCCCGAGGCGAGGTCCCTCCCCAAAGACACAGGTGCCCTGGCCAGAGCTGGGAGGGCTGGGGGCATCCCAAAAGCTCCCAACCCTCCACCCCCAACCGCCCAGAGGAGCCAGACCTTCCCCCCAGCTCCTGCTGTCTGGAGCCAACTCGGAGGATCAGCCACACCTTTAAAAGCAGTTTTTAGTATGTTCACGGAGTTGCACAACCATCACCACTGCCTGATTCTAGAACGTCACCCCTCAAAAGCAACCGCGGCTCCCCATCCGTGCCCCCCCACCCCCAGCCCCAAGCAAGCACTCGCTGCCCTTCCATCTCCGTGGATTTGCTTGTTGAGAGCATTTCACGTAAACGGGCCCCTGTGAGACGTGGTCTTTTGTGCCCGACTTCCTTCACTCAGCACGCTGTTTTGAGATCCCACCCACGGCCTAGCAAGTGTCAGAGCTTCATCCCTTGTTAGGGCTGAATACGATTCTGCTGAACGGACATGCCACGTTTTGTTTACCCACTCACCGGGTGATGGACACCTGCATGACTGCCGCCTCTAGGCTCCGAGGAACAAAGCCACCGCGAACGTTCACAAACAAGCTCAGGGCTGAGCCTGAGTTTCTCTCTCTCAGGCGTTTCACGGCCACGGGAACTGCCGGGTCACACGCAGCTCCAGGCCTCCCATTTTAAGGAGGCTCCAGGCTGTTTTCCACACCGGCTGGCTGCCCCGTCCTGTGCTGTCAGCCGCCATGCACATTCCTGAGGACCCTCGTTCTCATCTTTTCGGGGCAGCCATGCTGCTGGGTGTGAAGTGGCTCTCAGCTGCGTGTCCTTCACGGGGAGTGACACATTGAGCTTCTCTTTACTTGCCAATGTGCCATCCTCATCTCTTCTTTGGAGAAATGCCTCTTCAGGTCCTTTGCCCATTTTTAAAAAAGCAATTTTTATTGGCATATAGATGATTTCCAATGTTGCGTTAGTTCCAGGTGTGCAGCGAAGTGAGTGTGTTGCAGACATACATACGTGGCTCTGGTGCAGTCGCTGAGTCACGTCCAGATCTCTGCGACCCCGTGGGTTGCAGCACGCCAGGCTTCCCTGTCCTCCACTGTCTCCTGGAGTCTGCTCAGGTTCCTGGCCATTGAGTTGTGATGCCATCCAACCATCTCATCCTCTGTTGTCCCCTTCTCCTCCTGCCCTCAGTCTTTCCCAGCATCAGGGCCTTTCCCAATGAGTCGGCTCTTCGCATCAGGGGGCCAAGGATTGGAGCTTCCGCTCCAGCTTCAGTCCTTCCGGGGACTCACCTCACTTTTTCATATGCACACATCCACTCTTTTTTAGATTATTTCCCCACAGAGGGCTTTACAGAGTGTTGCGTAGCGTTCCCTGTGGCATACAGTAGATTCTCACCGGCCACCTGTTGCATATACAGTGTGTATATGTCATCCCACTCCCCTAACTTACCCCACCCCTCCCCCCAACCTGCCGGTCACCGCAAGTTTATTTTCTACACCTGTAACTCAGTTTCTATTTTGTAGATAAGTTCATTTGTAGCCTTTTTAAAAGACTCCACAAGACTTAGCACCTGTACGATTTGCAAAGAACGGACAAACGAAACAAAGCCAGCAGCAGACGCCTCACGTCCTCGTGGTGTGACGGAGTGAGCCTCAGACAGAGGGCCACAGAATTTTCCTGAATAAACGTGCCCCCGGCCAAAGAAATAAAGAAGCAGGTGAAATAGGAGGTGGACTCAAGTGAAAGGAGGCCCCAGGATTTCGTGCCACGGGGAGGTGTCCCCGCTGTGAGATGGTGCTTTGTCCCCAGGCGTGTGCTGAGCCCAGTTCCCAGCTCGGCTGCACGATTTCCCCGACAGTCACCTTGCCGGTGTGGGGGCAGGTCCTGACCACCTGCGGTCCTCGCCCCTGATGTGACTTGATGACTGAAGGGCCACACACCCAGCCCAGGCCGGAGACCTGTGCCGTCACAGATGAGCAGAATCTTCTAGCCCTTCCTCCCCGGCACATGGGGGCCTGGGGTCTCGGGTCAGGGCTCATCGTCGGCTCCAGCATCTGAGCTGGACGTGGGGGATATCTGAACCCCATGCCTCAGCCCCGGCAGTGATGGTGAATTGTACGGTGGTCATTTGATTACAGTCAGTGTTTGGGGCTCCTGGATGCCGTGAGAGCCGGGGAGCGGGGCCACCCCGAGACCTCACGGGGAAAGGGCTGTGGCTGCGCATGAGTGAGGGTGGGCTGTGTGACCAGGAAGGAGGTGAGGGCGGGCGGCAGCATGCCTGGGGCCCCATGAACGGGCAAGGCCACAGTCCTCAACGTGGCAGGGGTTCGTGGACATGGGAGCCATGGGGCGAGGGGCGCTGCAGAGCCAGCCCCCACAGGGCCTGGGCTGGTCCCTTCCATTGACAGCTGCGGCCGTGACCCCTGTTGGAGGCAGCCATGGCTGGCCAGCTCTGGAGCCACCCTCCAGTTGGCTCGTCAGCAGACGACAGCACGGTGGCCTCTTGTTCTACCTGTCCTTGGACAGCTTCTCAGACCCAGGCGGGGCTGGGCTGGGGTGCTTCATAGCATGTTCTAGGCTGTTTTCTTCCAGAAGACAGTGGGCTGTGTGAGCTGGCAGGCTGGCCTGAAGTCTCTGGATTGCACAACCCTCACCCCTCAGGATGCTATCTCTAAAGAAGTCACCGGATTCAACCACAGACTCCCCCACCCCTCAGGCGTGCACAGAGCTGGAAGCCAGAGCTGTCCCGGGGAGCTTTGGTCAAGGACAGAGAGGCTTCAGCCAGCCCGGGTGGGCAGGCCTTGGACACAGGGCCCAGACTAAGTGGGGTTGGGGGTGAGGGGGCCTGGGCTCCCACTCTGCACCACCACCACCCCCCGCCACAGGAACCTGAGGCGGAGCAGGAGGGTGACTGCGCCATCAGGGAGACAGAGCTCACACCGCAGTCTTGCCCTCCACACTGTGGGCCGAGTCCCTGGGCTCTACTTGCCTGGATCTGCAAGGAAGCCACCTTGCCTTCCTATGAGAGCCAGCACTGAGTGATGAACATAAGCCAGGCCTCCGAGGGAAAGGTGACCACAGCCGGCTGCCTCTGCACGCCCTCCACAAACCCCTTCCTTTGGGAAGACCTAAAAGGGAGAGTCTCCAGAGTCCGCCACTTTGAAGGGCGAAGGGGCAAGTGTTCTGGGAGAGCAGAAGGCCTGTTCACGGAAGAGTTTCTGGGTGGAGACCTTTGGGGCCAAAGTCGGCGAGGAGCTGGCCCTCTGTGGCTTCAGCTGGGCCTCAGGCTATACTGAGCACTGCAGTCCAGGCTCTGACCAGGGCAACGTCCTGCTCCTGGTTCAGGCATTTCAGCTCAATAGCATTTGCTCTATGCTTCTTGCTGTTTCTCAGTTGCTCAGTCGTGTCCAACTCTCTGTGACCCCCTGGACTGTAGCACGTCAGGCTTCCCTGTCCTTCACCATCTCCCGGAGCTTGCTCAAATTCACGTCCATTGAGCCAGTGATGCCATCCAACCATCTCATCCTCTGTCGTCCCCTTCTCCTCCTGCCTTCAGTCTTTCCCAGTGTCAGGGTCTTTTCCAAGGAGTTGGCTCTTCGCATCAGGTGGCCAAATGATTGGAGCTTCAGTGGCGACTCAGGGTGGATTTCCTTTAGGACTGGCTGGTTTGATCTCCTTGCTGTCCAAGGGACTCTCAAGAGTCTGCTTACTTTGGGTTTAATTTGCTCTTCTCTTTCTAGTTTTTTAAGGTGAAAACTAGATCATTGATTTTTCTTTTACTATGTCACTGAATAAGATTTCCTTCTGAGAAACGCTTTAGCTAGGGCCCTCAAATTTTGATGTGTTTTCCTTTTTCATCCAGTTTAAGGTGTTTGTACAAAGGTTTGATAATTTGCTCCCTGAAAGTTTGATTGTTGTTGTTGTCCAGTCACTAAGTTGTGTTTGGCTCTTTCTGACCCCGTGAACTGCAGCACACCCAGGCTTCCCTGTCCTTCCCTATCTCCCAGAGTTTGCTCAAACTCGTGTCCACTGAGTCACTGATGCTATCTAACCATCTCATCCTCTGTCACCCCCTTCTTCTCTTGAGAATTTGATAGAACTTGGGATAAAACCATCTGGGCCTGTTTTGTTTTTGTCTTGTTTTATCTTGTGGGAAGACATTTAACCACCACGTTAATACCTTTAGTATTTGTAAGCTTATTTAAATGTTTTGTTCCATCCTGAGTCAGTTCTACTGAGTTCGATTTTTTCTTCCCTGAGAATATACCTGTTTCTGTGTAGGTCTCCCAAAGTTTTTGGCATATAGTTGATAATATTCTTTTTTATCTTTAAAATCCCTGTTTGTAGTGTTTTCTTCTTTTCCTTTATAATATTTTTATGTCTATCTTCTCTCAGTCTTACCAGAACTTTATCTATTTTGTTAGTTTTTTTTTTAAAAAAAAGAACCAGGTTTTTGCTTTATTTAGAAATTTTAAAGACTTACATAAAGTTAAAGATATACCATATTCATAAACAAAAGACAGTGTTATAAAGAGGTCAATTCATTTCTTCCTCCTTCATCTGTGAATTCACTATAATTCCAGCAAAAACTCGAGGGTTGGGTTGTTTTTCTTTTTCATGAAACTTAATATGATGCTTCTAGAATTCCTGTAGAAGAATAAAGAGTTTCAAATACCAAGACCTTCTTAAGATCAAAGAAAAGCCTTTCCTTCTAGATATGAAGACATGATATGAGACATAGTAATTAAGATGTTGCAGTGAAAGTGTAGAAATCGGTAGTTAGCCCAGAGGAGAGCCCAGAAAGGACCTTCCGGGGCTGAGGTTTCCAAGGATGATCAAAACAGCATTTGTGACCATGGGGCGAGGTGCTCACCCATCATGAGAAAGGGAACCTGGACCCCACCTCACACCCTGTTCAAAAATTCACTCCAGATGGGCCTAAGAATTAAATGTTAAATACAGAACTTATAACCTTTAGAAAATATAAGTTAGTTTGTACCTTTCAAAACTTAGCACAAGAAAATATTTCTCACATGGGACACAGAAGCATCTGTGAGAGAAAAATATTAATAAACGTGTTTATGTAAAATAAGGAATTCTGTTTGTTAACAGACACCTTAAAGGGAAGAGATAACGTGCAACCTGGAATTCGCGTGAGTTTTCTATCGTTGCTGTCACAGAGTCCCTCAAAGCGAGAGGCTTCAAACACATATTTATCATCTTTCAGTTCTATAGGTCAGAAGTCCCATACAGCCCAAGGGTCTGGACAGTATCACAGGGCAGGTTTCTTCCTGATGACCCGGGAGACAATCCACGTCAGACCTTTTTCAGCTTCTAAAGGGCCCTTGGCCCTTTCCTCTGTCTTCAAAGCCATCACATTGCTGCTCTCAGGCCTTTTTTCCACTGTCGTAACTTCCTCTGACCAGAGCTGGGAAGGGTTCTCTACTTTTAAGCATTCAAGCATCTAACTGCCCCCAGCCAGATAATCCTGACCCTCCCCAAAACAAGGCACCGAACCTGAGTTGCATCTCGAGACTCCCTTGTGCCATGTAAGGGGGCACATTTACAGGGTCTGGGGATTAGAACATCTTTGGGGAGACTTTTTCTACCTAACACAGGAGCAGGTGTTCCCAATACATAAATTGACCCCCCAAATGGTTGGTCAGGAGGGAGGGAGGGAGTCGGAGGGTGGGGAGCCAGGGAAGGAGGAGGAAGAAAGGGAGGGAGGGAGGGAGCAGAGAAAGAAAGGAAGCTGCGTGGGCAATTTCTGTCTAATCAACGAGTGCAGGGCTTCCCTGCTGCCTCAGTGGTAAAGAATCCACCTGCCAGTGCAGGAGACATGGGTTCTATCCCCGGGTCAGGAAGATCCCCTGGAGAAGGGCATGGCAACCCACTCCAGTGTTCTTGCCTTGAAAATCCACGGACAGAGGAGCCTGGTGGGCTACAGTCCATGGGGTCACAAGCTAAGGATACAACTTAGTGACTAAACAACAATAAAGACCAATCAGGACACAAATGACTGAACAGAAAGTGACCCAGGCCGGGCCGTCATGGTGGGGGAAGCACACGCGGCCCGCCGGGCATCTGAGAGCATGGCTCCATCACGCCCGCTTCCATCTGGCATGAATCACGACACCTGAGCGCTGGGGCTGCGGACAGAGGTGTGGGGCCCGGGGCCTCTCCTGCACTGCTGGCGGGATGCCTTGGAGGGCCACCATGTGCAAGGACAGTGTGGCCTCACCTGTAAGACTGAATTTCACACACCCATGCACTGGCTATGGCACACCTGGGTACTCCCACAAGGAAAGCTCCAGTCCACCGCCAGCTGGAGCAGGCAGCCTGGAGTGCGTGTCACCAGGGTCCTATCCACCAGTCAGAACAGATGAACCAGAGGGACGCAGATGGACGGGTCTTGGCAACATAAGGCCAAGGAAAAGCATGATACGTTTCTGTAAAGCCTAAATCACCAACAGAAAATCCGCGCCCCTTTCTGCATGCGCAGAAACCTGGTAAAGCTGCACAATCAGGAAAGCCCAGGCAGGGGACGCCGATTCAGGTCACTGCTTCCCAGGGCGGTGGAGGCAGGGGGAGGCTTGAGCTGGGGGCTGATGGGGCTTAGTTATTATTTTAGGTCAGTCCCTGGGGTTTTTCTACATTATTAAGAACAAACAACCAATTATATAATGATGTATTAAAAAAAAACACACCACAACCAAGTGACAGTTAATTTGTTCCAGATAAACCAGCCAGTTCAATATGCAGAACTCAATTAACATAGCCCCTCACGTCAACAGACTGAAGAGAAAACTCAGATGAGTCAACCTAGTGATGTGGAAAAAGTGTTGATAAAATCTAATATCTGTCCAGTCCTTCTCTTTGCCAGGGGCAGGGGTGGGGGAAGTTGTCTCCTTTCTCAGGCAGAGGAGAGGGGAGCTTCGCTCACATGTGGGGCTCAGGGTGCCCGTCCCACCTGCCCGGTGTCAGTCGTCCTGTCCTCGGGCCGAACCCCCCTGGAGAAAGGAGCAGGCCCTCTGAGAGAGGGACCAGCCTGGCCCTTCCGCGCAGACTGCAGCATCCTATGTTCAGCAGGGAGGCCAGCCGTGGGGTGTCACCAGTCAGGGCCAGGCCACGGCAGGCCTGAGTGGAGCCGGCAGAGCCTGGAGTCCCCAGCCCTGGCCTTCCAGCAGCCTGGGGTGGGGGAGCTGCTTGGTTGCAAAGGCCACAGTTTGTTCTGTAGACCTGGTGGAGGTGAGCATGGCAGCAGCCTCTGGAGCAGTCACTGGGTGTGGTCCTTTGATTCAGAGAAGTGGGAGCTTTCTCTCTGAACCTCACACTACGTCCAGGCTTGGCCAGCCACAGTCAGTGGGGCCCTTCTTAGGGGGGCACTCGGGGATCCTCCGCCCCTCCACCTGCTACCACACCACCTGGGGGGTCTACCAGAAGTGAGGACCTGAGGCCAGGGGCTCAGGCCTAGGATGAGGAGCTCATGGGGCCTGTGGCCCTGACTCCAGAGGAGAAATCTCAGGGCCTCCCAGAGCCTGCTGCAGCTCCGGTTCCAAGTGTGTGTGTGCAAGAGCGTGTGTATGTGTGTAAGCGTGTGTGTGTGTGTGTGTGAACGTGTGTTAGCTGGCATGTGTTAGCTGCCGCCCCCTCCCGTGTAGGTGCGGAAGCGTCACCAGGCCTGGGTGCTGCATGACGTATCAGGTGGGCCCAGGTTATAGCAGGTGTGGGGACGCAGCCTTGCATGCCTTCTGCACGTGGGGCCCCCATTGTCCAGTAGCGTGGGGGGCTTGCTCTCACCAGAGAGCATCTCATATACTTGGAGCTCAGAGTGGTCAACCCAGGGCTATGTAGAAACCATTTGTTCCTGAGAACTTTAAAAGCCACTTATCTTTTTAAAAACCATGGAATGAACGACTGTAAAATGCACAAATCCTAGATGAACAGACCAGCCCAGGTGGCTCAGTGGTAAAGAATCCACCTGCTAAGGCAGGAAACTCAGGAGACCCGGGCTCGATCTCTGGGTCGGGATGATCCCTTGGAGGAGGAAATGGCAACCCGCTGCAGTGTTCTTGCCTGGGAAATCTCACGGGCAGGTGGGCTGCATCCACAGGCGGGCTGCTGTCCACGGGCCAGAGTGGGACCTGACTGCGCGACTGAGCACGCATGCGCACGCCCTGCGTAAGCACCCATGTGCGCTGTGCTAAGTCAGTTCCGTCGTGTTCAGCTCTTTGCAACCCCATGGACTGTAGCCCACCAGGCTCCTCTGTCCATGGGATTCTTTAGGTAAGGATACTGGAGTGGGTTGCCATTTCCTCCTTCAGGGGATCTTGACCCATGAGGTCAAGACATAGACACTTCAGTCCCAACAGAAGTTTCCTCCCCCGGGGAAACGCTCCCCCCACAACCCCCGCCCAGGGAAACTCTGTCCTGACCTTTCTCACCCTGGAGCAGTCTTGTCTGTTCTTGAGGCTGCATGGAATCAGATTTGCCTACAGCTTTGTCACTGGCGGGCTTTCCTCCGAGGAAAGCTGCTGTAATCCTCCCCATCAATGTATCTGGTGGATGTGAGTATGAGTTTCTCTGGAGTCAGTATCTGCACATGGGAATGCCTAGTGGTGATGTGTGCCCAAGGCTACAGCCAGGCAGCTTTCCCAGGTGAACCAACGCATGTTCCCACCAGCAGCACACAGGAGTGGTCTCCCTACACCACGTCCAGCACTGGATGTTGGCGGCCTGTCATTTTGACCACGCTAGCCAGTGTGTGTGGGCACCTCATGTGGGCTTTCATCTGTGTTCCCCTCATAGGTGGTGATGCTGAGCACCTTCTCATGGGCCTATTGACATCTGGTGCCTGTTCAAATCATCTTTTTAAAGCAACTAGTCTTTTCCGTATTGATTCGTAGGTGTTCTTGACATGCTCTGAATACAAGTCCTTTGCCAGAAAATACCCTTTCCCAGCCTGCAGAGCGTCTATTCATGTTCTTAACAATGTCTTTTGATCTATGGGAAGCCTTAATTTTTATAAGGAAGAGCAATTTGTCAAATATTTTATTTTGTAGTCAGGGCTGCTTGTGTTTTGGCAAATCTTCCAAGGTCATAAAGATAATCCCCTCCTCTCTTCTCCAGTCCTGATGGTCTCTGCCTTCATGCTTTGATGTAAAACCTAACTTGAATTAATTTTATGACTGATGTGTAGTGGGGATCATGATTCATATATTTTTTTTTCATACAGCTATCCAAACTGTTCCACTACCGTTGATCAAAAGGGACATTCCTTCCCTCCCAGATTGAAATGGCGCCTCGGTTATAAACCCGGTGGCCGCATATGCGTGTTTATGACTCTGGGCGTGTCATTCTGCCCTGTAGACCGTCCCATCTGATGTTGCTGTGTCAGGAGGTGTTCAGGCTACATCTCTATAATCTGTTCTCATCCTGTAGCTTTACGGCACGTTTGAACTGAAGGAGCCTCTTCAACTTCGTTGTACTTCCAAATTGTCTTCTCTATTCCTAATCGTTTGCTTTTTCACAAATATTTTAGAATCAGCTCGAAAACCCTTCCCATAAATAAATAAAAGCATTCTGTGTTGACTGGAATCAGACTGGATCCATACCTCAAAATTCACATCTGACAAATATTAATCCTCCAGTTTACGAACATGTCATAACCCTCAGCCGATATAGGGCTTCTTTAATTTTTCTCACTGAAGTCTAGTACTTTTTTGCATAGAGGTCTTGTTCATCTCCAAGAAATTTCCTTTTAGCTATTTTATAGGTTTGGATGCTGTTATAAGCAGTATCTCTATTTCATTTTCTAATTGCTTGTTATTAACATACAGAAAAGGCTCCCCAGGGGGCTCAGTGGTAAAGAATCCACCTGCCAAGGCAGAAGGCTCGAGACACGGGTTGAATCCTTGGGCTGGGAAGATCCCCTGGAGGAGGAAATGGCAACCCGCTCCAGTGTTCTGGCCTGGGGAATCCCGTGGAGAGAGGAGCCCGACAGGCAACAGTCCATGGGGTTGCGAGGAGTTGAACATGACCGAGCACACACAAACGGGCTTAAGTGGCTATGTTTCGTGGCTCACTTACAGAAACAGAATTTATTTTCTCATATTGTCTTTAAAATCAGTGTTCTTGCTGAATTCATTTAACAATAGAACAGTTTATCTGAAGATTCTGTTGGGTTTTTTAAAAAAATATATATGATCATGTCATTTGTAAATGGTGACAAAACAGTTTTATTTTGTCCTGTCTCATTTTTTCTTATGCTTCCCTTTTCTTCCCTCAGTGCACTGGCTGAGGCTTTGGGGATAACATTAAGTAGAAACAGTAATGATAGACATCCTTGTCTTTTTCCCCATCTCAGGAGGAAAGTATAACCTTTCAGCATGATGGATGATGGCTGCTCAGATTTTGTTTGTTTTTGTGCTTGTTTTTTACATGACAGAATTTCCTTCTGTTCCAAGTTCTCTAAGAGTCGTGTGTTTAATTATGAGTGGGTCTTGAGTTTTATCACATGTTCTTTCTGTATCTTATGAGTTGATTGTACATTTTTTTCTTACTTGTTCTGTTGGATTTCAGATGCTAAACTAAACTTGCATGACTGGATTGAACTAGGATTGTATGTCTTTACATATAGTGTTGGGTTCAGTTTGTTGGTATTGCATGTAGAATATTTGCGTCCTATGTTAACGAGAGATGTTGGCCTATGACTTGGCTTTCCTGAAACATCCTTGTAGGATTTTGATGTCAAGATTATACTGACTCATAAAAAAAGTCTTCTAAAAAGGTTTGTATAAAATTGGTATTATTTCTTACCATTTAAGGACGAATCTACTAGTGAAGTCATCTAACCTTAAATTTGTGTGTGTGTAAATTCCAAATCTAATTTATTTAACTAATATCAGGCAACCTGGATTTTTAAATTTCTTCTTCTTCTACTTTTGTATATCATGGTGTTTTAGAAGTTAATCTATTTTATCTAAGCTATCAAGATTATTTTTGTATATCATACCCTCTAAATACATTTTTAAATGTCTCTAGCTGGTCTCTTCAGAGAATCAAATTTTGGCTTTGTTGAATTTCTTAATGAAATGTCCATTTTTTATTTCACTAAATTTATTCATTTATCTAATTCATTTGTTTTATTGCTCTCTATTTTCTCTTTCCATCTACCTTCTTTGGGCCTAATTTACTATTTTTTTTAAGTACTTGAGATAGACTCCAGTCTCCCCTCTTCTCTTAATGTCTGATTTAAGGTCATAAAATATCCTGTAAGCACTTATTTCACGGTACCTCAAGAACTTATTTAGCTATAAGTTGTGACACAAGACATTTTTATCATTGCTCCACTAAAAATATTGGATGAGCCTAGAGTCTGTCACACAGAGTGGAGTAAGTCGGAAAGGGGGAATCCCCGTGGCTCGGTGGAAAGAATCCGTCGCCAGTACAGGAGATGCGGGTTTGGCCCCTGGGTCGGAAAGATCCCCAGGACAAGGGAGTGGCAACCCACTTGAGTATTCTTGCCTGGGAGATCCCGTGATCAGAGGAGCCCTGCGGGCTACAGTCCATGGGTTCACAAAGGGTTGGACGTGACTGAGTGACTCAACAACAAGTCAGAAGGATTGTGTATTAATGCACGTATATATGGAATCCAGAAAGCTGGACATGATGAGCCTGTCCCCAGGGCGGGAAAAGAGACACAGATGTAGGGAACGGACTTGTGAACACAGACAGGGACGGGGAGGCTGGGACGAACTGAGCAGGCGGCAATGATGTGAACACACTCCCTTGTGTAAGATAGCTAGTGGGCACTTGCTACGCAGCTCAGGGAGCTCAGCTTGGCGCTCCGTGATGACCAAGGGGGCGAAATGGGAGTTGGGGGGAGGCTCAGGATGGAGGAGACATTTGCACACATGTGGCTGATTCGTGATGCTGTACCACAGAAGCCGCCACAACACTGGTAAGCAATTACAGGCAACAAAAATAAAGAAAGAATAAAATAGATTTTACTTAGTCAAAAAACAAACAAAAAAAACCTCTTCCAATTCTTATTAGATTTCTTCTTTGACCCTTAAGGTATTTAACTTCTAAAACACTTGAAGATCTTCCAGTTACCTTTTCCTTATGATTTCTAGTTTAATTTCTCTGAGGTCAGAGAACATACACATATGACTTAATTTCTGGGAGACGTGTTGGCACTTGCTCTTTCAGCCCTGCACGTGGCCCCGTCTGTAGAAGCTGTGTGTGCACTTGGGAAGCTGAAGCGCTCCCAGGACACCGAGCGCAGTATTCTATAAGCGCCCATCGCATCAAGTCCAAACTCAGCTCTTCAGACGTGTTTGTCTTCCGATGTCTTCACAGCTCCCCTATCCGTTACCCACAGAAGGGCCTTCAAATCACCCACTGTGACTGTGGATTTTCTCTTTTACCTCTTAGTTCTGCCAGTTTTTGTGACGTATACTTGAATCCCATGTCTTTAGGTACATACAGATTTAGAACTGACCTCTCCCTACCAGATTTTGACCTTTTCCTTTTTTTGCCCAAGCCACATGGCCTGCAGGATCTTAGTTCCCTGACCAGGGACTGAACCTATGCCTGCTGCAGTGGGAGCGTGGTGTCCTAACCACGAGACTGCCGGGGAATCCTCTTGGTCAGTTTTTAAATACTGACACATCCCTCTTTATTTCTGGCAATACTTAAAGTCTACTTTGTCTGATGCTGCTTTGCCTGGACTAGCTTTCTTTTGGCAATCCCATAATATCTCTTTTTCTATCTTTTTACTGTCAACACTTCTAAGCCTTTCTATTTCAGTATATTCATGTGAAGTATAAAAGTGTCAGTTGCTCAATCATGTCTGACTCTTTCAACCCCATGGACGGTAGCCCACCAGGCTCTTCTGTCCATGGAATTCTCTAGGTAAGAATACTGGAATGGGTAGCCGTTCTCTTCTCCAGGAGATCTTCCTAACCCAGGGATCGAACCCAAGTCTCCTCCATTGCAGGCGGATTCTTTACTGTTTGAGTCACCGGGGAAGCTGGGCAACATCAAATTATTTTTTTTAATCCCACCTAACAGTCTTCACCTTTCGATGCGGATCTTTGGTCCCTCTGCAGTGCGTGCGGTCTACGCTCTCACTCTGTTCTCCCATTTGTTCCGTCACTTCCTTTTCACCTCCTTTCTTGCTTCTTTCAGTTCAGTTCAGTTCATTCGCTCAGTCGTGTCTGACTCTTTGCGACCCCATGAACCCCAGCACGCCAGGCCTCCCTGTCCATCACCAACTCCCGGAGTTCACTCAGACTCACGTCCATCGAGTCCGTGATGTCATCCAGCCATCTCATCCTCTGTCGTCCCCTTCTCCTGCCCCCAATACCTCCCAGCATCAGAGTCTTTTCCAATGAGTCAGCTCTTCGCATGAGGTGGCCAAAGTACTGGAGTTTCAGCTTTAGCATCAGTCCTTCCAAAGAAATCCCAGGGCTGATCTCCTTCAGAATGGACTGGTTGGATCTCCTTGCAGTCCAAGGGACCCTCAAGAGTCTTCTCCAACACCACAGTTCAAACGCATCAATTCTTTGGCGCTCAGCCTTCTTCACAGTCCAACTCTCACATCCATACATGACCACAGGAAAAACCATAGCCTTGACTAGACGGACCTTAGTCGGCAAAGTAATGTCTCTGCTTTTGAATATGCTATCTAGGTTGGTCATAACTTTCCTTCCAAGGAGTAAGCGTCTTAATTTCACGGCTGCAGTCATCATCTGCAGTGATTTTGGAGCCCAAAAAAATAAAGTCTGACACTGTTTCCACTGTTTCCCCATCTATTTCCCATGAAGTGATGGGACTGGATGCCATGATCTTCGTTTTCTGAATGTTGAGCTTTCAGCCAACTTTTTCACTCTCCTCTTTCACTTTCATCAAGAGGCTTTTTAGCTCCTCTTCACTTTCTGCCATAAGGGTGCTGTCATCTGCATATCTGAGGTTATTGATATTTCTCCCGGCAATCTTGATTCCAGCTTGTGCTTCTTCCAGCCCAGCGTTTCTCACGATGTGCTCTGCATATAAGTTAAATGAGCAGGGTGACAATATACAGCCTTGACGTACTCCTTTTCCTATTTGAAACCAGTCTGTTGTTCCATGTCCAGTTCTAGCTGTTGCTTCCTGACCTGCATACAGGTTTCTTAAGAGGCAGGTGAGGTGGTCTGGTATTTCCATCTCTTTCAGAATTTTCCACAGTTTATTGTAATCCACGCAGTCAAAGGCTTTGGCATAGTCAATAAAGCAGAAATAGATGTGTTTCTGGAACTCTCTTGCTTTTTCCATGATTCAGCGGATGTTGGCAATTTGATCTCTGGTTCCTCTGCCTTTTCTAAAAGCAGCTTGAACATCTGGAAGTTCACGGTTCACCTATTGCTGAAGCCTGGCTTGGAGAGTTTGGAGCATTACTTTACTCGCGTGTGAGATGAGGGTGATTGTGCGGTAGTTTGACCTGCTTCTTTGGATTGATCAGAAATTGTTATTAATTAATTTTTATCCCCGTCCACTTGTTAACTCTACGGCCCTTTACTATCCCGTCAGTGGTTGCCTGGAGGTGATCGTACGCATCCTCGGCTCACTGGAGTCAACCTCAGATGAGCACTGTGGCCATCGCCCTGGCAACACGTGGTGCTCACAGCTGTGTAGCTCCATGGACGCCCCCTTCCTGGTGCCATTTGTAATCGTGCGTTTTTAGCTGTGCCTATACATTCAACCTCAGGAAACATCAGCGTGACTGTTTCAGTCAATTTGATTCACTAATTTAAACTTTCTCACACATTTGTCCTTTTCTACAGTCTTAATTGCTTCTTGTATTGAAATATCTCTATGCGTCCTTGTCATTGCGGAGTCCCGGCCCGGAGTCATTCTTCAGTACAGGCCTCACCACCGTGGATTCTCTTGGTCTAGTTTCTACCTTCTCTTATTCTTATTATTGTGGAAAAACACACATACCACAAAATATACCATTTGTATCGTTTTAAGCATTTTTAAGTGCTTCATTCAGAGTCATTAACTCCATTCACGTTCTTGCGTAGCCATCACCCCGTCATCTCCAGAGCTTTTCACCTTCCCAAACAGACAGCCTGTCCCCACTGAACCCTCCCCTCCACCCCTCTCCCACCCCACACCCTCCTCCTTTCTGTCTCGATGGACTCAATGGCGCTAGGCCCTCATATAAGTGGAACAGTGCAGAGTTCATCCTTTTGTGACTGGGTTATTTCACTTGCACCTCCATTTCTAAAAATGCATTTGATGGCTATGGAATGCTACCTTGGTAGGAATTTTCCTTGAGCTCTTTAAGGATGTTATTCTGGCTTTCATCCTCCCTGTTGACAAGTCAACCATCAGGAAAATGTGTCATCGTACACACACACACCCCCTCAGCAATGCTGTGCCTTTGGCCTTCAGCAGGGTGACTCGGAGGGGCCTGGATCCGTTATGCCTTGTCTTTCTTTCCAGCTGGAGCCAAGCGAAAAGAAAGTGAAAATGCGGGTCACTCAGTCGTGTCCGCCTCTTTGTAACCCCATGACCAGGCTCCTCTGTCCCTGGAAATCTCCAGGCAAGAATACTGGAATGGGTGGCCATTCCCTTCTCCAGGGGATCTTCCCAACCCAGGGTGGGGTCTTCTGCATAGTAGGCAGATTCTTTACCGTCTGAGCCACCAGGAAAGCCTGGTGGACCCAAGGAGCTGCTTACATCTGCGGCCTGATGTCTTCCATCATTTGGGGAAAATTCTGAACCATTCAGTCTTCAGAATTACTCATTCTCCACTTCATCTCCTCTCCTTCTGAGATGTCACGTGTATTAGAACCTCTAACCGTATCTCAGTTATCTTGTGTTTTCTCTGTATCTTTAATTCTGCTTTCCCTCTGCACTCCATCCTGGCTACTTTCTCTAGTTCACAAGTACGCTCTCTCTTTTTTTTTTTTTCCCTATGTCTCCTCTGCTATCAAATTCATCTCACGCATTCTTAACTTCCATGATTGTCCTTTCTGTTCTAGAATTTCCCTTTGTTTTCTTTTTAATATAGATTTTACTTCCCTGGTGAAATTCTTCGTCTTGGCTTCTACTTTCTTGAACCTATTTATCAACGCTTACCTCACAACTCTGAAGCAAATCATCTCATCTATTTGCTCCTGACTCTGTGGATCAGCATTTTGGGTTCCTCATCTGGGTGGTTTCACCCAGCTCCTTCAAGTGGCAGCTTGGTGGTGACTGGCTGGTCTCAGCTAGCCTCAGGAGTCTGGAGCCATCATGCTGTTAGACGGGGTGCCTCGGCTCTCCTCCACGTGGCTTTTCCAGCAGCCTGGCTCAGACATGTCCACAAGGCAACAGTGTTACATGGAACAGGATGGTGGAAATAGCAGGGTTGGGAGGGGGCAGGCTCTGCTGGGGGGGACTGCAAAGGACTTGCACCCATCTCTAACTTTCCTCAGTCTGGCCATAACTTTATACCCTTCCACCAAAGGAAGATTCACACACCTCTCCAAGAGACCCCAGAGTCTCGTGCAATTAGAGATGGTACCAGGCCCAACATCCAGCATCTTATAATTGGCCTTTTTTTTTTTCTTTGTCATCCTCTGCCTGAAGCCTGGTCCCAGCACTATTTTGGGATTGATACATGTACCCCACTTTGAAGTCTAATTTCTTTTAATCTATTGATGCGTAGCAAACCATGCCTACGTTTCCTGGCTTCACATCACAACTCTTCCATTATCCGTCATTCTGTGGGTCAGTAATTTGGGCTCGACGCAGCTGGAAGGCTGTTCTGGTGGCTCTGTGTGAGGTGACTGACACAGCTGCAGTCACCTGGTGGTTCATCAGGGCTGGACGGGGGCGGTGGACGACGGCTGCACTCACCTGTTATTGCTCTTGGCCTGGCTCTTGGCCCGGGCACCTCGGTTCTCCACACAGCCTCTAAAGCCAGCCAGTCCAGGTGGTCCACGTAACCACATTGCAAGAACACATGAGTAGGACTTCCCCAGCTTTCTTTTCACGACAATAAAGGTCAAGGTCAGCCTGAATTCAGCTAGTGGGGAAACCAACTCTTATCTCTTGGTGGAAGAGCTACAAGTCGACTCAATGCACGTGAGTTTGAGCAAATGCTGGGAGATAGTGAAGGGCAGAGAAGCCTGGTGTGCTGCAGTCCATGGGGTCTCAAAGAGTCAGACCTGACTTAGCAACTGAACAACCATCTACCACACCTCAAGATCTGTTTCTGCAGTCTGGTTTGTCTCTTGGTTTTCCATCTGTTGTGTATGAAATAGAGGCTCCATGATCTCACCTGCCTATGGATGTCTTGGTTTTCTCTGGAGACCCAAAGGTGCCAGGCAGAGCATTTGCTTTAGGTGGAGACTCGGGGTTTGAGGCCATGGCAGGGCTGGAGTCTCCTCTGAAAGCGTGGGCTGTTTACCAGGACCCTATCTCCTTGATGACTCTGAACCAGAATCCTCCTCTCCTCCATAACATGGGTCTGTGGGGGCCTCTGCTTAGCTTTTTGTCCTTCTGGCAGCTGTTTTTTGCTCCATTTCTCAGAATCTCACCCTGCGCCATGCAGCTTGGCTCACAGACACTTCAAGGAGAAATTGGGTGAAAGGGGCCACCAGGATCTTGGCCTGTCAAGTCCTGGATGTCTTTGGAGCCCTGGCCTCCTGTTTATCTCGCCAGCCTGGGGGGCCCCAGCCTCACACTCAGCCCATGTGCCCCACACACTAAACACATGAATGCACACGTGGGCTCACCCAGCTTGTTTCTCTCCTGGGATCGCAGCCCTGGGAGTCTTCCCTGGTCATAAAACTGTCACACAGCTGTGGTGGTGTCTTCAGCAAAACGTGTGACCAGACGCAAGCTTCAGAGCCAGAAGCAAAGTCTCCACTGGTTCCTTGCGCGTTACTTCCTTCCAGACTTTTCCTGTGCACATGTATCAGCCATTGTGTTCCCCTTTTGATGATGTTTCTAGAAGGAACTTTGGGGTTTCCCAGGCGGTGCAAGTGGTAAAGAACCTGCCTGCCAATGCAAGAGACTCAAGAGATGCAGGTCCAATCCCTGGGTTGGGAAGATCCCCCTGGAGGAGGGCATGGCAACCCACTCCAGTATTCTTATCCAGAGAATCCCACAGACAGAAATCTGGCAGGCTATAGTCCACAGGATCACAAAGAATTGGATGACTGAAGCAACTTAGCACGCACACACACACTAGAAGGGACTTCAGAGGGGAGAGAAAGCAGCACCCTTCACAGAGTGGTTTTTGATGCTGTTCAGTCGCTCATTTGTGTCCACTCTTTGCAGCCCCATGGACCGCAGCACGCCAGGCTTCCCTGTCCTTCACCGTCTTCCAGAGCTTTCTCAAACCCATATCCATTGAGTCAATGATGCCATCCAACCATCTCATCCTCTGTCATCCCCTTCTCCTCCTGCCCCCAATCTTTCCCAGCATCAGGATCTTTTCAGATGAGTCAGTTCTTCACATCAGGTGGCCAAAGTATTGGAGCTACAGCTTCAGCCTCAGTCCTTCCAATGAATATTCAGGGTTGATTTCCTTTAGGATGAACTGATTGGATCTCCTTGCAGTCCAAGAGACTCTCAAGAGTCTTCTCCAACACCACAATTCAAAAGCATTAATTCTTTGGAGCTCAGTCTTCTCTATGGTCTAAATCTCACATCCATACATGACTACTAGAAAAACCGTAGCTCTGACTATATGGGCCTTTGTTGGCAAAGTCACGTCTCTGCTTTGGTGTGGCTAAGGCAGTTTATGTGGCAGAGGTAGTACCTATCCCCGGCTGATTTGTCCTGCCCTACATTTTCCAAGTGGGTACCAGTGGGCAGGCCATGGAACATTCCAGCCGCGAGGGGCCTTAGGGGTCATCTGCTTGTACCCCTTCCCACCGTACTGGTGAGGAACCCAAAGACCTCAACGCAAAAAGAAGCCTGTGTGGCTGTACCGTGGGTAAGGGGCACAGCCGCCGCCAATACAGGACCCTGACTCCAACCCCACTTCTGAGCTAGGAGCAGGGCAAGGGTCCCTCTGGGGCCATCTCGTTAATTAAAAGCCTCTCAGCATCAGCCTTTCCTCCTGCCAGCAGGACAGCGGCTTGCAGATCCCCATCCACAGAGGCTGAACATCCTCCTTGCTCCTGGAGGGGCCCAGCCATGTGCCCGGGGACACTCGCGCAGCCTGCAGGCCTCTGACAGCAGCAGGCATGGGATGACCACCCCCCTCCCCTCCCTTCTCCACCGCAGGCTGCGGGAGCACCACCGGGCCACCATCAAGGTCATCCGGCGCATGCAGTACTTCGTGGCCAAGAAGAAATTCCAGGTGAGTCCTGCACTTGGCCCTCCTGCCCTGGTCCACTCTGAAAGCTGCTTGCCCACCCACCTCGCAGGCCATACCCTGCCGTGTCTGAGACCTGACCCTTCACCCATCAAACACCCTGCCATGACTTCAAGATCCGTCTCCAAAACAGCTGGCCCTGGAGAGATGTTTCCCTGATGGGGCTGGACCCTGGGGCCAACCCAGAACCCAGAAACACACAGAGCCCTGGAGCTCACTCACCCGCAACCACCACCCCCCAGACAGGAGTGGGAATGACTCCCAGAGGGTGCAGAGCCAGCCCTGTGCCACCTGGACAGGAAGTACCTGCCCTAGGCCTGCTCAGGGCTTTTGTCCCCATCGCCCACCCTGTGTGAGTCAGAACAGACAGGAGTAACCTCCCTGGCGGTCCAGTGGCTACAGCTCTGTGCTCCCAATGCAGCGGGCCTGGGTTCAATCCCTGGTCAGGGAACTAGATCTCACATGGTGCAATGAAGACAGATCTGCTCGCTGCAACTAAGACCCTGCCTGCTTCAACTAAAGACCCCGCTTGCTGCAACTAAGACCCCGCTTGCTGCAACTAAAGACCCCGCTTGCTGCAACTAAGACCCCGCTTGCTGCAACTAAAGACCCCGCTTGCTGCAACTAAGACCCTGCCTGCTTCAACTAAAGACCCCGCTTGCTGCAACTAAGACCCCGCTTGCTACAACTAAAGACCCCGCTTGCTGCAACTAAAGACCCCACATGCAGCAAATACTGGTGCAGCTAAATAAATAAATATTTTAAAAAAATAAATAAAACATAAGAGAGAGGAGGCCTGGCCCTGCTCTGTGCCCTGGGGTGGCTCCCTTTACAGGGAGGGGTAGGGTCTCCCTGGCCAGGCGGGGCTGGAGACTGCGGGCTTCCCCATCAGCCCTCCTTCCTGAGGTGAGTCTCCTACAGCAACCCCTGGAGAATGCCAGGTGATGCCACGCTTGGGACCTCTTTCCTCCATGGAGACTGTCATCTGTTGGAGGATGGGGCCCAACTCAGCTTTCCCTCCAAGAACATGGAGACTTGGGAAGCAGGGACCCCTGGGGGAGGGCATTCTCTTTCTGGAAGGCTTGGCCACTGGTTCCTTTCAGAAGTGAGTTCCTGGCAGAGCCAGGTCTGGGGGTCTCTCGGAGGCAGCAGCATCCAGAACCCCTGGGCCTGTGTGTGGCACCAAGTGGGGAGGTTGGGGTGACTTGTTCATACCCCCCAAGCAGTCACAGCAGGGCTGAGGCTAGAACCAGACCCCGGGTCCCCTCCAGTCTGCGCCTCCCATCCCGGCCTACAGGCTTGACTCCAGCCCAGTCTCCCCTGCAGAGCCCCCACCCACTCAGGCCAGGGAGCCAGACAGTGGGGAGGTCTGGACAGACCCCACTCTGACAGCCCTAATGAAGACCTCTTTCCCATTTGGACTGGGAACAAAAGCCCAGGGGGCTGCCCAGGACCACGCCCACCTGTGACCTCAGCCTGCCAGGACACTGGTCCCAGCACAAGCGGCCCCCTCGGGAGCGGGTAGGGGCAGGGAAGGGGGTAGGAGGGAGGGGGAGGGGTTGCACACAGTCCCCAGGGACGTTGTGCTGCCCGCCTGCCCATCTGTCTGCCTGCAGCCTGGCAGGAGACCTTTCCCCCCAAAACTGGGCCAAGCAGTGTTAAAGGCTCTCGCCAGGGCCTGGGACCCCTCATTGTGGGATCAAAGAGTCAGTGAAGGCCATTCCCAGCTGGTACCAGGAGCTCTGCCCTGCACTGTTCTGGGCAAGATCCAACATCCCCGGACGGTGGGCCTTTGGGCCTGTGGCTACTCCTTCCCCGAGGCTCGGCTGCCCTGGTGGACCCAGCAGAGGGGCACCTGGTGGAACAGGGAGCTCGAGGGTGCTGGGCGAGGATGGGATGGCCTCTCGGGTGAGGCAGGACTGGCAGGAAATTCTGCCGGGATCAGGTCTGGGCAGGACTGTCCCCAGGAGCAGAGAAGACCCGGGCAGGGCCCTCGCTGGAGAGTGGCTGGTGGTGACGGCTAAAACCTCTGATGCCAACTCGAGCAGGGGGGCGGGGGGGGGCAGGTACAGAGGGGTCACTGCGACTCTCCACAATGGGGACAGTCCCCAGCCTGAGCAGCTGGGCCATTGTGCTTCTGGAGCAGGCCCCCGCTGGGCAGAGGCCAGAACCTGCTGCCTGGGGCACCGTTGGACCATGCAGAACCATGCCAGGGTGGACGCCAGGCTTCCTGGGGGCTTCTTCCAGTTCTGGGGTACCCACAGGGCAGGCCCAGCTCAAGGGTGATGTGCGCAGCTTCCAGATCGGAACAACACATGCCCTAGGTAGACAGGTGCCCACAGTGGCCAGAGAAGGTGCGGGCGCTGGGGAGCGCCTGTCACAGAAACGCAGGCAAGAAAACCAACAGCTGGCCTCAGCGGGCACCCTGCCCTCCCTTCCAGGCCAGAGGCCTCGCTTCTGCCTCAGGATACAGGCAGCATCCTGCAAGCGGCCTGGGAGGCTTCTAGAAGGAGGCCGGGCAGCCCCATGGGCCTGTCCCCTCCCCTCCCCTGTGCACAGGGCCCCAGGGGGCCTTGGATCGACCAGGTGGGGCCTGTGAGTGCCACAGCTCCTCCTGCTCCACCCTGGGGACAGAGGCTCTCAGGCAAGGCCTGGGGCTGGGGCGGCTGGAGGGGGCAGGCAGCAAGAGGCCTCCAGGGAGGAGGGACCCAACAAGATGGAAGTGGGGGGTGAGCCCCTGGTGGTGAGGCATTCCGGGGGGCTCCCGGGGCGGCCCCCGCCTCAGGCCCAGCTGCCAGGGCCCCTCCCCTGCAGCAGCCTGTCTGTCTGCCCACACACCGGCCCCCATCTGGCCCCAGGGGCAGCAGACGTGGCTGGTGGCCCCCCTGCGGGCCTCGCTGGCCGATAAGTACCCAACTGGCCGCCCCTGTGTCTGGCTGGAGGAGCCAGAGCCTCTTAGCCCTTCAAGTTTGCCTTGAACTCCTGTGTCCACCGTCGGTCAGTCTGGACAGCCCGGCATTATCTCGGCTCATCTCAGGCTCCTGCTGCTGCCGCCAGAGAAAATTAGCTTCAGAGAGAAAGCTGAGATGAGCTGTGCAGCCAGACCCCAGGCAGCCACTTGACAAAGGCCTCCAGGAGTGCTGACCAGACCCTGGTGGGGGCGGGGCGGGGAAGGGGTTGCTTATCAACTCCAAGATGAGTCTCAGGGGGCCTAAGAGCCCGCCAGGCCATGGGTCCCGGGTGTCAGTCGGCTCTCAGTTACCTGCTGTGGTCCACACCCTGGCCAAGGCGAGGCAGGGTGCCCGGCTCACAGGCCCCTCTCCACCCTTGCTCCTGCAGGCGCTCACACACCTGTCTCCTGCACTCGCGTGCCTTTCCACGGAGATGTCTGTGTACATTTGCACACACAGAGCCCCTCAACACACTCAGGGGCCCACAGTGGTCCATGACCTCCCAGGGTGTATGGGAGACCAGGACAAGGACCCACTCCATTCCGGGCCAGGCCTGCCCAACTTTGACCTCTGAACCCTGCCTTCTCTCTTCTGAGCCTGCCCCTGACCACATCGGCAAGTCTGGGGGTGGCTCCAAGCCTCACAAAGCCCTTTGGCCCAAAGGAAAGCAGGCATCACCGCTCAGGACCACCTTCCCGTGGGCACTGGACACTGCAGACCCTGGGCTCAGCCATAGCCACCATCACAGCCATTCGGGTTCTCCTGACACGAGCCGCTCAGGGCCCCCAGCCCTCTCTCTCCTCGCATCTTACTTTGCCCTCACTCCCCTTGTCAGCCAGAGGGCTCAGCATCCCCATCTTAGAGAAGCAAACACTGAGTCCTGGGCACATCTCCACTAGCCTACCACCCAGCGCCACTCTACATTTGTCCTGGAGCTGGGTGTGTGGCGTCAGAGAGCCTGCCAGACTTCATCCCACCCCCGACCCCATGATCCTATGACGGGCCTTGTGTCTCAGCCATATGGGGAGGCAGGGTGGTCCCAGAGTCCGAAGAGGGCCGGGTGTCAGCTGTGAGGGCCCCACCTGGCAAATCTGTTGGGGACAGGAGCCACCCTGGCCTTCTTGTGCCTGGTCCCTGATGGGGAGGAGGGTTCTGTCCTGCCTCAGGATTCTGGGGTCCCAAACCATGTAGGGAGTTGAACTTTAGCTGCCAGTGTTGATGGCAGGGCCCCTGGCCATGTCCAGAGGTGCCCAGAGATGGAGGCAGGACTCTGCCCTCAAGGAAGCCCCATCTTTCTGGGAAGGCAGAGGTGGCCTTACCCTTAGCCTAGGGAAGCCCACCTCTGGGGTGGTACCACAAGTAGAGGTAGGCCTCAGGTGGGCAGGGAGGACAGGGCCCCTGGGGCTCCCAGGTTTGCGATCTGGCCCTGGCCCTCAACGGGCATCTGAGTCTTATTCCTTCTCATCCTCTGACCCACCAGCCGCTGCTCACCCTGCAAGCTGTCTGTAGCTTCTTGCAGACCCACTACCCCCTGCCCCCCCAGCCCCCCAGCAAGAAGCAGTAACCTCCCAGCTCATCGCTAGTGTGAGCCCTTCAGGGTTAATGAGACCACCTGGGCCCCCCCAACCCTGTCTGCTTGAGGTCCCCCCAGCAGAGTCTCTTTTCCCAGTGAGCCCTGCTTGCTTGTATAGGCAAAGGGCCTCATGAGCCATTAGACCCCCACTCGGCCAGTCCCCTGCTACCTGGGTGGGACCCACAGCCTGTGGGCTCCTGGGATCGAGGCCATAAATGTGGCTGGAGGTTTTGCTGACATCCCGAGAAGCCGCCTTCTCTGTTGTGGTTTCACCTGAGCCCCGAATGCATTTATGGGCTCAGGGTTGGCACTGAGCCTGGAGCTCCAGAGTCCCCTGCCCTGCCCCCCTGGCCCCAGGCCCACAGTGGGACCATCCTCTCCTTCCAGGCAGCCTGGGAGCCCCGGCAGAAGGCCTGCCACCCACAGCAGGCACTGCAGGCCGAGGCTGTCCCTGGGGCCCCCTCTGCTCACCTCAGGGCACTGACTGCTGGGGAAGGGATTGGGGTGGATCGCCCCCACCCTGAGAACAGTTCAGGCTCCTGCTAGCGAGGGTGTGGTCAGCTTGGGGCCCAGGCTGGTGGGGGCTACACAAAACTGCCCTCTTTGCCACTGACCGGAGCCATGCTCATCCCTCCCCCACCCCACCCCCACCCCCCGCCCTGGGCCCTCAGCTGGGCCAGCTCTTCCAAGGCAGTTTGGAAACAGGGCTGGGGGCCTAGGAAGGGAGAGTGGGCAGGTCCCTGGGTCCATAGCGGCCGAATCACTGGCCTGGGGTCACCCAGTTCCCGGGTGGGGTGGGGGGTGGGGGATGGGGGCTGAGCCCAGCCACGGTGAGTGCTCTGATCCAGGCCCGTCCCTTGGTGCCACATGGGCAGCTCCTTAAATCTCGGACACGCACGGAGAATAGGCACCGTCCTGTGCCCAGCACTGGCCCGCACGGCCTGACTCTGTCTCTCTGCTGCAGCAAGCGCGGAAGCCCTATGACGTGCGAGATGTCATCGAGCAGTACTCCCAGGGGCACCTCAACCTCATGGTGCGCATCAAGGAGCTGCAGAGGAGGTGGGCGCGCCGGGCTGAGGGCGGGGCGGGGCGTGGATGGCAGGGGGCGGGGCGTGGGCAGCGTGGGGCGGGGCGTGGATGGCATGGGCGGGGCGTGGGCAGCGTGGGGCGGGGCGTGGATGGCAGGGGGCGGGGTGTGGGGAGTGTGGGGCGGGGCGTGGATGGCAGGGGGCAGGGCGTGGGCAGCATGGGGCAGGGCGTGGATGGCATGGGCGGGGCGTGGGCAGCGTGGGGCGGGGCGTGGGCAGCGCAGGGCGGGGCGTGGGCAGCGTGGGGCGGGGCGTGGATGGCATGGGCGGGGCGTGGACAGCGTGGGGCGGGGCGTGGGGGCTCGCTCCACCTGCACCCAAATCTCGGGGTGCGGACACTTCAAATCCGAGCTCACCCGCTGTTGAGCAGGCCCAGGTCAAGTCCCGGGAGATACACGACCGGGGGAGACCCTACCGGTTGGGCGCTGAGCACCCCAACTCTTGGAAGCTGACGTGTTCTGGCTTCTGGCCCATAGTCTGGAGAGCTTGTACTCCCGGAGGCCGCCTGCTCCTTAGGGGCCTGCGAGGGCTCAGACCAGCTGCACATCGGCGGTGGGCTGGCCTGGGGACCGAGCTCTGTGAGGCACGGGTGTGGCTGGGAGACCACCCATGTTGGCCACCCTGGCCAGGCAGGGACTCGGGCTGCCCCCGATCACCCCACCCCTGTCACTGACCTACAACAGGGATGTGAGGTCCATCCAGCCCAGAGACCTGGCCTTGTCCTGGAAGGGACCTCTTGCAGTCCTGCCTCTCTGGACATGTCCAGGCACCTGGCCTGGGGCATTTATGAAGCGGCCACAGGACACTGGGCAACTCTGGGGTCCTGCTGTACCCAGGGAGGATGACAAAGGGACAGTCCAACCACTGCCCTTCACCTCTGAACCCCCCCACCCAGGCTCCCCATGGGAGTGTGGGCCTCTGGAACCTGAGAGGTACCTGGCTGGTGTTGGGGTGGTGGCAGGGGGCGGCCCCCAGAAGGGGTGGGCAGCGTGTCTCACTGGGGACGTTGGCCCATCCGCCCACTGATTGGGCAGATGTCAGTGTGGTGCCCAGGGGCCGAGAATGAGCTGGTCTCCATCTCCGTCTCCCCACCCCCCACCCAGGCTGGACCAGTCCATCGGGAAGCCCTCCCTCTTCATCTCCGTCTCAGGTGGGTTTCTGCATCGAGGCACCCTCAGCATGGCAGCCCATGCCAGACCCTCCTACCATCGCCCCATCCATGCCTGCCTCTTCCCACCATCAGAAAGTGCATGTCTCGCCAGGAAACCCAGGGAGATGGGGGCAGGTGGATCCACCCTAAGCAAGGTGGCTTTGAACACAATTAACATGGGATTTGCAGTTAGCACAGGAACCTACAAGGGTCCCTATAAGGGCAGGCCTTTCTAGGCCACTGATGATCTGGGTGTAGAAATGTGACCAGGTCTTTGGGAAGGTGTGGGCCTGGCAGTGGGGCTGGGGACTGAGAAGCCAGCCAGAACATCGCGGCAGAGGTGTGTGCCACTCTCCAGCTCTGAGGATGTGGAGCGGGCTGCAAGTCACATGGGGAGAACAGGGCCAGGCCGGTTCCTTGGGGTTGCCCTAACCCAGGTTTAGCCGGGAGGCGCAGCTCAGGCAGGGGCAGGACAGCGGGGGTTTCAGGGGCGACAGGCATCCCCAGCCAGAGCGAGTGTCTCCCCGGGGGTGGAGGGCACAGTGGGCACCATCTCAGGCAGGCTGTCCCTGTCTTCCGTGCTCTCGGGAATCAAGGAAATGGGAAGGGTGGGACACTGACAAGCCGGCCAGCGCCCGCCCACCCCCTCCCCCAACCATCGCCTCCTGAAGTTCCCACCACGGAAGAGCTCTTAGGATGTGTCCTCGGAGGTTCAGACCTTCGACTCTTAGCTCCCTCACCCCTGTCACCCTGGGGTCGCCTGCCCACCCCACCCCGTCAGCCAGCACCGGCGTCCCTGACTCGGGTGCTTTACCCCACAGAGAAGACGAAGGACCGTGGCAGCAACTCGATCGGCGCCCGCCTGAACCGCGTGGAGGACAAGGTAAGCGCCGGAGCCTGTGCGGGCTCCCGCAGGCGCGGGCAGCGTCCTGGGGCCTGGACGGCGCTGGCCCTGGCGGCGCTCCACAGTGCCTCTGGCCCTGGATGGCTTGGCGTCTGGGGTCTCCCCCCATCCGCCCGTCTCCCCTTTTTCCTTCCTCCTTCTCTCCTTCCGTCTGAGCTCGTGTGGCCTTCCTGAGTTAGGCGCCGTCTACTTCCCCGTGTGCAGTGGGTATCATCTCCGCAGTAGGGAAGAGGACGCTGGAGTCCAGGCTGGTCTGAGACCTCACACAGGGGGTATCCTTGTGGGCAAGTGGCACTGAGTGCTCGCAGGCCCCTCCCTGGCATAGCTGAGGTGGGCATCGCTCCCTTGGCTCCAGCCCGAGGGCACTCAGGGACTTGGAGACACCGACAGGGGGACAAGGGTGCATCATGCGGGGAGCAGGGGCTGCGGGCCCCGGGACCCTCTACCACGGGCATCTGAGCAAGGGCAGCAGTAGGTGGGCAGTGTCAGCCCAGGCCCCGCTGGGTGTCCAGGCAGGATGTGGACACCCACGCTCCCTCTGCTCCGGGGCACGGCCGCCTCAGTGGCTGGGGTGCCTTGGTCCTCCCCAGGGTCTGTGCCGGCGTCCTGGAGCCCCCGCGGACCTGTGGGACGGGAGGGGTGGCCATGCTGCCGCCGTGGTTGGGTGCAGGCGCTTATCTTGCCCAACAGCTCGTTCATCTACATGGACTTTATCTGAGAGCCACAGGGGGGGCTAAAAATAGAGGAGTTTCGCTTGGGCAGGGAGGGCGTCCACTGCTCCGTTTCCTGGGCAACGCCTGGCTCTGGCACATGTCCATCTCTGCTGCAGCTGGGCAGGCGGGCAGGGGAACGGCTCCCAGTCGCTGCCCTCACCGCCCGCCCCCCCCCCCAGCCTGGGCCTGCAGGACTACCCTCTGCCCACCTGCAGTCTTCCCTGGCTGGGGCGGGTGTGGGGTCACGATCCAGTATGTGGGGTCTGAGAGGGAGGGCCGCTGTCCAGCTGAAACAGGGGCCCTCACCCTCCGGCCTGCCCCCCTGGGGCTGTGTGACCCCGACATCCTGACGCCACTGGAGAGCTGGCCCATCTCGGTCAGCACAGGCCTAAGCAGGGCCTTTGTCCTGTCCTACAGCAGACAGCCCAGTGGCAGGAGCCGTCTGGCAGGATGGGAACTGAAACCCAGAATGGCCCGCTCCCCAGGCCGGTGGCATCGGGGCCTCAGGGGCACTGGGCTCTGCCTCCTGGGTGGCCGGCCCTAGGTCACCCTGTCTCCTGTGTGTGACCAGGGCTGGCGCGCTCCGTGAGAAGCCGCAGCACAGCAGACCAGGCCCTCTGGGTGGGGCCTCCGGTCACCGCAGGAAGCAGAGGGGGCTTCCCTGGTGGTCCAGGGGCCGACTCTGCACTCCCAATGCACGGAGCCCAGGTTCAATGCCCGGTCGGGACCCAGACCCCACATGCCACAGAAAAAGGGTCCGCATGCCCCCCCCCCCCCCCCCCCGCGCACACACATGGAGCAACTGAAAATAAGATCCCTCATGCCACAGCTGAGACCGGTGCAGCCAAATAAATATTTCAACCGAAAAATAAAGGAAGCAGAGCCAGACCCGGGGAGCAGACCCCACCCCCCACCCCCGCCAGCCCCTCGCCTGGCCCTGGGACAGCGTTTGCTGAGTGAGCCCCACAGCCAGCGCCCCCTCCCAGCCGCCCTGGGGCACCCGCCGTCCCACCATCCAGATGCTCTCACCCCGCCCCGCGTGCCTGCCCTGGTCTGGTTCTGTCCCCTGTCCCACTGCCCTGGGGCTTTCCTATGACCCTGCCCTGCTCAGGACAAGCCACTCCTTTAAGCCTAGACTGGAGCCCGGTGTCCTCTGGGGGTGGTGATGGGGCCGCCCAGGGCCCCTTGCAGCCCTCCGGCCACCTGTGAGGTCTAAGAATCAAGACATGGCCCTCAGTCAGCAAGGGGCGGTGTGGCAGGCGAAGTGGGGCCTGTGCTGGCCTTGGGGGAACCCCATCACAGACCCAGATTTCTTCAGATCTGAACAACAAAGCTGGGGAGGGTCCTGGAGGACAAGGTTTGGGGGCCTCTGCCCATCAGGCTCTGCGCCCAGGAGAGGGGCCACCTGTTCCTGGGCAGCAAGGATTCTGCCTCATCCCCCCTGCCCCGTGGAGCTGGTTCTGCCGAGAGGCTCCGTCACTCGGAGTCCCAAGCCTGCTCCACGCTCCCCACCCCTCCGTGGACTGCAGAGACCCAGGCGAGGCCTCCGTGGGCCCCTCCCCTGCCGGCTGACGCCCCTCGCAGATGGACCCTGGGAAGGGGCCCTACGTTATCAGCTTATCGCAGGGGCCATCAGAACCATAAACAACCCCCTGGCAATCCTGCTGACGCGGGAAGTTGGGGGCAGGAAACGCAGCAGCCGTCCGGCCCTTGGACACCCAGCAGGCCCTCGGCGGTGGCAGTGCCAGCCGGCCCGCTAGCCAAGCCCCCGCCCCCGGCCTTCCCCACACGCCGGGCCGGCCTCAGGCCGGAAGGGAGCCTGGCCCCCAACTGCTTCCTCATCTGGGCTCCAGCGGCAGTCTCCTCCCAGCCTCCTCCCAGCAGGCTCGCGGCTGCAGGAAGAGGGGATGGGAGAGGAGGGGGAGGGGGCTTGGGAGGCACGCGGTGCCCCCCCAACCCCTGTCTTGGGGCGGGGAGCCCAGCACACCTGTCCCTGGCCTGAGCTGGCTGTCCAGGCCTGCCTGGCTCCAGGGGTGTGCAGGGCCGAAGCAGCGTCCTGCCCCGGGCCCACACCACACACCCTCCACCCCGGCCTCACCCAGGGGCCTGAGGGACCCGCAGGTCCCCAGAGGAGATGTGGGAGCTGCTCTTGCCTGTTGTGTTCCATACTTGGCGGAAGGAGGAGGGGAAGGACAGCCTTTGCACAAATAAATTCTCTTTTGCAAGTGGGGAAACTGAGGCCCAAGGAGTTTGCGCAGCTGTCTAATTAGCTAGTTAGTTAGAGCTAGCCCCAGCGGAAGCCACGGACGGAGGGGCAGATAAGGTGGAGAGAGACAGCAGAAAAGAATTTCATAAACACAAGGGGTCTGGTGAGAAGAGGCCGCGTCCGAACAAGGAGGGCCAGGCTGGGGGCTGGGGTGGGGGCAGGCAGCGGGGTCCGCTGGTGGCGGTGGTCAAACTCTGCCCTGGACGGGAGCACGCCTCACCAGCCCTGAGACGGGTCCTGAGAACACGACCCCCAGCCCCGGGGCCCCTCCCTATCAGGGCTGCCGCGGGGCAAGGACCCCGGGCTCTCTGGGGACCCGATGAAGCAGTCGGCTCCCACCTCCCTCCCCCCAGTGTGTATTCTTAGCTCCGGCCCCTGGACCTGCTGCAGTGTTTACATTGAGCCCTGTTTATTTTGCAAGCTCAGCTCACACTGCTTTTGCTGATATGAGGAACACAGTGGGCTGGGAGAATTTCTTTCTTCTCTGTTTTTGCCGGAAATGTTCATGGCTCAGAGCCGGACACCGGGAGTCCTGGGTTTCCAGGCCCCAGTTCAGGGAGCAAGGGTGGGAAGGGCCCTCCCCAGCCTGGCACTGCTTCACCGCCCCCTGTCCTAGAACCCTGGCCGGGCACACCTCTCTCCTGCACAGACATGCCCCCAGCCCGGGCCCCCCGCCGCCGCACCTCCCCAGCCTCTGCCCTGCACCAGGAGGGCCCAGTCTGCCCCACCCTCCCTCCTCCTGCTCAGTCCTCCTCCCAGACCTCTTCATCCCCCAGCCTAAAAGCAGGATCCAGAGACATGACCATCCAGAAGGCTCTCCGTGCCTCCCTCCCTAGAGCCCCTTGAAGCTGCTCACCCGTGCATGCCCGCTGCTCGCCCTGCCCTCTGAGTCTGGGCCTCTGTTATCTTGGGCTCAGGTTATTTTTCCCGACATCTACGTGGTCTCTGGCCTCTGCTCACTGCACCGCAGCCCTTCCTATCATATAATCTTTCTTAGACACTGCAGAAGCTCTCTTGTTCACCTTTTCTTCAGAATCTTTGTGTCCACATTTGTGGGTGAGATATGTCCTTGTGTTCTCATCTGTTTGGGCATCCAGTTTAGGGGAGCCTCACAGAACGAGTTAAGAAGCAATCTCTCTTCTTTTGTATTCTAGAATATTTTGTATGGGATTAGGGTTTTCTTCCCCAGAATGTTTGGAGAAACTTGAAGGCGAAGCCGCCCAGGCCTGCCGTGTTCTTTGTGGAAGGATTTTTAATTGAGTCAATCCTTGGATGGTTCAGGGACAGGTAGGGCTTTCCATCTCTTCCCGTGTCAGCTTTGATAAGGTGCTCACTCTAACGAGTGTGCATTCCACCCTAGTTTCATATTTATTGGGACTTCTCATCATTTTAGCACCTGCGCCGTCCACAGTTTGTTGGTTAGATGCATCGTCGTGGCCGACTCTTTGAGGCCCCGTGGACTGTATAGCCCGCCAGGCTCCTCTGTCCATGGGACTCTCCAGGCAAGAATACTGGAGTGGGTTGCCATCCCCTGCCCCATCCAGGGGTTCTTCCCAACCCAGGGATCAAACTCCTGTCTCCTGCATTGGCAGGTGGATTCTTTACCGTTGGGCTCCCAGGCCCCTATTTCACTGGCTTGCTTGCACCTTCACTTATTTTCACTGGTCAAGCTTGTTGGCTCCTTGGCAATTCCGTTCATGTTGTCAACAAACGTTTGGCTCTGTCGATCCTCCTTTTTGTTGGTTTGCTTTGCTTCATTCACTGTTTTCTCCCTTTATTTACTTGGGTTTAGTGTATTGTTCTTTCTTTAACTTCCTAGGTTGAATTCGTCTTAAGACTGTCTACATTTCTAATGTGTGCTCTTAAGGCTACACGGTGGTTTTTCTCTAAATGCCACGGAAACGTCACGCCCCAGGTTTTCATCGGCAGCTTTAATTTTGGTGTTCATCCACATAAAGACTTCTCGAGTCTCCGCTGTGACCTCTTGTTTATCCCAGGAGATATTCTGCCACGTGATTTTCATCGTTGTTATAAGTGGTATTGCTCTGCTGTCAGAGAAAGAGCTCTGCAGGACATCAGTCTTTCGAAACATTCTGAAATATGTTGCATAGTTACAAGATGTCATCAAGAAGGTAAATGTACCTTCTCTGTTTGAATACCATGCGTATTTTGAGGTTGACAGTTGCGGTGTTATGCTTGTGTCTGTTAGAACAAGCTTGTTAATTGGTTCCTCCCTGGAATGTTTTTATCTACTTGATCTATCGTTAAGAAGTGTATTGAGATGCCAGCTCTTGTGGAGAATTGTCCTACTCTTCTTCATATTTCTGTCCATTTTTGACTCGTATGTGTTTTAGACCTTGTGATCAGGCACCTATAATATTCACTTTTTTGTATATTCACTGCTGGAGTCAATGTCTTCTAATTCCGTAGCACCCTCGCTCTCTCAGGCAGGCTTTCCCCCCTCTTAAAGCCTATTGTTATACAAACCTAATTTTCTTTGCAATCTTTTTTTTTTAAGCTTTCTTGAGGTATAATTTACGTGCCATAAAATTCACCCACTGTCAGTGCAGACAGCACATTTTAGTAAATCTCTAATTGGATGTGCAACCAACATCCAGATGAAGTTTGAGGACGTTTTCAACACCCCCAATTCCGTCAATGCCATTTGCCAGCTCCCGGCGCCAGCCACAGTCAATCACTGCCCTGCTTTCTGTCTCTGTGTCCTTAAATTTCTGTAAGACTAGAAATTTGCCTTTTCTGGATGTTTCCTGTAAATGGAATCAGACAACTTGCGGTGTTTTGCGTTTAGCTTTTCTCACATAACGTAACATTCTCGAGGGTCGTCTGTGCTGCGCCACGCATTTCTTTTCTTCTGAACGCTCAGCAGCATTCTGTTGTATGGATCAACCACATTCTGTTTATCCATTTGCAAGTTGATAGACGTCTGGACTGTGTCCAGTTTGGGGCTATTGTGGTCAACGCCGCTGTGAACTTTTTCTCTACGAGTCTGTGTATGGACATATGTTTTCATTTCCTTCGGTCAGGTTCCTAAGAGGGGAATTGATGGGTCATATGGTAAGTTTCTGTTTAACTTTCTAAAACATTTCTAAACTATGTTCCAAGGAGTTCGTACCATTTTGATTTCCCACCAGTAGCACACAAAGGTTCCACTTTCTCTATATCCTTACAAATACATGGTATGGTTGATCTTTTTTCTTTTCACCATTCTAGCTGTGGGTTTGATTTGCATTTCCTTAATCACTAATGATGTTGAGCAACTTTTCATGTGCTTATTAGCCATTCATAGTCTTCTCAGGGGAAATGTTTATTCAACCCTCCTGACTATTTTCTAATTAAGTAGTTCTCTTCTTGAGTTGTAACAGTTGTTTATATGTTCTGGATACAAGCCCTTTATCAGATATAGGACTTGCAAGTATTTTCTCCCACTCTGGGGCTGCCTTTTCATGTTCTTAATCATGTCTTTTAAAACACAAAAGTTTTAAATTGTAAAGAAGTCCAACTTATCCTTTCTTGTATGACTCATGCTTTTGATGTTATGTCTAAGACTTCTTTGGCTATTCCAGGGACATGAACGTTTCCTTCTACTTTTTTTCTTGTAGAAGTTTTTTTTAGTTTTAACTCTTACATTTAGGTCTGTGACTTATTTTGAGTTAATTTGGGGATGTGATATGTGGAAACATTTGGGGTTTTTTGTTGTTTTGGTTTGGTTTTTGTTCCTTTTGCTTATAGAGACCCAGCTGCCTTGATACCATTTGTTGAAAAGGTAACATTTCCCTCATTGACTTTTCACGATGCCTTTGTCAAAAATCAATTGAACATAAGTATATGGGTTCATTTCTGGATTCTCAATTCTGGACTACTGGTCTCTAGCCCTGTCTTTAAATCCACATCACTCTATCTTGATTATTGTAGCTTTGTAGTAAGTTTTGAAACCAGGTAGTGTTAGTCCTCCAATTTTCTTTCTCAAATCATTTTGCCCTTTCTATATTTTATGAATGTTTATATGAATTTTAGAGTCAGGTTCCCAGTTTCTACCAAAAAAATAAATAAATAAAAGAGAGAGAGAGAGAGAGAAGAAACCTGATAGGATTTTCCTAGAGATTGTACTGAATCTATAGACCCATTTGGGAAAACTTGACATCTTAACAGTATTGAGTCTTCCAGTTCATGAACATGGTATATCCTTCTGTTTATTTGATCTATTTTAATTTCTTCCCATTATATTTTATAATTTTTAGTGTATAAATCTTACATATCTTGTTAACTTTCTTTCTAAATATTTTATTATTTTTGATGGTACTGTTAATGGAATTGTTTTCTTAATTTCATTTTTGAGTTGTTACTAGTATATAGAAATTGGAGAAGGAAATGGTAACCCACTCCAGTACTCTTGCCTAGAGAATCCTGTGGACAGAGGAGCCTGGTGGGCTGCCATCTATGGGGTCGCACAGAGTCGGACATGACTGAAGCGACTTAGCAGCAGCAGCAGCAGTGTATAGAAATGCAATTAAAGTTTTATATTAAGCTTATAAACTGTGACTTCATTGTTATTAATGCTACTAAATGTTTTTGTTGTTGATTCCTTAGGATTAGCTGTATATAGGGTCATGTCATATATGAGGCCTTCCCTGCTGTCTCAGATGGTAAAGAATCCGCCTGCAATGTGGGAGGCCTGGGTTTGATCCCTGGGTTGGGAAGATCCGCTGGAGAAGGGAATGGCTACCCACTCCAGTATTCTGATCTGGAGAATTCCATGGACTGTGGAGCCTGGTGGGCTACAGCCCATGGGGTTGCAGAGTCAGACACAACTAAGTGACTTTCGCGTTAATTTTTGTCATGTGCGAATAAGGACAATTTTATGTCTTCCTTGCAATCTGTATGCCTTTAATTTCCTTTTCTGCCTAATTATACTAGCTTGACTGTCTAGTAAAATGTTAACTAAAACGGGCTAGAGAAAGTCTTGTAGGGCAAACTATTCTATCATTTACCATTAAGTATGATGTAGGTTTTCATTAAATGCTGTTTGTTGAGTTGAGGATGTTTTCTTCTATTCCCAGTGTGTGTTCAGAGTTCTCACAAATGGATGTTAGATTTTCTCAGTTGCCCATTCTGCAACTTTTGGGATGGGCATGTGCTTTTTAGCCCTTATTTCTATTAATATGATGTGATACCTTAACTGATTCGGGGATTTTAAACCAGTCTTGTGTTTCCCACTTGACCATAGCGTACAGCCTCTTTTATCCATCATTGGATTTGGTTTTGCTAAGATTTTGTTAGGAATGTTTGCATCCATATTCATAAAAGATACTCTTCTGAGTTTTCTTGTGTTTTTTTTCCTTTCTGATTTTGGTGTTGGGTTTTTTAATTCTCTTTTTAATCATATACACATTTTACATGTCTTTTGTAAACACTAGATTTTTAAAAACCATTTACTACATCTATACTTAATATAATTTCCAATATGTTTTGATTGATTTATAGCCATGTATTTTGTGCTTTTTATTTGTGCTAAATTTTTAAATGTTTACTTTGCTCTTCTTTCTTATCTCTTGTTGGATTGATAGTTATTTTTCATTGCACGTTTTCTTTTACTGGTTTTGAAGTTATATGACCATTCTTGTAGAGGGTAACCTAGGACTTTATAAACAGTTATATAATAAAGCCATTTGCTATGTTTGCCCACATCTGGAATAAAGTAAGTACCTTAGAACATTTTAGTTTCCATCTCTCCAGGTCACTTATATGTTTTGTTGTATATGTAAGTTCAAACATAATTAGTAGTGTTTTATATTGGAGAGGGCAATGGCACCCCACTCCAGTACTCTTGCCTGGAAAATCCCATGGATGGAGGAGCCTGGAAGGCTGCAGTCCATGGCGTCGCTGAGGGTCGGACATGACTGAGCGACTTCACTTTCACTTTTCCCTTTCATGCATTGGAGAAGGAAATAGCAACCCACTCCAGCGTTCTTGCCTGGAGAATCCCAGGGACGGGGGAGCCTGGTGGGCTGCCGTCTGTCGGGTCGCACAGAGTCGGACACAACTGAAGTGACTTAGCAGCAGCAGCAGCAGCAGTTTTATATGATCAATATGTATTTAAATTTACCCATCTATTTGCATTTTTGTCACGCATCATTGGAGAAGGAAATGGCACCCCACTCCAATACTCTTGCCTGGAAAATCCCATGGAGGAAGAGCCTGGTAGGCTGCAGTCCATGGGGTCGAAAAGAGTCAGACATACTAAGCAACTTGACTTTCACTTTTCACTTTCATGCATTGGAGAAGGAAATGGCAACCCACTCCAGTGTTCTTGCCTGCAGAATCCCAGGGACGGGGGAGCTTGATGGGCTGCCGTCTATGGGGTCGCACAGAGGTGGACACAACTGAAGCGACTTAGCAGCAGCAGCAGCAGCAGCACGCATCATTTATTTGTCATCTCAGATCTTATATGTGGGGGGTCACTTTTTCTGACTGAAGTATTCATTAGAATTTTATTCAGTGAAAATCAAAACCCTTCTGATTTTATTTGTTTTAAAATGATGGTTTTAGTGTTGTTCTTAAAAAATATTTCCACTGGCTACAAAATTCCAGACCCTAGGTTACCAAAATGATGTTCTTTTAACACATTGAGAACATCATCAAGCTGTTCTTTGACTTCCATTGTTTCCATTGAGAACAGAGATGACAGTGAGTCATTGCTCTTCAGAAGGCAATGCATCTTTTCTTTCCGGCTGGTTTTAAGCTCTTTCCTTTGACTTGTGTTCTGCATTTTCACCATGTTGTATTATTAGAGAGTGTCTTTTGTTCATTCAGCTTGAAATCCATTGAGTTTCCTTAATCTGCGGTTGGTGGAATGCATCAGGCCTGGATTATACTCGGCCGCTGTCCCTTGCTATTTTGCTCTACTTCACTGTTTCTCCTGGAACTTTCAGGAGATGTCTGGTCGACCATCTCAGTCCTCTCATGCCTCTTAGTGCGTCTCTCTTTCTCATTTATAAAAAATCACTTTGTTCTCTGTACTGTATTCTGGATACTGTCTTCTGATCCGTCTTCCAATTCACTAATTATTTCTTCAACTGTGTCTAAACTACAGTTAAATTTATCCAAAGAATTTTAAATTTCAATGATTGTTTTTCTATGTATGGAAACCCTATTTGGTTCTTATGCATACTTGATAGACCTTTTTATAGTACCTTTCTTTTCACTTGCACATTCAAACTTGAAAAAAATTTCTTGAAGTGTATTGAATACAGCTATTTTATGTTTGAAAGCGTGAAAATGTAAGTTGCCCCGTCATGTCTGGCTCTTTGCGACTCCATGACAGTAGCCTGCCAGGATCCTCTGTCCACGGAATTTTCCAGGCAAGAATACTGGAGTGGGTAAGCCATTCCCTTTCCCAGGAGATCTCCCCAACCCAGGGATCAAACCCAGGCAGATTCGGTTTCTGTTAATTCTGGCATCTCAGTCTCTGTGAGTCACCTTATCTGTTTATGTTTTTCCTCCTGGCTCTCATTCATGGTGTTTTGTTCCCTTTGAGGATTTCCTTTTTTTAATCCTAAGTTCATATATCTTACCGCGTATCTCTGAGGATTTTTGAGGCCTAATGTGGAGTTGACCTTGGGGAGGATCCATGTTGATTTCTTCCATTGCACTACACGTGGGAGCGCTACCAGCCTGAACTATAAATTCTAGGCTCAGCATTTTTGCGACCACTCATGTGGTATGCATTTGGGCTTCCAAGCTGAGCATACCAGCTTGTGGATATGGCTTCTCAGATCAAATATTGTTCCACTCCTTTCAGCAGCAAAGCAATTTTCTACATAGTCTTTTCAGGGACTGGGGTATTTCTCACTGACCATTGAACCTTCACATTGAACACAGAGCACTTTGAAGGCTCCAGCTTTACAGAGGGCTCTGCCATGACACTTCCCACCTGGGGCAGGTCTGGGCTCGGATACCTAAGCATCCATCCCCTGTGAAAACCAAAGCTCAAGATTACTCAGTTCATCACATGCCTTCAGGACACCACTTACCTCTGTGGGGTCCACGTTCACTGTGCGTTCAGCCTCTGATCTCTCTCACCTCCTGACTCGCTCATCAAGGCCAATGAGTCTTATGGGCAGACAAGCTCTTGTTCACTTACAGGGCACAGAGTCAGGGTTTGGAAGGTGGCATTTTTCTGGGCACCTTGGGTCTGATGGCTGCTATTCCAGCTCTGTGTACTGATTCCTGACCTTCCTAGGCTTCATCTCCGCATGAAATTGGGAGACGTTGGGCAGTAGCAATGTGTCCGGTTCCTGCTGGTCTGTGGGGTCTTAGTGATAAGCAGGTCTCGTTCTGGGGCTCCAGCAGTTCTGTGCTGGGCCAGCAGTCGTTCAGGACTGGACTGAGAAGAATGCTCTTCTCCAAGCCCCCTGGCCCTCAGACAGAAAGGACTCCCCCACTAACTTGCACTGAGGCCAGGATGCAAAGATAGGAGCCTCTGGTCCAGGGGGCAGCAGACTGGGGCCCATGGGCCAAATCTGGCCCTTGCCCTAAAGAATGTGTGGCAAAGCCTGTGTATGATCCCTAACACCTGTATTTATTATCTGGCAGTTTACAAGAAAGTCTGCTGATCCCCAGTTCAGACCAACGTTGCCCAATAGAAATATAAAGGGAACCACAGATGTAATTTCAAAATTTCTAATAGCCACATCAGAAAAATAAAAAGAAACAAGTTAAATTCATTCCAATATATTTTATTTAACCCAGTAGATTAAAACATTATCACTCTGGGACTTCCCTGGGGGTCACTGATTAAGACTCTGTGCTTCCACTGCATAGAAGTGAAGTGAAGTCGCTCAGTTGTGTCTGACTCTTTGCGACCCCAGACGCTTTAACCTCTGAGCTACCAGGGACGCCCCTGGTACCTACCAGGGAAGCACACTGCATAGGGTGCAGGCTTAATCCCGGGTCAGGGAACTAAGATCTCATATGCTGCACAACATGACCAAAAACTAAAAAACAAAAAGTTACATGATCATTTCAATATATAATATTAACAGAATGGTTAGGGTGGACAACATCCTGTCTCCCAAAGCCAGCGTGTGTTTTAGACTTAGAGCACGCCTCTCTTTGGATGCGGAGTTTTCGTAAGAACTGCCTGGGCTGCATTTAGAGATCAGAAGATTTACAGTTGTCAACGGAGGTTCTCATGCCTAAATTAGCATTCCTAAACAACTGTTGTTAAAGTCTTCTAATAACTGAGTTGGGGATCTGTAGTTACATCTGAATTCATTAAAATTCAGTCAAGTTGAGATCCAGTTTCTCGGTGTCAGCCGCATCTCCACTGCTCTGTAGGCAAGCTTGGCTGGTGAGCAGACTCTGGTACCATGACTCAGACTGTGGTGTGCTGGCGGACAGAGGCGGGAGTGGCCCCCGAACGTGTGACCGGGTCGGACCCAGGGAAGTGCTGGGCAAACACCAAGCGGGCGAGCAGGTGCTGATGTGGGGCAGGTGGTGGGGGCAGGTGGGGGGAGTGTCTCCCAGGCCCAGCATCCCCTTTGAACGCCCTTGCACCCTCTTGGGCTCCCAGTCCTCAGACTCGAGCCCCCAGAGCCCATAACCCACACCTCCCTGATGACCACCCGCCTGGCATCCTGGTTCTTATAACAGCATCTGTCTCCCACCAGCCTTGGCTCCTGGGGGCCATAGGGACAGCGTTCACCTTGGGAGGCTGCGTTCCCAGGCTGCCTTGGACTCCGCGGGGCACCTTAATCGCCAGCTGGGGCCAGTTGCCTCTGAAGGCTGGGCAATCTCAAAGGGGCTCCCCCCACCCCGTGCCCAGCTCCCCAACATCCCTCTGCTCCTGCAACATTCCTCTCTTTGCTGGTGAACTGCTCTTGAGTGGCAGGGCCGTAAATAGGCAAAGGCGTGGGCTTTGCCTGATCAAAGGGCCCCCTTCAGAAGCCGTCATTAGCTGCTATTCTGGGAACTGGTTATTTTAAGGTTAGTGTATTTTTTCTTTCCTGAGGAGCCGTCTTAGTGGATGGCGAGGTCCTGAGGTGCTGGCTTTTCAGTCAAACCACACAAGCCCTGTTTTGTCTAGGGTTTCAAAGATAAACCTATAATGAAAGCGTCACTTGACGCTAAGCGCTGCCATCCCCATTCCTGGGCAGAGGTGGGCAGGCCTGCCAGGGAGTCCCTGTACCCCTCGAGCCACAAGGAGACTTGCTGGCCCCGGGATGGGGCTGCTGTGCTCCTGGAGGGAGCCAAGGTCAGAGCCGAGCGTTCTCACGGCCAAGGCGGCCCCCACAGGCCTTGCCTAGAGCCTGGCTCAGGGGGGCATCTTTCAACAGACAGCCCAGCTTTGGCCAAAGATCTGTGGGAAGAGGCCCACCCCCACCAGTGGCCAGGGGAATGCACAGTGACATCATGGTTTAGGAAAATGATAATACCCGGTGCTGGCATGCATGTGGGAAAACAGGCATTCTCACACATTGCTGGTGGGGACTCTAATTACTGCAGGGTTACACTTCTGGAAAGGAGTCTAGCCACGTCTGTGAACATTGAAAATACATGTACCTTTGAATCCCAGGAAAGGAAGCTCATGTACCAGGATGCTAGCCATGCTCTGAGTGCCTGAGAGAAACGAGGAACCTCTTAGTTGCGTGAGTGAAGGAGACCCCTCCAGCTGTAGGTGCCCCCTGGCCCGATGGCCGTCAGAGGCTGATGAGTGGCTAAGTCAGAAACCTAGACGCCGAGAAGCCGGGTTCCCAATCACGCCACCCAGGACAGCCCTGGGAGGGCCGGGGAGCACAGCCCAGCTCCAGGGTGCTGGGGCTGTCCCGGGAGCAGACATCCCAGGTGCAGCTCTGAGATGCTGCAGGTCAGGGCGCCCCTTGCAGTCTGTGTGTGAGCTCTAGGTCGTTCAGGGAGAAATGCGGTGCCCCGTCCTGGTTCCTGCTCTGGCCTCGGTGCTGTCTGCTGCAGCTGCGCTCCCACCAGAAAAACTAGCCCCTAAACTCAGCCTCCCCCCACAGCCCCTCCCCAGGACTCGGGGTTCCCTCAGCACCCAAGTCTTGGTCACTGATCTGAGCCTCCTTTCCCAAAGACCCACTCCGTGCCAAGATGGGGGACACGGTCCGTCGGGTCCAGACCCGAGGTCCAGCCCCAGTGCAGACGCCGTACTCACACACCACTTCTGCTCCGTCCCACCGGCAGAACCAGCCACGTGGTCCCACCCGGAGCAGTGTGGGGAATGCCGTCCCAGCAGGGCCCTCTGGGGTCATCCATGTGGTGGGACGCCCGTCTCCTCCACCCATGTTCCCCCAGAGATGGCAGACGCACCCCGTGACGTGGGCCTGCCCACCTGCCCCCGCCCGCACACAGCTCCCCTCAACAGCCCTCCCCAAGGCCCCAGGTCAGCAGCCGCCATAGACGGGAACAGCAGCATGCCCAGGGACTCTGCCCTCTGCCCCCAGCAGGACCCCTAGCACAGCCCAGCACCCTAGGGGCCCACATGCTGGACTTAGTTTTGTGGGTGAAGCCCCCATCAGGGTTAGGGGGCACCCTGGGACAAAGGCCTGGGAGACTCAGGTCAGACCATCTGACCCCCCCGTGCAGGCTGGCACCGCCGTGAGCACAAAAGGGTTATGGGATGGGTGGGCAGTGTGGTCAGCTGTGGGGCCTGGACTGCCATCCGAGCTCTCTTCACTCCACCCTCATCCCCAAGGTCCCGCTGACAGGGCTGGAGCAGGACTCCCTCTCGGAGGGGCTGAGCCACCTCTGCAGGAGCCCCGCACCCCACCCCCGAGGTCAGAGGGCCCGGCCGCCCATCACATCCGTGAGTCTGGTTTTTGCAGGAGATGCTAAAATCCCACCCCTTCATTTCAGAGCTCAGTTCCCTGTCCCCGAGTGAGGGCATAGGTTGGATGGTCCCAGGGGACCTGTAGGCCTCCCAGCCCTTCCATCCTGTCAAGGGTAAGATCCTCAGGACCCTGTAGTGACCAGGGGGGCATGTCCAAGAGGCCATGGTCACGGGAGAGAGGTGAGCACTCCACTGGCCTGGAGCTGACGCTCAGGGTGGTGTGCCTGCCCCGCTGGGGTCCTGAGCCTCTCCTGACGTGAAAGCAGGTGGGCTGCCCTCGTGGCTCACTCCCTGTACCCCACCAGTCCAGGTCCTCCTGGCCAGCAAGAGCCCGTCCACCCGTGGTGGCAGCCTCACCCCCTCAGAGGCCTGGCCTCCCAGAAAGGAATGTGAGTACTGGCTTTGGGAGTCTGTTCCAGCTCAGGTTCTAGGCTGGGGGCCTGGCGTGGGGGATGTTCAGCCAAAATGGTGACCTGGAAGACTGCACTCCACGTGTCATAGGCCCCACCTCCGGGGGGCTTGGGACTGAAGGAGGCTGGTGGAGACGCACCCAGTACATCCCAGGGATGCCCTCCCCAGGGGTGGGCACTGCTCGCCAGCCTCTCTGAGCCTCAGTTTCCCACTCTGCCCAAGGAGAGGGTACATGGGCACAGGGCCACCTGCCCAGGCCTGGCCTCCTGTGGCTGCCGTGCCCATACCGGGCACCCAAGGGTCTGCCCCAGAGCTGCCTGTGGCAGGACCAGCCAGGGGCTTCTGAGGCCCCTTGTACCCCCTCTTCCCCAGACCCGGAACCCCACGCGTCTCTGCAGTCCTGCCTCAGAGGGGCAGAGCCAAGTCCAGGGCCAGGAAGCCTGGCTCCCACGGCTGTGTGTTCTCACACTCACATGTCTTCCTCTGACAGAAAGGACAAGGCTGCCCACACATGCATGTGGGCCGAAGGGGCGTTCTCCTCCCGTTTCACAGAGGCCAAAGCCCCGGCCTCCCCTGTGCACTTTGCAGTCAGTGGCTGCAGCTGAAGCCGCCCCCCGACTCACAGGTCATGGACCCAGGAGGTCACATCAGTTCTCACATGTGCGTCTTCCCACTGGTCAGCGGAGGGGATGAAACTGGTGCAACTAAGGCAGGTGCTGCTGGGAGGATGTGGGGTTTGATCCGCACCCAGGCAGAGGAACCTCACGGCAGAGGGCCTGGGGCAGGGGAAGCGCTGCAAGCCCAGAGCCTCGGGGCCTGGCGTCTGACTGCAGAGCGGGCACGAGGGCGGGCAGGGAGGGGGTCGGGGCCAGCCGGAGAGCCCCACTCTACTCCGCCCCAGCCATGGAGCCTGAGACTCGGTGTCCCCACCTGCACTGCAGCCCCCTGCTCCCCATATCTGGGGCAGCCCCCCCAGGACCACTCTTCCCCCTTTGCCTGGGTGTTCCTCTCCCACCCCGGCCGAGGGACGGTCACCACTCCCCCCAAGTCGGCCTCTCCTGAATGACTCTATTTATAGGCCTCCAATATTGGCCAGAAAGGAAATCTACATTTTTTTTCAAACTTTAGCTCCAGTCTGTGTCGGCTTCTGTGGGTGGATGGCTTCTGAGAGAGGCTGGGGGCAGGGAGCGGCGGGCAGGGACTTGCGTATCGGGCCAGCGGGCAGCACTCGGGCAGCCTGCTCGCGGCTCTGTAATCAAGGGCCGGGCTTGGGCTGGGCAGGCCGTCCGGGGGGCCGGGCCGTGAAGGCGCCCCCAGCCTCGTCTTTGTGGCGAACCCTGCCCCGCCGCCTTGGCCGACCTCAGAAAAAAACATGTCTTTTGATCAAAATGGGCCCTTTTTTAAACTTGTCACCCTGCGGGTCAGGGCACAGCCTGCCCCCGGCCGGTCCTGCATATTAAGCAGTGGCTTGGTCACCACCAAAAATAGACGTCCCAGCGCAGAGGCAGGGCTGTCCCCGCCGCTCCGGGAGGCCACGGGCCTGGAAAGAGGCAGCCGGCCCAGGCCCCGGCCCTGCGGATGCTGCAGACAGTGGGCCCGGAGCCGGGCTGGACCGGGAGTCCAGCGGGTGGGCTGGGGACCGCCTCCCACGCCCGCCCCGCTCCCAGCCCCAGGGCTGCGGAGCCTCCGAGGCTGGGAGCGGGTGGCGGCCTGGCGGGGTCAGAGGCCAGCGCCCGCCTGCCTGGGGCCGGGCGGCAGGTGGCCGGCAGCAGGTCCCGGCCGCGGGCCACACGCGGCGAGCGCGGCCCCCTCGCGCCGGCCGGGCCGCGGGCCCCCTCGCGCCGGGCCGGGCCGCGGGCCCCCTCGCGCCGGGCGGGCCGCGCTGCAGCGGGGCCGTCGGCAGGCGCAAGATGGCCGACGCGGCCGCTGCTGCCCGGGCGCTCGCACACGCGGCAGCGGCCGTGCGGAGCTGTGTTTACTTTGCCGGGTGGACGGCCTCTCGTTGCCCGGTTCCGAGTGCTGCAGAGGCAGATGGAAATTTTTGAGGATTAAACACGGGGCTGAGGCGCGCGGGCTGTTTGGCTTGGCAGCACTCCCTCCCCACCCCGTCCCCGGTCCGCACTCCTCACCGGGGCGTCATTCATGCCGCCCTCCGGCCCCTCCTCCAGCCTTGCCCCTGCCGGCCCGCAGCAGGGCAGCCGCGACCCCCTCCCCGGGTCTGGAAGAGGCAGCGGGCTGATGGCGGGCTCCTGGAGGAGGCCTGCTTCTCCGGGGTAGCTTCTCCAACGGCGGGGTGGGGGCCCCTCTGACCTCCAGATCCTCGTGTAGGAGAGGCGGGAGGCGGTGTACAGACCAGGCGAGCCGCGTGTGGGGCCTGTGCCCATGGGTCCGGCACCAGAAAATGCCCAGCACCCGGGCTGGTCTTCAGAAAGGCCTTCGCTGCCTCTCGGGAGAAGCTCTCCATCCAGACGAAACCTGGGCCTTTCGGGAAGGACGGGAGGGTATGCCGGGCTACAGAATAGATCTCCCGGGGCGCAGGGAGCAGGGCGCCAGGATATCTGGGGAGCTGTGCCCCCAAGCAGAGGGTGTGGCAAGTGGAAACGCCCTGTGGGGTGACCCGCCGGCTTGTGTGAGCAGCACCAGCGCAGCACGGCACCTGCGGGTTAGGGAGCAGCCTGCAGGGGGGAACAGACAGGTGAAGGGACGGGCCGACCTGAGGCCCGAGAGCCCTGGGAGGGACGTGAGGCTTCGCGTGGAGGGAGCGGGCTTTGGGGCCACCATGCAACCCATGTCGTTTTTAGCTGTTAGCCTGGCACGTGGAGCACAGAGTGAAGGGGGGCGACTGTGGCTGCAGCCGGAGCTATGGGGCCAGCACGCTGCTCCCTGCCCCCTCCTGCCCTGCAGGAGCTGCTGCCCCCGCCCCCACCCCTATCCCGGGCAGCAGGTTGGTCAGTGTGCCCAGCCCCCTCTGTCCCCGCCAGCCAGGAGCCACAGGTCAGGTCTCACATGAAGAGCCATCTGTGTGGGCAGCGAGGTGGCCAGCCCGCCTGCCCCCACGCAAGGGCACTCTCCCCAGCAGGGTCCACCCACCCCTCTCCCCAGTGAGGCCTGCAGACACCCCTGCAGACCACTAGCACCCACCCCTTGGCAGGGGCTCCTCGGGGTGGTGTGAGACCCTGGCCCAAGACGCCGACACCAGGGTGGGCCTGTGTCACCCGGCCACTCTCAGAGCAGCGCTGGAGACGGGGAATTTGGCGCGGCCCGGGGAAAGCATGTCTGGGGACAGCGGGAGGACCCCGCATCACGGCCCCCCAGTGTGTGGCCCACCTGGGTGCACCCAGCAGTCACGGGGTCTTTACAGCATCACCTCGTGATGGATCACATCCGATAACCAGCGTGGAAATTGCCCTGCACGCTCACTTGCTCAGCCATGTCCGACTCTTTGCAACTCCGTGGATTGAGGCCCACCAGGGTCCTCTGTTGATGGGGTTATCCCAGCAAGAATACTGGAGTGGGTTGCCATTCCATTTCCCAGGGGATCCTCCTGATCCAGGGATCAAACCCAGGTCTCCTGCACTGAAAGCAGAGCCTTTACTGTCTGAGCCACCGGGGAAGGGAGGTGACGTGAGTCTCCCGGTCATGTCCGACTCTCTGCGAAGCCATGGGCCATACAGTCCACGGGATTCTCCAGGCCAGAACACTGGAGTGGGGAGCCTATCCTTTCTCCAGCGGATCTTTCTGAGCCAGAAATCAAACCAGGTCTCCTGCATTGCAGGTGGATTCTTTACCAGCTGAGCTAGCAGGGAAGCCCAAGAATACTGGAGCGGGCAGCCCAGACCTTCTCCAGGGGATCTTCCCAACCCAGGAATCGAACCAGGGTCTCTTGCATTGCAGGCGGACTCTTTACCAGCTGAGCTAGCAGGGAACCAGGGAAGCCCACGTCTGGAAATTGTGCTATCGAGGCCCAGAAGAGTGTCTTTTGAACCTTCTCCAGGCAGCTTCTCTGGAGAACCTGCACCTTCTCCAGAACCACAACTGTCCCTAAACGTGAGCCCTCTGGTCTGGACAGAGGGACCAGATGTGACCGCCGCGGAGACTAAAGCAGCCACTGAGCAGCGGCACTGTTGAGCACGGCCCCTGTGGTGGGCTGGGCTGGCTCCTGCCCCGGGAGCGCAGGGGTCAGCAGGCAGAGGCAGGGATGCACAGAGTGGCCCATGAGCCCCTTTCCCAGCTAAAAGAGGCATGCACTGGATGAGCAGGGCCTCCTCTGGCTGGGGGTCAGGGGCCTGGAGACCACCAGGAGTGAGCGAGGTGGAGGGCGGTGTGGCTGGAAGAGTTCCCAGCATGAGCACCCTGTGCAAAGGTCCAGGGGCCCAGGGTCATGGCCGTCTGAGACTGTGACAGTGGGCGAGATGGAGCCTGGCCCTGCTCGTGAGCTAGGGGCCTTAGAACTCACTCTGTGAGCCTGAGGGTCGGGCGGCCTGGCTTCCCAGGGAGGATAGGAGGCTGGGGCAAGGGAAGCCCTGGTGAGCTTAGGACACAACCTGTGTGCCTTGTCCTGGGGTGGACACCTGTGGGGTCGTAGCCCATGGTCCCCTGGACCCGTCGTCGACAGGGCAGACTGAGGGGACAGGGTGTCGGGAAGGACCTGATTTCTACCGAGCGCCTCCGGGTGGGGGCGCTTCACATGGGGGCATGCCAGGGTGCGCAGGTCAGGGGTCATCTCGAATTCTGTCGTGGACCTGTTCAACGGGCAGGTGGAAGAGAAGGAAGAAGATGGAGAGGGAGGGGCTACAGACACAGGCAGGGTGGCCAGACTGGCCCTTGGCAGAGCCGGAGAGGGGAGAGCTGGCCCGCATGCTGGGCCAGGAAGTGGCTGGGTTCACTCTGATCGGGCCAGGTTTCCCCAGCAAGAACTCGGCTGGGCCCTTGGAGGCTGGGAGGATGTGGGCCTCTGAAGGCACCAAAGAGGGGCTGGCGTGTCTGGGGCCAGAGGGAGCAGCCCAGAGCCACCGGCGTCCAGGAACGGCTTTCCGGGGGAGCAGGGCTTGGATCGACCATGCCCAGGGACCGAGGACCAGGGCAGGGCCCACCATCAGTGCTAGGGATGTCCGCCAGGTCCCTGCCCATCTCTCTGAGACCAGGAACCCCAACACCTGCCCTTTGACGGCAGCAGAGTGTGGGCGGAGTGGGTGTGCTGGAAAGCCCTGGGCTGGGCCTGGATGGTGGCAGGTACCAGGCTGCAGAGCCGCAGGGAACGGGACGGGGGGCGGCGCGGGGAGGCTCGGGGCCCACACCCAGGCAGCGGCCCGTTTGATGACTGAGCTCCTGAGGACTCAGCCTCACCTCCCCCTCCACGTCTGAGCAACACCCTCGGCACCGGCTGAGGACCCGTGGGCGAGTCACCTTCCAGTCTCTGCTCCCTGACTCCTCCTCCCTCCCCCCGGGAGCTTTCCTGGGATGAAGGCCAGCGTCTTGAAGCAGTGGGGACCCCCATCCTGGGGCCCCTCTCTGTCGAGGGCCCCGCCGTCCCCGAGCCTGCGGCTGGGGGTCTGCACCGCCTTCTGGGGAGCCCCTGGCCTGGCCCTGAGAGACCCGGTGACCGGGCTCCTCAGTCTCTCTCTGCCCCCAGACCAGAGCTCTGCCTGAGCACCTCCAAAGCCCACATCCAGGGACAGAGCAGCAGATGTGGGGGGAGGGCCCCTGGGGCACAGGGCGCCCTGAAGCCTGGCTCCCTCCCCGGTCCTGAATTAGCTCCATCCGAGGAGGACGCCAAGGCCAGGGCACCTGTGTCCATCGCTTCAGGGCCCAGACATGAGCAGAGCCACTCAGCGGTCCAGTGGGTTACCCTGACCTCTGACATGACGTAGCGGGAGATGCCCACCGCTCCTCTATGGTGCCCCCCACCCCCATGCCTCCCGTGCCCCAGGAGCCTCGCCCCCCGGCGCCCCTAGCCCTGCAGATGAGTCAAGCCTCCGCTTGCAGGCGTCCCAGCCTGGGGCCCAAGACGCCAGGCAGGCATCTGGCTTGCTCGTGCCTGGGGGTCACAGACCCTCTCCCTCGAGAAGGAACCGTCCCCGGAGGGGCCAACATCCAGGTCATGGGCCCCCTTGGTGCCCGCTCCTCCCCTCCCCAGCCCCAAGGGGCCACGAGTCCCCTGGCCTCGGGGCCGGGCCCCCAGGAGAAGGGCCAGCCGAGCCCGGGGCAGTGGGAAGGCCTTGGGGTTCCCAGGACGCCCAGACTGTGGGCCGTTCTTTCCTGGCCTGTCCGCACACAGGCCTGCTGCTGTGCCCCGCGGCCCTCGCCACCTGACAGATGGGATGGGGCGGTGGGGCAGGGACGCACACGCCTCTCGATGCCAACACAAGCGGCCTTTATCCCGCCCGTAAATGGTTTCTGTGTCCAGGGAGCCAGTGCCCGGCCCGGGCCTAGCCCCCCGGCGGCCAGTGGGGCGAAACTGGGTCCGTGGGGACGGCGGGCAGCGCGCAGTGGCAGAGCGGCCTCATGGCCACAACGGGACGTTGTGCTGGCCTCTCCTGGGCTGCCTGCGGCGCCTGGGACCCTCGAGGACAGTAGCCATGGCCCTGCAGCCCTGGGGGGATGTCCTGGCGGCCGAGCACGGGAAGGGGCCGGGCAGCTGCTGGCCGCCGCCCCCACCCACTTCGCCAGCCAGCCGCCTGGACAGGGGCAGCACCAGGCCTGCGGACTGTGGCCGGTCACACTGGGTGTGTGCCCTCTCTCACAGCGTCCCCCACTGGGAGGGCAGGGGGCAGGGTTCCCAGGTCAGGGCCACGCTTGAAGGCCTGGCCCACCAGAGGCCAAGCCAGCTGCAGGGACCGTGCCCCCCTGGCCTGTAGCGAGGTGCTAGCCAGGCCTCCAGAGCCCACCCAGAGCGCCAGCAGCCGGGCCAGCCCTGAGTCTGCTGCCCGCGCGGGCAAAGCCGCCTCCCGGCCCACCTGGCCGCCCCCAGCCCTCACTCCAGGTCTGAGGATCCTGCCCCGTGGCCGCCTGACGGGCCCCTGTATGTCCTGAAGGCTGCTCTCCATCTCTGCTCCTTGCCCTGTCTCCATGCATCCTTTGCCCGAGCCTCTTCAGGGCAGCTTCTCACACCCCTGAGCCCTTGCCCGTCCCCTCCTGGGATGCCCCGGAGAGATGGCATAGCCCAGGGCTCAGGAACGCCCAGGGGCTGGAGCATCTGAGCCCTGACCGGCCTGTGTTGTCCATCCTGCTGTCAGGAGGAATCTTAAAGAAGGTTCCACAGTCCTACCCACCTGCAGTCCTGGCTCATTGTCCCCAGAGCTCATCCCGCCCGGATCACCTGAACCGTTCTCATAACAGCCTCCTCCCAGGCATTTGATGGCCCTGGAGGGCACCCCCCCACACCAGCCAGGGTCACCTTTAAAATAGCAGCACAAGCAGATCCCTTTAGGCTAATTCATTGGTGACGGCAAAATGAGGCTGAGTTCCAAAAAAAAAAAACACCTCTATTTCCTCATTAACATAATTGCAAACAGAACGAACCTTTCTTGATTTCATGTAAACAACAGCTTGAAATAGTTTATAATCCTTGCAGGTATCAAATTAAGTTTTTACTTATGGTCTGGAAATTAATTACCCTTACAGCGAGACAAATGTGAAAACTGTGTATTTTTGACAAGAAAATTAAGCAGCTATTGGGGAAATGTAACTTAATCGTCGCGGAGAAAATTGTTTATAAATTGGTCGCTTTGCTTGAACTCTCGCCTCTTCGGCCAGGGGCGGGCTCGGTGGTGTGTGTGCGCCTGCCTGATCCAGGGCACCACTGGGCCGGCTGCAGAAGGAGGGTCCAGAGGGTCCAGGGAACAGGGCAGGGAGGAGGAGGGGAGGGGACCAATGGCAGAGGAGGGCGGGGACCAGGACGGGTGATGAGGGGGCTGCAGGGGAGCGCACAGCTCCCCCAGGGACCAGGAAGGGGGCTCTCAGCAGAGGGCACGGCGCTGGGGCAGGAGCGAGCCTGGAGCATGAGGTGGGAGGGGGCGTTCGAGGTGTTCCTCAGATTCTGGGTCAAGGTCACCCAGTCTTCAGGCCCTGAGTGTGACCTGTTTACAGTTTTTCATCATTATCTATCCTGTTATGGCAAACCTCTTCCGACACGTTTTCCCCTTGTGTTGTGTTGTTTTCCGGGAGTGAAATTTCCGGATCAACACCAGGAGCCTTGGAGAGAATTTCTCAACGTTCCGAGCTGCACAGGGTGGAAGTCAGTTCCCCCCATCATGGGAGGTGGCCAAGCAGAGGTCAGCAGGCCACTCGGTTCCAGGGGCTACGTGGAGGCGGGTGGCCCGGGAAGGGTGTGTCTTGCATGCCTGCCCTTCAGAGCTCCAGGGTCCCACCCCCCTCCCGCCGACACACACAGACACACACACAGACAACCTCCCGCTGAAGCCCCTTCCCCCAGCCCCTTCTCCACCTGCACCTGGGCAGTGCCGGGGGCCCTCTGTCTGCTTTGGCCTCTCTGATGTTATGTTAGGCTCAGGGAAGTGGTAGGGAGTGGCCAGAGCTGGGTATACTGTTGAGACAAGGCCCCTGGGACCCGTAACCAGAGAAGCAATGCCCACTGGGCCCTGGCCTGTGGTGGAAGGCTGGCAGGGCAGGAGGGGGCAGGGCGAGGGCTTAACACCCATCCACCCATGTGATGACGTGGATGTGTGGCACAGCCCCTCTGTGCCTCAATTTCCTTAACCCCAGAGAGGGAGTGTCTGCAGAGAAATTCAAGGGCTGGGAGCCCCAAGCAGGCACATGGCATCTGCTAGGAGCAGCTGGCAACCACGATTCTCCAAGTGATGGAATAATCCAGCTGAGGTGGGCAGCAAGGGACAGGGGGTACGGGGCACAGGAGGCAGAGCCCACTGTGGTCACCCACTCTGGAGAATGTTCCGGAAGGGATGGGAAGGCAGGGATCAGCAAGGCTCCCAGGCTGGGTACTGGCCATGGGGAGTGAGGATGGTGCAGAGCTGCTGAGGGGTAGAAGGGACAGCACTTGGTGCAGGGCCCGGCTGGGGCCGTGCCAGGGGCCAAAGTGGGGCCACGTGGCTGGAGCCAGGAGGCCAGGGCAAGACTGTTAGACCTTGGCCATGTCCAGTGCTCTGGGGTGTGAGCTCCTCCGCTCAACAGGCTGCACCCAGAGTCTCAGGCGGAAGGTCTCGAGGCCGGGGGCTGTGCTTGGCATCTCCCCCCAGGGGCCCCTGCGTCCAGCCCCCCACACAGCTGTCTCTGCAGGGCCCATCTTGCTGGCGGCCACAGTGTTAGCACAGGCTGATTTAACAGGACCCCACCAACAGGCGCTTCGACAAGATGTCGATTTCACATAGTTCCAGGGGCTGGGAGTCTGAGATCAAGGTGCTGCCTGATTCAGGGTCTGGAGAGGGCTCGCTGCCTGGCGTGCAGAGGACTGTCCTCTCCCTGGGTCCTCTCCCTGGGTCCTCTCCCAGCGTCCTCTCCTGGCCTCTTCTCTGCACACAGAGGAGAGAGTGGAAGCTCCAGTGCCCTCCTTCTGCTTCCAAGGACGCTAATCCCACAGCATGAGAGCCTCACAGTTAGGTTCTTGTTTAGCCTCATTGTTGGTGTTTAGTTGCTCAATCGTGTCTGACTCTTCGTGGCCCCATGGACTGTAGCTCACACGTCCCCTCCAAGCCTCTGTTTTCCCATCTATAAAATGGGATGATGAGAAGCCCCAGCTCAGAAGGAGTCGGGCTGCAGTGAGACAGTACATGTTTAGCCAGAGGACGTGCTTGCTATGGCTGCAGAAGGGGGTTCCGCTGGGTCTTGGGGTGGCCCTATGACCAGCGACCCAAGAGGTCAGGCAAACCACTCTCCTATCCTGGAGGGGAAAATGTGGAATGTTCTAGACTCTCTAGTCTGCAGGGGAGGAGGGCAGCAGGACAGTGGACTTGGCCCTCACCCTCTCGCTGTTCCTGGCCAGTAGGGCTGGGCGCCCTGGCACTGCCTCCCAGGCTTGCCCATGCCCATCGTCTTCCCAGTGCCATCCTCGGGCACAGGTGGCCGGATGCCACCCGCGCCATGGTGGGCTTCTTCCAGGGCTCGGGGTCTCAGCCCGGACCCTCCCACTGTCCATGCCTTGGGGATGGTGCTTCTGGCAGCCGCCCTGCCTCTCGACGTGAGCCCAGCACCCCCAGGGTCCCTGAGAAGTGGGGACAGTGCCAGGGCACACGTGGCCAGGTGCTGACCTCCCCAGGCACCCCCAGGGTGGCTCTCACCAGGGGACAGAGGGGCACCGGGTGCCTCCTCCATGGTCCAGAAAGTAGGGGCTCACAGGCGAGGGGAGCGTCGTCTCCTCAGGACCACCAGCTGGGAGTGGTGAAGCCACTGCCAGCTCTCTGTGCCCTTGTCCTGCAGGCCGGGGAGCACTGCCCACCCCAGTGCAGGACCCGTCAGCCCCAGCCGAGGGACCCTCCCAGCAGATGCTCCGCCTTGCTCCTGCCCTGGCCGGAAGGCAGGCTGGACCACGCCCTGGCTCTTATGCTCCACAGGCCCACCCTGAGGCCCCCACATGGCCTCATGGCATTTAGGGGGCCCGCCCAGGCGGGGGCTGCCCTGGCCACTCTTTCCAAGCAGGAGATAGGGGGGCAGCACGGGTCCCAGTGCGAGCTGGGCACCGGGGCGCCTGCCAGCATGGCCCCTAGGAGCCTAAAGATAGAGAAGGGACAAAGCCCGTGAGGCTGTGAACAGCCCTGGACCCCAGCTGGGGCTCCACGCTGGGCAAATGAGGACAAAGGCGTCCACACGGGATTCTGGGGCTGTCCGAACGTGCTCCCAGCCCTCAGCCCGCGTCCAGGACAGAGGAATAAACAGTGTCCATGGGTCCACCAGGGCCTCCGAGGGGCCGCGCGAGCCTGCACAGAGCTGGGCTTGGCTGGGGAAGGACGCTCCTGGCCGCGGGTCAGCTGAGCCCAGGCAGGGATGAGCAGGGGTGCGGGCCTGGCCTGGAAGCCCCACAGGCAGGGCCGGGGGAGGGCAGCCTGCTGCAAGAGTAGGGGGTCGCCTGCGGAGGCTTTGTGCTGTGTATAAAAAGCCGTCTTCAGCCAGATGGGGTTGCCATGTCCCCCAAACCCTGGGGAATGCCCCCAAGTCCCCAGGAACTGCCAAGGGGGCCCTGGGCTCTGGCCGGGAGCAGGAACTTGTGTGCCCCTCACCCCTGCCCCCGTGCAGGAGGGGCTGGGGGGGAGCGTGTTGGGGGAGGGCCTGTGTACCGGGGTTCGGGAGTGGGATTCGGAGCGCCTGCCAGGTCTGGGGTGCACAAGCCTGGGCCTGCAGCCTCTGCAGCCCTGCCGCCAGCTCCTCTCCTGCCCACCTGCCCCGGCCTGCCCGCTCCGCAGCTCAGGGGCCAGTGCCTACAGGCCGCCTGCCCCCCGAGTGCCCAGGGCTGCTGTCTGCGCAGACTCACCAGGGGCTTCCTGGGCCCTCTGTCCTGTCAGTCTCAGTCACCCCTCTGCTCCCGGCTCCTCTCCACCCTCCTCGCCCCTGCTTTGGCCTCACTAGCGCCCACCCAGCTGCTCCACAGATTCCCACACACAGGGGCACAGGGCACCTGGGCACCCATTGCCTCCAGCCACTGATCCCACAGCCCCAAGGCCAGTGGCGTCCAGCCCAGCCTAAGGGTGCCGGGCCACCAGGGTCCCATTCATGCTGAGCCCCAGGCCCGCACATGCCGGTTGCCCCTAGCACCTTCAGGGCCTCGAGGAGACGAAAGCGAAGGGGGAGGATGAAGTGTGTGCCCTGGGCTGTGAGCAGAACCTGCACGGCTTCGGCATCTTCAATTTGGAGTTTTCATGGGTCAGTTCTCCACGGCAGCCAGCAGAGATGTCAAAGGGAGGGTATCCTCTTCCAGGGACCCCGGGAACCGCGGTCACACGTGCTGGAGAACCACCTGCGGCACAGGTAACCCAGGCCCCTGTGACGTCACCTCCCAGGAGGTCTGAGGCCCCGCCCCGTCAGAGTGCCCGCCACAGTGGGGTGGTGGAGCTAAGGTTTACACCCAGGTTGTGTGGTCAAGCCCGTCTGTTTAGCAGGCCATGGATGCCCAGAGCAGAAAGGACCGCTGACCCACAGAATGGGCATCGGGAGCTGCACGCTCACCCCAGGGCCGGTGGTAGGTTAATCACCACCCCAACCTAAGCATCCTGGGTACTTTTAACTTGACAAAATGGTGCCAGATCTCACACAGAGATGAAAATAGCTGTGATGTTTCTGGGTAAAGAGAACTGATGAAGGGGTGGTTCTGCCCAGCACTGAGGATCAGGCCACAACCTTTGATGGGTCACAGCCTTGAACCGGGGAAGACCAGCCCCATGGGCAGGGGGCCCTCAGGTTCACCCATGCCGGAGGCGAGCAGCAGAGCCCTCAGGCGCAGCTCCACGGCTCTGCCCGTCTCCGTTCGAAGAGACTGAGGCCTGTGGTCATGTGGCTGCCAAGCAGCAGGAATGGCCTCAGCTCCCAGGCTCCACACAGAACATGGGGTGACGCTTCTGACAGGCAAGAGGCAGCGGCGTCACGAGCCAGATGCGATGCTGACGCCACCAGCCGTCTAGGGAAAAACTGAGGTAGCTTGTCCCTGCCAGCAGACAGCAAAACGGCATAGTGATAAGGCCACCATTTATAAAAAGCAATACTGGGAGGTGTGTTTGAGCAGCCAGACGTCCTTGAGCTTCAGACAGAGGCACCCTCTGGCCTCCCTGGTTTAGGCTGAGCCAGGGTCTGAGATGGGGCTGAGAACCGGAAGTGAGGAGCAAAGCCTGCATCCCCCGGGGCCCTCCAGACTGCAGGCTGGCAGACGGTTACAGCCGGCGGTGGAGAGTGCCCATTTCTGGGGTTAAAGACTCCGAATCTGTCAGAAAAGCACTCAAGAGTAGGCAAAATAAATAAATAAATAAACCCTAGACACACAGTCACAAAAGGGCCTCAAAGACTGAAAAGACTCCTCACTCCTTCCGTCCTCTAAGCCAGGGCCAGTCAACTGCAGCCTACAGGTGTGATCTGGCCCACAGCCTGTCATTGTCAATAAAGCTTTATTAGAACACAGCCATGCCCACTGGCGTGTGCCTTATCTCAGCCTGCGCTCACGCTGACGGGCAGAGCCGAGACGCTTTCGGAGAGACCACGCGGCTCTGAACCTGGAGTCCTTTCCACCTGGCCCCGCATGGGATCGCTGACAGCCCTACTCTGAGAACTCGAATGGAGAGATGCACGGTGGGCCACAGTGGACGTGGACGTAGCCCACCTGTGCTGGGGGCGCAGAGGAGGAGGGTCTGTTAGCAGCCGGCGCCTCCCCTCCTGGGGAATGCCAAGTGCTGCGGGCCGCCCTCTCCCGTGACCCTGGGCTCCTGTTCCTGGCACTGCGTCCCTGGAGGACAGACGAGCGTCTCCACAGAGTCCCGCATGAGCGAGTTAGCCACAGCCTCCTCACGGCGGTGAGAGATCCGAAACAGACCGCACAGCGGGCGTTCACAGGATGCTTGCTTCTGGCCATGAGCATTAGGGACAGTAGGCAGCTTGCAGTGACCCCAGAAAACGTCCAGAGTACACAGTGACTTGGGGCTGGGCAGGGCACAGCGTGAGCGCAGCCTGGGTGGGCATGTATGCGTGTAAAACAGCACCTCACGGAAGACACACCAAAACACCACCGCCGTCGTCTCTGGAGGGTGGACATAAAGATGCAGTTTTTAAAGAGGTTTTACCAGAATTTTCTGGCAGGAGCGGTTTTTTGCTTCTGTGACTGGGAAGAGTAGACGTTAACATGGAGAGGCTCTGACCCCTGTGGCCTCACCTCCGCGTGGCCTCATCTCGAGTGACTCCACGCTGGCCCATGGGGACCCAGGACCCCAGCTTCAACCCAGCTAGGCTGAGTGGCTGAGCATCGGTGACCTGTCCCCTCTGCCTGCCTAGCAGTGGCTGGTGTCTGCTCAGTGCGTGCCCTGGGGCCACCTGAGGCTTTGTGGGGGCCTCAGACCCCCCAGCGCTTCCTAGGCTCAGCCCGCCCTAACTTCTCCCCCCCACTATCACCCTCCTTCCCACACGACCTGGCATCTCCTTCTCTCCCCGCCGTGGGCCTCACTGGGGCCCTGCCCCAGGACGTCCTGGCCCAGGGTCTGCTGGGGGACGGACCCCCTCCCCACAAGGAGGCTGACGCTCTCCCAGAAATGGGGCTGAGGCCTCCCTCCCAAGCTGACCACCCCGAGCTGGGCAGGGGGTGGTGGACGCAGCCACAGCGGCCGGGAGGGCGGCAGGGCCTGCGAGCCTGGGGCCGGCCTGGCCGTGACCGCGGGGGAGTCTGGGCTCTCACGGAGGCGCCGGCTCCCTGTCACTGGATGAAGTAAATGGGACAATTAGGGGCAGTTTTTAAATCGCCGCTTTAACCCACTTGGAAGTCTGCTAATTATTCTCTTGGGGAAAGAAATGCAGGTTCATTATTATAATGAGCTTTGGGCAAAACATTTCATCGGGTCTGACAAGCTGCAGCAACTCCTTAGCAAAGTGCTTCGTGATCGCTGGTGGGGGGATTCTACCCCCCCAACCCAGAGCTAATTGCCCATCCAGTCCCTGGGCCCTGAGTGTGCTGTTTTAATTCGCTTATGAAAAGCCCTGCTTTGATGTCAGGGAACAGATAAGGACCACGGGCCGCGAGCTGACGGCCGAGTGGGTCTGCGGCCTCCGGGCCCCCGGCCAAGGCACTGCCATGAGGAAACTGCACAGTCCTGCCTGAAACATACGCTTTTGTTTCGCTAGTAAATTTCCCCGTGGAGTGATCCCACCGGCTCCGGCCGGTCCTCGGCCATGCTGCCTTCGGCCTTCCTGCTGGGCACGGTGCAGCCACTCCGGACGGGCAGGGCGGGCGCCGGGGCGCGGGGACTCGGGGCCTCTCCCCGCCCCTCCCCCACCGCCCTTCCGCCTCCCCCGCCCCTCCCCCTCCACTCCCCTCCAGAGCTCCTCCCTCACTTCCTGCGCGCTGTCCTCCAGCCCTCTCCCTCTGCCCCTTTCCCTCCTGCGATCCCAGTCCTGGGGCCGGGGGGGCGGGGGCGGGCAGGCAGACAGGCCAGCATGGCAGGCTTCTCTGTGCCACCCCTGCAGTTCCCAAGCCTGGGGGCCCATGGGTGCCCTGCAGTCTGGGGCCTGGAAGGCAAGGCAGCCTGGTCTGCCTGGTCAGCGGGGTCCTGCTTTGTGGAGAAGAGGCCAGCACAACCCCTGAGCCATCCCGAGACAGTGGGGAGCCTGAGACAGGCCCCCTGCCCACCCCAGGCAACCCCAGAGCCAGCAGCCAGGGGATGTGTGGGGTGCCTGCAGGCGTCCCCAGAGAGCGGCAGGTAGCAGCTGTGGCACCTCTGGGCCCGGGTCCCCCCCCACCCTCTTGTCACCCACTCTGGGCCCCCTGCCCCAGTCTCAGGGGCATTCCTCAGCCCCGACTCTGCCTGGCCACTGCCTACTCATCTCCTCCGCTCCATCTCTCCTCCCCTGTGCTCACCTCTGCCCTAGGCCCAAGTGGCCACCAGCACCTCCTCCCTTCCTGTCCCTCCAAGCCCCGCCGCAGCCCCTGTGACCTCTCCTAGCAGTGGCTGAGCGGGGTTAGAGCAGAGGAAGCCTTCAGACGGCTCTCCCTGCTGTGTGCCCCAGGTACCCCACGGGGCCCCTCTGGGCCTCGGATTCGGCATCCTTAAGGAGGAGACAGGGATGCCAGCTCTGGGACCTTGGCCAGGATTACCTGGAGCCCTGTCTGCTGAGCACCTGGCCTGGCGCCCGGCACGTGGCAAGGTGGAAGCTCTCGCTTCCCGCCCCCTCTTGTGGGCACTGCTGTGGGTTCATCTTCCCCGCCTGCTGCCAAGTACCAGACCAAGATTTAGTGCCATCTACTCAGAGCATCAGGAGTCTGGTGGGTGCAGTTCAGAGGGAAGGCGTCCAGGCTGACCCAGTGCAATCCCCCCACAGCACCCACCCCAGGCCCTACCATGTCCTAGACGGTGGACGGTGCTGGAGGCACTGCAAGGACGAGATGGCGCTCCTGGCACCACGGAGCTGCCCCTGGTCAAAAATACACCACGTAATTACAGACCTGGATAATTACTGGGCAGGGACAGAGCAGGGCACTGTGACGGAAGGGAGCCAGGGTGGTCAGGGAAGACCTCCGTAGGAGGGGCATCCGAAAATAGCACTCAGAGTTGCTATTAATAGGCTTCCGGGCCGAGCTGTCCAGAGGAGAACACCAAAAAAGGACCCTAGTATCTCCATAGATGACTATCATCAATTTTTTTCAATGGAAGTGTTTAGACAGATTGATAGCTATTTTAGTTCTGTTTGAATTTCTAGAAAATTAGAATAGAACAGAAAGGTTGGAAAAGTCAAGACCTCCAGGACCTCCCTCCTTCCTCCTAAGGGTATCTCTTGTTATTCCAGAAATACCGATCATTAGTATAAGGGGAGCAGCAATCCAGACATGGCTGTGCATGCTGGGTAGGGGAAAGGGTGGGTAGCTAAACAGATGGATGGATATGTCATCGGGGGTGAGGAGGGGGTGGAGGGTCAGAGGGATGGATGGAGGGAGGGATGGATAGATGATGAATGAAGGGGTGGGTGGATGGATGAATGGATGGATGGATGAGTAGATGGATGAGGTGGGCAGGTGGATAAACAGACAGGTGGATGGATGGATGTGTGGTTGGGAGATTGATGGGTGGATTAGACAGACACACACTCTATCAGAAACTATTATGAATGTGGAAATGCTACTTGTGATTCATTCATTTTTCTCAATGAATAAAGAGGGGAAGAAAGTGAAATGGAAAAATCACTGAATTAGATAAACATCTCTTCAGCAAAGGAGAAGTTCATTTCTAAATGCCACTTTCATGTCAAAGGAAAGCGTCTTATACAGTGTGGGAAGTTGGGAGCCACTGTGGGGCTCTGCGGCCCTCTTTCAGCTTCGAGCAGTGTTGAATGAGGCCGTGATCCTGCCCACCCTGCTTCCGGCCTCCCAGTTCGTTAGTCCTGTTGACGTCATGACGTCATAACGTCAGGGATCTCGCGTTTGTGTGCCATTCATTCCGCCAGGGTATCTTAGTTCTGTTTTAAGGTGGAGCTGGGGTTCACCCTGATCTTTCCAGCCAGTGCCCATTGCTCAGTTCTTTATTCTGATTTCAATTCATCTCCTGACTGGTTGGCTTTCTTTCTTAAGTTACTGATTCAAGAAGGTCCTGTAGTCCTTCCCTGCCTCACTGCTGTCCTTCCGTTGTACCGTTAGCCTTCAGTGTCGCCTCCAAGTGGTACCCCATCTCTCAGCTTCCCCCACCCCATGTCCTGGTCACATTCCCCCTGCAACCTCCCCACCCACCCCTGCTCCACCTGGATGTTTTTTCCCCCCCAAGGTCACCTGCCTAACTTCCTTCTGGAACTTACCTGTGTGACTATCCTGGGCTGGATTTACTGCTCCCTGGATCTCCTTAATTCTTTGTTGTTTACTTCTTCAGTTTCTTGGGAAAATCTTCAGGGCCTTCCCAACAAGAAGTGTGCGGAAGGTAAGCATTCTGAGTCCTCACACACACGAAAACATCTTCATTCAGCCATTATGCCCTGTGGATAGTTTAACTGGGTATAGAATTTCCAGTTTTCCTTCAGAAAGCCATGTTCCTTCAGAACTGTGAAGACCTTGTCCTGCACTGTTCGAACATTCAGATTTGCTCTTAGGAAGTTCATGCCGGCCTTTGTAAGTGGTCGTCTTCTTCTTTTTTTTTTCCAAGAAGTTTTCAGTCTCTGCACTCTAGCTTCAGGCTCTGAGTTCCAGGCAAGTTTCCTTTGTCATTGATCTTGACCATTGATGGTGCTGGGTACCTGATGAGCCCTTTGGAGACTGGAGTCTTTGAGCTGCAGAAAGTGTTCTTTATTATTTCTGATCATTTCCTTCACACTGTTATCTCTGTGCCTCTTGTTATTGTTCAGTCACTGTCCCATGCTCTGTTTGCAGCCCCAAGCACTGCAGCACGCCAGGCTTCTCTCTCCTCACCATCTCCTGGAGCTTGCTCAGACTCATGTCCGTTGAGTCAGTGATGCCATCTCATCCTCTGTCACCCCCTTCTCCTTTCGCCTTCAGTCTTTCCCAGTATCAAAGTCTTTTTCAATGAGTTGGCTCTTCATACCAGATAGCCAGAGAGCTTCGGCTTCAGAATCAGTCCTCCCAATGAATATTCAGGTTTGACTTCCTCTAGGATTAATTAGTTTGATCTCCTTGCAATCTAAGGGACTCTCAAGAGTCTTGTCCAGAACCACGATTTGAAAGCATCATTTCTTTGCCACTCAGCCTTCTTCATGGTCCAGCTCTCACATCCTTACATGACTACTGGGAAAGCCATAGCTTTGACTAGACAGACCTTTGTCGGAAAAGTGGTGTCTCTGCTTTTTAATGCACTGTCTGGGTTTGTCATAGCTTTCCTTCCAAAGAGCAAGTGTTTATTAATTTCTTGGCTGCAGTCACTGTCCACAGAGATTGTGGAGCCCAAGAAAAATAAAATCTGTCACTGCTTCCACTATGTCCCTAGAATTTTGTCTAATCAGATTGAAGACATTTTTTAAGAAACTGTAGGCTCTCGTCTCTCTCTTTTCTGTTTATAGGATCATGTCCTACCCTTTACCTCTTCCAAGTCCCATGACACCTTGTCTCCCTGGCCCACTTCTGCGCATCCTCTGGCATTTTCTTGTCCTCTAGCATGTGCCGTGGTATCCTGAACTTTCTCGATGGGTATAACTGCTCCTAGAACCTTTCTGGAAATTCCAGATACATCCTTATATCTTAAGACCTGCTTTGTTCCTTATCTGCAGAATGGGGATAGGCTGGTTCAGAATCTCTGCCTGATAGGTCAGCATGGGAAGGGCCTAGCAGGTGAACACACAGCTGTCAGGGTTGAGGGCTGGTGCTAGGGGCTAAAACAGCCCTCCAAAGCCCTCACTGCTCAGCACCCAGTAGTGACTCAAGCCTCATGCCCAGCAAACCAGCTCCAGGGCCTCTTCCTTAACAGCACATGTACCCACCTCATGCTCCTTCCCACCCTTGCACTGCCTCTCCTGTCCCTGTAAGTCATTCCCTCCTTGGGAAGCCCTCTCAGGCATCCATGCCCCTGTAACCCCACCTTTGCCCTATGTACAAAGAAGCCCAGAAACCTGATCCTGGCCTTGATTTTCCATTTCAAGGAATAGAAACTCTCCTCAAACTTGCCTGAGCAAAGAAGGAAATGTATTCACTCATTAAAAACAAAACAAAGCAAAACTCAATTTTTAAAAAATCACAGTAGCAACTTCAGGTATGGCTTGATCCAGAGGAGGAAGCTACAGTAGTGGCGCTTTCAGCCTGCTTCCCTGGTTCAGTCGCTCTCCATCACGTGGCAGGTGGGTCTCGATAGAGACTTACATCCCCAAAGCTCGCAGTCTTGTGCATCCTGACACTTGCTGCCAGAGTCCCACTCCACCGCCTAACTCACATTGACCAGTGTGGGTTGTAGGCCTTTCCAGGTGGGCTATTTTCTGATCCGGCTTGTGCATAATTTTCAGGATTGGATGCAGAAGGGCATGACAGAGAGTATGAACTGGCTGTGCCTGCAGCAACCGCCGCAACATAAGCTGCAGAGCAGGCACCCTGAGGGCTGCCCCTGATGAGGAAGTCTGAAGGCTGGAAGGTTCCCACAGCAGGCAGATGGGCCTTCTATCCCAAGGACAACTTGGGGCTCCCAAGTCTGAAAGCCCCTCCCAAGCTGTGGGGGTCTCTGGAAGCTGGCTAGATTTTGCAAATAAAAATGCAGGACACCTAAAATGTATGATGTTTTAGGATGACATGCACCCTGAATATTTCTTGGTGGCTCAGATGGTAAAGTGTCTGCCTGCAATGTAGGGGACCCAGGTTCTATCCCTGGGTCGGGAAGAAGCCCTGGAGAAGGGAATGGCTACCCACTCCAGTATTCTTGCCTGGAGAAGTCCATGGACAGAGGAGCCTGGTGGGCTACAGTCCATGGGGTCGCGAAGAGTGTGGCAAGACTGAGTGACTGACACTTCACTTCCACTTCGCACCCCAAATGTTCCGTGTGCCACACTTATAAGAAGTCACTGTTGATGTGCAGTTCAGACTTAGCAGGGCATCCTGTAGTCCTTCCAGCAGCCTCACTCAGATCCCTCTGTGCCTTGGCCCTCTGCCTCCTGGGACTAGAGCAGAGAGGACTGGACAAAGTGCTCCCAGGACCCAGCATGGGCCTGGATGAAAGTGAATCTGTTCTTCCCCCTCCCTCCGTCTCTCCCGTCCTCCTTCCTTCCCTCCTTATTTCTCTCCCTCTGTTCTCCCCTCCTTTTCTTCCTCCCTCCTGCTGACCTGGGGCGAGGAGGAGGCTCCTCCTCCAACCACACCCTGCTTGCTGCCTGCCACCTGGGCACCATACCACCCCACATGCCATGCCCTAGCTGCTGGAGCAGGCCCTACTCACTCAAGGGGTCTTGCCCATCAGATCTGAGACCTCATGCACGCTCAGAGGGTCCTGAGTGTCTGTCCACAGCAGACAGGGCACTGGGGCGGGGGAGGCTGTGTTCTGGGCCACAGTGATGGACTCGCCTCTGTCTACGTCACAGGGAGCTGCCCTCGGGCCTCTGGCCTTCAGCTTGGCTTGGCAGCACAGCAAGGGCCGTGGCCGAGTGCCCCCACGCAGGGAGTTCCTTGCCCAGTGGGTGAGCTGGCCATACAGCTGAAGGACTGCGTGTGCCCTGTGTCCCAGGAGGCGGAAGCTGTGGGCACTCAGGGAGGCCTGCTGGAGGAGGTGGCTCCGAGGCCAGCAGCGGCACCAGGCTGTGCAGTGGGTGCAGCTGAGGCCACTTGCAGCTGAAGGAATTGAGGGGTGGAGAGAGAGGAACAGGGCGCCCAGGCACACAGGTCACAGAGACGGGTCTGAGTCCCAGCCGCCGCCCTCTGCAGCCTCTGCCCGGGGCGGAAGGGCATTTCCAGCAGACGGGACAGCATGTTCAAATGCAGCCTTCCTTCCTGAAGCAGAGGACCCACACTGTCCCAAGGGGTGCCCCACGATCACTCTCGCCTCACATTCCTGTCTCCACACAGTGGCCAGAGGGACAGGTCAAACAGAAACCAGCCCCCCTACCCACCCCTACTCAAACCCCCACGGCCTCCCTTCCCCCAAGAACATCCCTAGAGCACCCCCAAGGCCCACGGCCACCTCCCGTCCAACTTCGCCTTCGCGGGACTCCCTGCTCAACACCCCTTGCCCATGAGCAGGGTACCCCGGAGCTGGCCTGCCCCCCGACCCCAGGACGTGACCCGCCTGTGCACTTTCCTGCCTGCATGCCTTCCCCTCTCTGCTTGTGGGTCTCGGCCCCCAGCAACCTGGTCCCTCATCACCCCCCTGACCCTAAAGCTGGGCTGGGTGTCTTGGTGGCCAGACACTTGGGTGGCCCCCGCCATGGGAAGGGAAGCTCCACCAAGGCAGGGCAGGGCTGGTCTGATGCTGTCCCCTGTGTCCAGGACAGAGCCGGGCACAGAATAAGTGACCGGCAAACTCTGTACAGTGGACTCGCTGCCCGAGTGACTTAACCGTGAATACAGGCCAGGCTGAGCCAGCCTCAGTCCTGTGTCACAGCAAGGGGGTACGCGGGGTCAGAGGGCATTCGTCTCAGCTCCCAAAGTCATAAATGCCTTCTGATTGTCTTGCTGTTGCTGTTGCTTGATGCTGCAGCTTGATGGGGACCCTGATGGCCCTGCCAATGCCCTGGGCCCACTTCATGACTTTGTGGTCCCAGGAACCTGACCCCACCCAGCCCACACCCACGTGTCCCTGTGTATCAACACTCGGGGGACCCGGGCTCCCCACACTAACAGGGGCTGTGCCCAGGTGCCACCTCCTCGTCCCCCAAACTCACCCCCCTTGGGTGTTTGCTCTCTGCACCAGTGGCGCCCATCCACAATGTCCACCAAAACCCTCAGGGTCAAACAGACTCACCTCATCCCTCAAACTTGCAACTGGTCACCCAGTCCTGACAGCAACCCCCCCCCATGCCTGCCCCCCATATTCGCTTTGATCTGGGACCTTTCAGCCACATGGATTGTGTCCCCTGTCGAGAGAGGCAGGGACCCAAGAGATGAGAGAGGGGACACAGAGCAGCCGGCATCTTGATCCCAGGCTATTTTTAGCTGGTGGCAGGCTGTCACTCCAGAGGCCAGTGGCTGCGTCATAAATGCCTTTTGATCTTCTTGTTGCTGTTGCTGCAAGATACACAGGCGGCAGCTGCTAACTGCTTGTGGAAAGAATGAAGGCAGACACACAGGGGCAGGGACTGGGGGCCGGGGGGTGGGAACAAAAGTACGTAGGTGGAGGGTAAAGGGATAGATCTGTGGCGGGGGAGATAGGGGGAGAGAAGGGGAGCCAGATGCGCTGGATGAGTGGGTGAAAAGAAGGGAGGCTGAATGGTGGTTGGAGGATGAATAGAATGGCGGCAGCTGGGTGGATGGATGGATGATGGGTGGGTAGATGGATGGGTGGATGGATGGATGATGGGTGGGTAGATGGATGGGTGGATGGATGGATGGATGGGTGGGTAGATGGATGGGTGGATGGATGGATGATGGGTGGGTAGATGGATGGGTGGATGGATGGATGGATGGGTGGGTAGATGGATGGGTGGATGGATGGATGGTGGGTGGACGGTTGACTGGTAGATGGATAAGTGACTGGATGGAGTGATGAAGGGATGGAGGGAGGGAGGGAAGGAGGAATGAATGGATGGATGGATGGGCAGATGAATGGATGGATGGATAGATGGATAGATTGATGGGTGGATAGATGACTGTTTGGATGGAGGGATGATGGGCAGATGGATGGATGAATGACAGGTAGACAGATGGATGGGTAAATGGATGGATGGTAGATGGATGGATAGGTAGATGGATGGATGGATAGATGACTGTTTGGATGGAGGGATGATGGACAGATAGATGGATGAGTGACAGGTAGACGGATGGATGGGTAAATGGATGGATGGATAGATGACTGTTTGGATGGATGGACGAGTGACAGGTAGACGGATGGATGGGTAAATGGATGGATGGATAGATGACTGTTTGGATGGATGGACGATGGGCAGATGGATGGACGAGTGACAGGTAGATGGATGGATGGATGGGTAGAGGAATAGCTGGCTGGCTGGCTGGATAACAGGTAGATGGATGGATGGCTGTTTGGATGGATGGGTGGAAGGGGCAGAAAACAAGCAAACTTGGATGAGTAGATAAAAGGACCTCGAGCACGGACTCGTCAGTTAGGAGCATGTGGGCCCTGAGCCCTTGAGACTAGCAGCCCTCCCATGCCTCATCTGCCTCTGGGTGCTGAGCAGATGCCTCGGCCATCTTGCTAAGGCTTAGGTCTCCAGCTGTTTCCCTTTGGGACTCTCTGTCTCTGCTTCCTGGACCCAATGCCTCTGGGGCTGGCCTGAAGCTGGTGAGACCCATGCATACCCACATGGGCCTTATGGACACCCAGGCAGGGTCTCACCGCACCCTGGGCTCAGGGAGGGGGCTCTGTGGGCTCTCGGGCTTCTGGAGAGACACACAGGTCTCTTGGGTAGTGCTGGGTCCAGGGCTGGGAGCCCCCCCGCTCTCTGTGGGTCCAAACACCTGGTTCTAGCTCAGGGTCTCCAGGCACGGGGCCCAGCCAGAGCCTTTGGAAGTGGGGGCTAGAACCCTAAGAACATGCACTCCAGACACCCTGAAAGTAGAGTCACAGCCTCAGGCTGGCACCAGCAAGTAGGAAGAGACCCTCCTGGAGGGCTCGCTGTCCCCATGCTAGCAGAGGGGGAGCTGGGAGGTGCTGGAGCCCTTCCTCAGGCAAGGGTGGGGAAAAGGAGGCCCAGAGGCACTGGGCTGAGCTGCCCCCTTTCCTGCCAGAACTCCTGGCTCTGAATCCCCACCCTCAGCCTGGGGCGGGCTCAGGGGTCTCAGCCATCTCCAACAGCTGCCTGTGCCGAAAAATTAACCGCCGCTGAGTCACCACACACCTGTCGGAGCGGGAGGGTGGGGAGGGGTGCGGGGGGCCGGACCAGCTGGACACGCCCGGGAAGAGGGGCCGTGTGTGCCTGCCTGAGATGAATGCGGACAGCTGGCAGCCTGGGCCTGGGAAGCAGAAGGCGACTGCAGGAGCAGGCCTTCAGCCCATCCGCTCTCGGCACGCCCCCCATTCCTGCCTCTGTGAACAGGCTGAAGGCCCTGTCCTGGGGAACATGGCCGTCATCCATGTGGCAGTGGAAGGGTTAGCAGCCCTGGGCCCGGCAAACACCGGCGGCTGCAAGCAACGAAGCCCCACCACCGACAGCGGTCGGGAGACTAGGACTTGGGCAGAGGCAGGAAGGTTCTGCGCAGCAGGCTATGCAGATGAAAAAGGAGAGTAACACTCAGTACTGGTGACGCAGTGCGGGAAGGGTGTGGGGGCAGCAGGGAGTTGGGCTTGCAGGCATGTGGGGAGACTTCTACAGCCTCCACTGGAGAGGGCAGGCCCTCAGCATGGGGTGATGCTTACCTTCAGCTACGCCTGTCCTTTGGGGCATCTCCGGGGGAGCGCTGGGCGTTGGGTGGGGCCTCCCGGCTGTGTGCCATAGTGCTTCCTGTAGCCGTGGAAAGCTGGACCCGCCGCCCTGCTGTCATGGAGGGGATGGGCTGCCTCCCACCCGGTGGGGTCCCCAGCATATGCCTCCCTGTGTGCCCTGCCCCTCGGTTTCATTTCTCTGTTCATCGTATCTCTACACAACTCCAAGATTCCAGCTGGGTACTAGTGGGATCTGCTTCAGAGGTGCCCCCAGCCCCTGATCGCAGCGCGGCCCATTAAGCGTCCCCCAAATGAATGAGCATGTGTCTGTGAGCCACAGCCCCACCCCCTGCAGCAGGCTGCCCCTCGGCCTCCAGAGGTCCCCTCCCGACGCCTTGATGCCCCCAGCCTCTGAGGACATCCAGGCCCAAGGCTGCCGGAGCCCAGCAGCACCCTTGACACCCTGGGCCTGCCCCCGCAGGCTATACCCTGGGCCCTGTTCCCTGCCGCGGCCGAGGCTGTGGCTGGAAGCCAAGCCGGCTGCGTGCGCACTGCCTTCCAAGGGTTAACGCACAGCCTCCTCGCCCGCACCAGCGCGTTTGCATTTCACATGAAAATGTTTTTGCTGCAGGCCCGAGGCCAGCATTTTTGTGGTCGCAGTCAGATGTTTTTAACTACATTGGACAGAACCCACGACGGCTCTTTCCGAGGCTTCAGCCAGTTTCTGAGCGCTCCCTCGAACCCCTGTCGTCCAGGAGTGAGGGCTGTACTGGAGCCCCCGGCCCCAGCTTGGTGCAGACATCCACAACCCCCGGGTGGAGCTACCCCACGAGGCAGTTGGCCCAGCAGACGGGGCCGGCAGAGGCCACTCAGCCCTGAGTTGAGCCTGGTCGCCCCACTCCCCAGCCGCCCGCCCTGTGGAAAGACAGGCTCCCAGTTCCAGGTCTCCCTGCCTTCAGAGGGCTCGCTCAGCAGGGGGTCCATAGCCAGGAGGGCTGGGAGGGTGGGTACGGTCAGGGCCCCGCAGAGCTTGGGAGGCAGGGGGCAGGTGAAGCAGACTCGACCAGCCCATCCTTCTCCCCAGGGGCAAAGGCGGAACGTGGGACTTATGGTGACCTTAATCAGTCCTTAGAGTGCTGCTCAGAATTCCAGCCATGGGTCCTGGGTCCAGAGCCAGAGACATTTCAGAGAGCTCACACAGACCCTCCCTCTCCGCTCGGCACCCCTCCCCAGGCTTTGTGGGGGACTGTGCCCATTTGCATTTTAAAGGCCCTGAGAAGGCCTCCAAGTCAAAGAACCTAATTTTGTTTAACCCAGCAGTTCCCAAACTACTGTCCACAAAACCGTTTTTCTTTTCTTCTGGCAGAATATGTATTAACATCTAAACCCACTCTCTTGGCAGAGAAGCCACAGGACCATCTAAAGAAACACAGTCGCCCCCCCCCCGACCCCGGGTCCCACGCTGTGGGAACCCAGCCTCCCGTAGCCCCCACCCCACCCCTGGCAGGAAAAGCTCGTCCTCCCGACATCCACGCTCTGCACCCCCCCAGTGTGCACATCCCAGGGCAGCCAGAGTCCTCAGAAAAGGAAAAAGAGGCCTTTCTCAGGCAGAAAAGCCCGCGGCACATTGGAGCCAAGCGCTGGGGGCTGTCACAGAACATTGCCGCTCTGGGCGAGGGGCCCAGAAAATGCCCGCATTGTCCCCTGTCCTACGCCAGACCCCCTGTACCCACCCCCACACACACACTCAGGCACACACGGGCCGGGGGCCGGATCTGCCCCCGGGATGCCCCCACCCTGCCTCCAGTTGTTGCCAGCCCAGCTGCTGAGCCCCCCGGCCCACCTGTCGGGCCCACAGGTCCCGGGCACCAGCTGCCCGGAGCCCCCAGCCCCAGTCTGATGACCCGGGCCCTCCCCCAGCCCCGGGCGGCCCGCTCTCAGCTGCCAGCGTGGGCCCCCGTGACACCCTCCCCAACAGGTGTTCCCACAACTGCCGGGAGGCAGCCCGGCCTGGCCGCTCGTCCACCCGCCCTGCAGAATGCGGGGGTGGGGGGTGGCAAACCACGTGGGAAGGCAGGTGGCCCGAGAGGGCTGGCCCAGTGTCCAGCAGAGTGGCCAGTCCCTGCCCCCGCCCCACAGGACTCCCACCCCACATGCTCCCCGTTCCAGCCTGGAAGGGGCCAGGGCAGTCCCACCCCTTTGAAGAGTCCACCCAGCTTCTCCCCAGGGAGAGTTCCCTGGCGGTGTCCCCGCCCGGCACTCACTGGTTCATTCATTCATTCAACAAGCTCTCACTGTGCGCTGTGTGTGTCGGGGGTGGGCTCGATGGCAGAGGTCCCGGTTCCCAAGGGGTGTCATCTGTTGGGGAGGACAGATAGTAATCAAGCAACCAAACAAACAAATCAGAAAAAAAAAAAAGATGACTTTATGGCGCGAAGTTCCATGAAAGAAAGAACACAGGGGCTGTGATGAGGCCTCTAAAAGGGGCCTGGAGGGTGTCTGTGTGGAGCTGAGACCAGCGACGAGAAGGAGCCAGCCTTGCAAAGAGCAGGCAGAGCGCAGGGCAGGTGCAAAGCCAGGGGTGGGAGCGAGGCCACAGAGCCTGACCTCAGGGCTCCAGCCTGACTCTGCCGTCTCTCCTGAGAGCTGGCCAGATGGCCCCGCAGGGCTGCTGCTGTGGAGGGTGGGGTGCTCGGGGGAGCTGGGGCACAGTGCGGGTCCTGCTGGGCCGGCACAGGCTCGGGACACAGTGCGTAGCAAAGGCATTGGGCAGGGCTCCCAGTGACGCATTCCGGCCTTCTCTTGCCGGAACCCTGGGTCTCTGTCCCCTGAAAGGCCCGCGGGCTTGTGCGAATGCCAGTTCAGCTCCGTGGTTCAGCTAGGGTACCCCCACACCCCACGCCTCCTGCTCCTGGGGCTCCCCAGCGCCCGTCAGCCTGAACGCTCTGGCCGCCTCGCCTCCCTCCGCACACACTCTGTACGCTGGTCTGTCCGTCCCTGCCCAGCCTTCCGTCCCAAGGCCACTTCCCATGGTGGAAGAAGCATGGAGGCTTTTTTGTGACGCTGAGTCACTTATCTGGCTGGGCCGGGTCCTCCTACGGACTCAGGGCCTTCGATCTTTGTTGCGGCACGTGGGATCAAGTTCCCTGACAAGGGATTGAACCTGGTCCCCCTGCGTTGGGAGCACAGAATCTTCTAGAGCCCCGGAGAAGACCTCTGGCCTAGAATTTTCTTGTATTTCCTTACCCAGTTTTGATGCTTGGTTTTATTTTGTAAGTTGGGCAGTGTTCCATCTTTGCCTAGGACTGGAACCCTTTGTGTGGGATGGATGTTATCCGCTTCTTGAAAAGATTGTAAAAACAGGCCAGAACACTGGGCTTAGAACCTTGAGGAGGGGAGGCAACTATCGTTTCAGTTTCCCCAGTGGGTTTCTGTGTATTGGGATTTTCTATTACATAAGCCACTTAATCTTGTTACACTGTTCATGGGGTTCTCATGGCAAGAATGCTGCAGTGGTTTGCCATTTCTTCCTCCAGCGGCCCGTGTTTTCTCAGAACTCTCCACCATTACCAGTCCGTCCTTGATGGCCCTGCACGGCACAGCTCATAGCTTCACTGAGATATACAAGCCCTTTCACCACAACAAGGCTGTATCCATGAAGGAAAGCTATGACAAACCCAGACAGCGTATTAAGCAAAGGCATCACTTCCCCAACAAAGGTCCGTATAGTCAAAGCTATGGTTTTTCCAGTTGTCATGTACGGATGTGAGAGTTGGACCATAATGAAGGCTGAGCGCCAAAGAACTGATGCTTTCAAATTGCGGTGTTGGAGAAGACTCTTGAGAGTCACTTGTACTGCAAGGAAATGACCCCAGTCTAGCCTGAGTATTCATTGAAAGGACTGATGTTGAAGCTGAAGCTCCAATACTTTGGCCACCTGATGCCAAGAGCTGACTCTTTGGAGAAGACCCTGATGCTGCGGAAGGTTGGAGGCAAAAGGAGAAGAGGATGATAGAGGGTGAGATGGTTGGATGGTATCACCAACTCAATGGACGTGAATTTGAGCAAACTCCAGGAGATAGTGAAGGACAGGAAAGTCTGGTGTGCTGCCGTCCGTGGGGTTGCAAAGAGTCAGACACAACTTAGTGACTGAACAACAGCAAAGACACTTTGGATAATTTTCTTCTTGAAAATTAGTCATCATGTTGAGTTTGTAGTTTTAGGGACATAAAATAATGTGTGTAGCTGTTACTCCCTTTCATTCCTGGCGCTTTGTTACTTTTCTTGCTCAAAGTTTATCTACCTATTGACTCTTCAAAACACCAGTAGTTGGTTTTATTGATCAATCTTATTTTCAAAAAAAAATTTGTTAATATTCTCCTTTATCTTTTCTTATTCTTTCCTTGTATTTATTTTGATGTTCTTTTTCTAGCCTCTCGACTTGAAAGCTTAGCCCATTTATTGTCAAAGTTCCTGATTTTTAAAAACGGCTATAAATATTCCTCTGAATATGCTTTTGGCAGCATCCCGCATGTTTTGTTATGTTGTACATCACTGTGAATCTATTCTAAATGAATTTAACTTCCGTTTTATTTTAATTTCTCTTTAACCAAAGAATTATTTAGAAACATATTTTTTAACTTCCAGATGTATCATTCTTGTTGCTGTCTTTTGGTTACTAATTTCCAATTTCATGTTAAGGTATAGACTTTTTCAGCCTTACTGACCTTTCCTTTAGGGCCCAGCAAGGTCATTTTTTGAGCTTTCCCTGAGTGCGCGGAGGCACCAGGGTCCTCTGTTAGCTGAGTCGGTCACTTCCTCTTCATCCTTATTGTCTTCGTTCACTTTTCCTGCTGTGATATGTCAGCTTCTGAGAGAAGGATGCATAATTGCCAACGGCATCGTGGATTTCTTTGTTTCTCGGTCTTGCTTGATTTTTTCCTGTCTGCGCTCTGGGCCCTTCGAGTTGGACACGTCTTCTTCCCTGGGGTGAGCAGTGGCCTCTGCCCACCCCACTCCCCTTCCTCTCCGCTGTGGCTTGCCTCTCCATCAGTCCTGAGGTCTCCTGGCTCCGGATCCCCTGGCCTTCCCCACATCCCTCACTTCTCTCTTTCTGATGGCACTGAGCCACGAGGGCACCCCTGACTCAGCTTCCACACCCTGCTACCCGCCACTGGCCCCGGTCACCGTCCCCTCCCTGGAGGCTTCTTGCCGTGACAGCAGTCAGTCCTGAGGCCCAGTCCTCCTGCAGACGCCCCTTAGTATTTCTCCAAGGACCACACATCTATGCAGAGCCCCCAAGGCTGCCTCCTCGGCTCTGAGCTCACCTGTGCTAAGGCTCCGGGCCCCGCGGGGCTGGGGACAGACCCCGCAAGCATCTGATGACCCTTGTCTCGGGGGTGAGGCCCTGCAGGTCGGAGGAGCTTTGGAGCTTGGGCCTCCTCCACCTCCCAGCTGTGTGGTACCAGGGGCAGAGGGCATGGCACGGGCAGGGCAGCAGTGTGGTGCGTGAGGACAGAAAGCAGACCAAGGGCCTGGCCAGGTGAAGCAAGGGGGCTGGGTGAGGACCCTACCCCTCGGGTCTTGAAGCCAGCCCAGGGGCAGCTCTGGCCAGGTTTCAGGCGAGGCTGCTGTGTGATTTGAGTTGTGGCTCCAACTGCGGGAGCCGGGAACCTGGGGGCTGGCCGGGTGGGTTCAGGTGGGACGGGCATGCACCAGGCCTGAGCTGGGGCAGAGGAGGGCAGGGGATGCCAAAGAGGAGTGCCTGGGGAAGAGCCCGTCCAGCCCCGGGCACCGCAGTGTCCTCTGCCTTTGTTGAGGTTCTAGACTTCTCATGGCAGCTCCTGGAGCTCTGACAGGGATCCTGGTGTGGTCCTCTCAGAGTCCTTGGGGCTGCTCAGAGGCACCGCCCACTTGTTCTCCTTCATATCTTTGCCAGGGTCACCTTCCCCTTACCTGCCTGGTCCTTGAGGTGTCTGTCCCTTTTAGCCCCCACCCCGCCAGGAGACCAGCTGTCCAGCTCTGGAACAACGTCCCTGCTCGGCAAGCATATAAGCACACTGAGGCCACGCAACAGCCCCCGAAGATGCCCCTGTCCTGGTGCCTGTGCTTGTGAACCTGTGACCTCATGCAGCAAAAGGGATTTTGAAGATGTAGCTAAGTGAAGGTTCTTGAGGTGGGGGAATCACCCTGGATTATCCAGGTGGGCCCAATGTCATGGCAAGGGTCCTTATGAGAGGGAGAGCAGAGGGTCAGAGTCAGAGAAGGGGCCGGAACAACAGAAGCAGAGGTCAGAGAGAAAAGATGCCACGTGCTGCTTTGGAAGTAGACACATGGGCCACAAGCCAAGGATGCAGGCACCTCTGGAAGTGGCAGAAGGCCAGGAGACATTCCCTTCTGGACCCTCCACAGGGAAGGCAGGCCTCACGACACCTTGACTTTCACCCAGTGAGGCTCCTGACCTCCAGAGCCATAAGAGAATGAATGCTCATACCGCTAGGCTTGTGGTAGCTTGTTGGAGCAGAGATGCGACTGACACGAGGGCTGAGCCCTGGGACGCAGCAGAGGAGGCGACAGGCCAGACCCTGCCCTTGTGCAGGTGAGGCTGTGGGAGGCGGGGGCGGGGACTGACACTGCACAGAGGAAGAGATGGATGGATGGCATCACCAGCTCGGTGAGCATGAGTCTGCGCAAGCTCCAAGAGGTGGTGGAGGACAGGGAAGCCTGGCGTGCTACAGTCCATGGGGTCGCAAAGAGTCCGACCCAACTGAGCGACTGAACGGCAACATGTCAATTATATCCCAGTAAAACCAGGAAAACAGGAAAGGTCATGCTGAGTGCTACAAGCAGAGCTAAAGACACACGGAACAGGGGTTGTGGTGCTGCCCAGGGAGTGACTGAAGTCATCTGAGGAAGTGTGAGTGGAGATTAGCTCGGCTAGGCAGAGGGATGGAGAGAGCCTTCCAGACAAGGAGCCACATATGCCAAGACCCCAAGGCAGCGAGGAACAGGCCTGCCGTGTGCATCTGCGAGGACGTAGAGGGCTGAGCACAGAGCCAGGGTGAGGGCGGGTGGAGAGACAGGCAGGAGCAGACCAAGGAGGGGGCACTCAGGGTGAGCGCAGCGGGGCGTCCCGAGCACATTAGGCGATGGGGCTCTATGAAAAGTGTTACATCTGTAAGGTCACTCTGAAATTCAAGAGGGTAATGTAATCATTAAGCCAGAGCAGGATGCTGTGAAACAGCAACAATTAGAGAACCAGAAAGAGCTCTTGGAAATGCAAAATATGCTGCTGAATTTAAAAAAGAAAGGCACAGCAAAAGATTGAAGTAAACCTCCCAGAAAGTGGAATAAAGACAGAGAGATGGAAAATAGGAGGGACAGCCAAGAACCATGGAGACTCAGTCCAAGGAGATTCAACATCCAATGCCTGGATGTTCCAGAAGGGGAGGTGAGAGATGGCTGAGGGGAGGAAGCGGCGATGGAAGGAGGAGCCCACGGAGAAGCTGGACTGAAAGGGCGGCCACCGTGTCCTGTCCTCCAGAATCTTCCCAGAGAAGTAACTAGGGGCCTGCCCCATCAAGGGCTTCAGAACAGGTGGGTTTTCAGTAGAGAAGTCTTACAAAGATGCCTCCAGCCTTCCAAAGTAAAGCACGGTTCTATACCCAGCCAAAGTATCTATCAAGCGCGAGGAATCCATGAAAGCTTGTCTGAAAACACACAGGAGTTCGTGAAGTTTACTTTCCGTACCTTTTCCTAGAAAGTTATGGAGAAGGTGGTCCAGCAAAGTGTGGGAGCAAGTGAGGACAGAGAAAGACAAGGGAGGCAAGATGGGTTCAAAATCAAACCTGGTACCAAGGGCTTCTGAAACTGCCAGCGGTCACCCCAAGGAAGGTGTTGCTAGGAAACAGGGGTAGAATTATGGCCCCAAGGGGACTGAACGCTGGGCACCGATGGCGTTGTGGACTGAGTCACGATAATGGTGAAGCAAGCCTGGGGAAGGAGAGGGAGGGGACACGTGACCGGTGCCTTGCTGCTACTGCTGCTGCTGCTAAGTCGCTTCAGTCCTGTCCGACTCTGTGCGAGCCCACAGACGGCAACCCAACAGGCTCCTCTGTCCCTGGGATTCTCCAGGCAAGAATACTGGAGTGGGTTGCCATTTCCTTCTCCAATGCATGAAAGTGAAAAGTGAAAGTGAAGTCGCTCAGTCATGTCCGACTCTTCGAGACCCCATGGACTGCAGCCTACCAGGCTCCTCCGTCCATGGGATTCTCCAGGCAAGAGTACTGGAGTGGGTTGCCATTGCCTTCTCCCTTGAGAAGGCTCAATTCTCACCCTCCAGAGAAGGAGCTATACAAAAGATGTCTGAAGTGGGCAGATCAAGAAACAATACGGCAATAATATTCCACGAAATAATATGACAATGATAATGTGTGTTCCTCAAGGCTGATAAGGAAATTGCCAAAGGGAAGCCTTAAAAGTAGCTGCCCCGTGGATGGGACAGGTGTGCAAACTGATCTGAACAGTTCTTTTCCTTTTTTCAATATCCATTTATTTGGCCACGCCAGGTCTTAGTGGTGGCATGCAGGGTCTTTGATCTTTGCAGCGGCATGTGGGGTCTTTAGTTACAGCTTGTGACCTCTTAGTTGCAGCATACGGGATCTAGTTCCCTGGCCAGGGATCAAACCTCAATGTCCTGCATGAAGAGCACGGGGTCTTAGCCACTGGACCACCGCTTCAAGGGAAGTCCTTGAACGGTTCATTTTCATTATAAGCTATACAGTTGGATGGTTGGATGGCATCACCAACTCAATGGACATGAGTCTGAGAAAGCTCTAGGAGTTGGTGATGAACAGGGAAGCCTGGTGTGCTGTGGTCCATGGGGTCACAAAGAGTCGGACATGATGAGCAACTGAACTGAACTGAACTGAAGCTGTATGGTGAGTGCGTCGTTTGGATTACACTCACATTCCTACCCAGCCAGTCTCACACACGCGCGCACACTCGTAATAAGCATTTCTCACAAGAGGACACGTGAGATGACAGCAGGGCAGTCAGAGGAGATGGGGAGAGCAGTGAGGGGCCGTGGCCGGATCCCTGGGGGAGGGGGGGGGAGAGAGCCATTGGGTGGAAAGGAAGACACGCAGGAGTTGTTCCGGGGCTTAAGTCCTCAGGCTCGGGGGCAGGTTGGATATGGGGGTGGGAGCGGGGTGTCCTCCGAGAAGATCCCCCCAGCTCAGGTTTGGCCTCACAGTGGTGAGGGGCTCAGCGAGGTCGTCCTAGCAGGGGACACGGTGTAGGAGGAGGTGACGTGTGTCTGAGACATCTGTGGGGGGGACTTGCTTGCAGTTGGGGTGTGAGGCTCCGCGGAGGTGTTGGCGAGGCTGAGAGGGCTGTCGTGAGGTGGCATCTGAAGGGTGAGGTCACCCCGAAGAGAGTTCCTGCAGAGGAACCCAGGGCGCCCCAGAAGCTGAGCCATGGCGACTGCAGGGAGGGTAGGGACCCGGCCCGGGGCGTCCCCGTGGGCGCGGCCACGCAGGGCCATGGAGTCCCTCACCGGGCCTGGGTCCATGCTGTCGCTGTGTCCCCTCTGAGCCCACCAGGCCCTGTGCTGACCCAATCGGGCTCCGGCCTGGGTCACCAGGCCCCTGTGCTGGAGCACAGTAGGTGCCCCATAAATCCTGGTGGCCTGGGAGGAGGAAGGGGGGTGTTCAGGGCAGGGGCGGCTGGATGTTGATTGACAGAAGCGGGCTCTACCCAGAGAGGGGCCTGGCTGGAGCGCTGCCCGCGGACTTGGCCGTCCACACCTCAGTCCATGCTCAGGCCAAGCTCAGACCCGCAGGGGGACAGCCGTGTGCCCAGAGATGGTCACAGAGCAAGTGGAACCCGGAGAGGGCGGGGGGGGCCCAGCTCCCCAAGCCGGGGCTGAGGCCGGGCGGGAGCGGGACAGCGGGCTGGCTGGGCGTCGACGCCCTGCCGGGAGCACACCCAGGCCGACAGGGGCGGCCCACACGCTCAGAGTCCTCCACCCGCCCCGGCTCAGCGTCCTTCCAGGGAAATGGGCGTTTCCTGCGGGAGCTTTCAGGGGCCCAGGCGGGGGAAGGGAGCAGGGCCGTCCGAGTCCTCCCCTTGCCAGCATCTCTCTGGCACCGGCTGCCGGAGGCCCCGCCCCGTGTGCCCGCAGTTACACCAGCGATGCTCCCTTCTTTGGGTTAGGAGTCATCTTCAACAAATATTTTCTGAATGTCTGCTATGTACTAGGCGCCGGGAACACGGGGGGGAAAGTATGTGGGCCTGCCCTTGAGGGAGTCGTGTTCAATGGGGCCCCGGACAGTAAACAGACAATTAGTTATCTTCCGCGGGGGGAGGAGGTGTGCCCAACGCAGTTAGTCATTCGCGCTTCAGTATGAATGAGTGTCTTCCATGCCTCACTCGGGAACAGCCTGGACTGGGGAGGCTCACCCTCCTCCGGGGCTGGGGGCACGGGCGGCAGTCGGAGGAGGGAGGGGGCAGGGAGCTACTCCCCACCGTCACTTCCCTGGTTCCCCAGTCCCCAGGCTGCGCCCCTGGGGCCCCCGGGAGGCCCTCCCTTGAACCCACCCCCACCTGGCCTGCTCCCAGCCCCTCCAGCATAACCCCCGCCCCAGACCCTCTCCCCGAGGCCTCGCCCTCCCCACCATCCTGGAAACGATTTTGTTGTCTGCGGAGATCATGTGTAGCTGCCTGTGAGTTATAAGTCTCCGGAGCAAGCAGCCTGTTACCTAACCAGGCCTGGCTCATGCCAATGTCTTGAGTAATTATCGGGGGGCGGGGGGCCGTCCAGCCCGCAGCAGAGCCTCTCCGAGAGAGTGCTATTGTTTTTCACATCAGCTGTGACTTGGAAGGAAAGAGGGCCTGGCCTTTGAGAAATTAGACGGGGTGGTGGAGGGCAGCTTAACCCTTTGCAACCCCCCACCATGACCATCCTCCCCAGCTCCCCAGGGCTGCCTGACAGAGAGCAGGCTTGCCGGGGATCAGAACCCAGGCCAGGCCCGGCAGCCACCACTTGGCAGCGCCGATGGAAACCGCCGTGCGGTTACGCACAGACAGTCACGGAAACTCGGAGGACAGCGGCGGTGGAGGGCTCGCGCCAGGCCCGGCTCTGCGCCCTGCCCCCACGCCTGCTGCCGCCTCCCGCCACAGCTCTGCAGCTGTCGGGGAAGGGGCTCTGGGGCACGTGGGGCAGGGGGCGGGGGCTTGCCCAGCCCACCTCACCTCCTCCTGGCGGGGGCAGGGGGGGGCCCGGGGCAGAGCAGAGAGGGCACCGGGAAGTGGGGCTTCCAGAGCATCTCTGGTGTCGGGCCCCAGCCCAGCCTCCACCCGGATCTGTTGACTCAGTGACTCAAGCACTGACTGGAGGCCAGAAGTGGCCCCACGTGCTGGGGAGGCCGTGCAGACCCCTTCCTCAGGAAGCTCAGTCCAGGGAGAGGTGGACCAGAAGTCAGCAAGCCGAAGGGCGGGGCGCCAAGTTACCACAGCAGCAGGACCAGGGGCCGGGGGGGGGGCGGTTGGGGGGGGTTGGGGGGAGCGGGTTGGCGGCAAGTGAGCAGTGGGGCAGCTGGGCGGGGGGGTCTCCAAGGAGGGGGCGTGGAAGCAGAAACCGACCAAGAGTGGGCTGTGAGCTGGACAGACGCCCAGGAGCAGGGGAAGGGCTGCCTGACCCCACTCCTGACACCGATGCTGCTGATGACCAGGGTCTGAGCCCCACCCCCGGGGCCTTAGGCAGTTCCTCGGCTCTGGTTCGGGCTGAGAAGGACTCACTCACTCACCCGTTCACTAAGCCATCCAGCAAACCTTTACTGTGCTGCTGCGGGCTGGGGTGAGAGAGCCTGGAATACTGGGGCACAGCAGCTCCCGGGCAAGCGGGACTTGGGTTAGTGGGATGAGGTGGCAGTGGGGTGCTGGTAGGGGCCAGACGGGGCCTGGCAGCCCCCGCAGGGAGTTTGCACTTATTTTCACTCAATCAGAAGCTGGAGGTGGGTTTTTAGCTCTAAGCCCAGAGGTGACACGCTCTAATTTACGTGTTTCTGAGCTGTGTGTGGAGTGGAGAGGTTTGAGGGTTGGGTGTGGAGAGGCAGAGAGAACCGCTAGCAAAACGATGGACAGGAATCACGGCAGGAGGCTTGGTCCCAGCTGTTGCTTAGATGATGGAATTGGTGGCGGCCTAATCAAGAGAGAATTCTGCCACCCATGCTTGGAAAGATTGATGGCAAAAGGAGAAGAGGGCAGCAGAGGCTGAGATGGTTGGATGGCATCACCAATTCAGTGGACGTGAACCTGGGCAAACTCTGCGAGATGGTGAGGAGCAGGGAGGCCTGGTGTGCTGCAGTCCATTGGGGTCGCAAAGAGTTAGACACAACTTAGCAACTGAACAACAGCAAATCCACCCGCCACAGGGTCCCAGCTGAGCTGGAGCGCGCAGGGCTGAGGCATGCAACAGGGTTCAGGTGCCTTCTCCCTGTCTACCTCACTGTCTGAAACACCCAAAAGAGTCTATTTTCAAGCTGGGATTCTCCACCCACTCAAATGCACAGATCTGAGAGTAAATGAAAGTTTCAGACATGCGTAGCCAGAAGCTTTGCCTGCCACCTATCTTTTCTCAGAAAGCTATTCGAGGACATGCTCCAGCAAAAGGAAGGGAAAACCAAGATGGGACAAATGCAGCTTTCAAGAACCAGGGGACTCCAACACCCCTTCCAAACAAAAGAGGCCAAAGATGTTCACAACAAGATGGGGGGAAGAAAGTCTAGCATTACGACCATTTAGCAGGCCTAGAGAGCAACTAATCCTTCTAGGGTCCTAGGAAGAAACTTCCAGAAGGAAAAAGAGTAAGGCTGGTAGATTGCTGGTGTTCTCAGCAGAATGAATAGAAGCTTTACAACTTCTGGCAGAGAGGTCAAGAATGAACTAGTGAGAGATGCGATGAAAACTAAGCAAATCATAAAAAATGTTTTACCCGAGGGAAAACAAAAGGTTATCATCCTAGACCACATGACTTGGCTGAAGATAGCCGTTACATAGTGATATAAAGTTGCATAATGTTTATGTCAAATGCAAGCAGTAAATATTTATTTAGCCTAGAATTGCAGTATAACTGTATTGAGAGGATGGGGGAATGGCAGGGGGCAGGAGCTGTGAAAATGAAACCTGGATCTCTCCAGGTTAAGTGATCACTAGATAATGCCTCAAACTTTAAAAGCAGGGAATAGCCATATAAGCATGTGGTTCAGAAATACCGAGGTGAAGCCAAGAGATAGCGGAGCGGGTTGAGGGGTTGCCTGTGGGTCAGGAGTTGGGGATGAAAGATGGAGACTCATGGGAGCTCCCTTCAAGCGGGTTTCTGCTGATGCTGTGAAAACTCCAGAATGGGGGAGAGGACGGGGAGGAGGTGGAGCCGGTCAGAAGGGTGAGTGTGTCCTCGGGTTTGGGACGAGCTGGCGCACGGGTGACCGGGCAGCCAGACGTGTCCGAGGGCTGGGGGCCGGCTGGTCCCCACACAGGAGCCCCCCGGGTGGCCAGGGGCTGGGGCAGGCCGTATGGGTCAGGGCAGCAGGGAGAGGGGTGGGGTCACAGTGGGCACCGCCTGCCCACCTTTAACCCAGGTTGAGAGGGGGACCGGGCCTGTAACCCAGGCAGTAATGGGGCACCCGCGGGCTGAGCCAGGTCATCACAGAGGCCTCCGACCACGCCCAGTCTGCTCAGCATGGGTCCCCCCAACCCAAGCCGTGTCCCAAGGAGCTCTTCCTCTCTGCCCCAGGAGCAGGAAGGGTGGGTGGGAATCGCAGGACGGCCTGAATCTCTCATCAGCCGCAGGTCAGCCCAGGCCAGGTGGGCCGAGGGCCAGCCCAGGGCCTCATTCCGGGGTGGAGGCCTCCCTGAACTTCCGCTCACCTTCCGAGCATTGTGGGCCTTCCTGGGAGCCCCCACCATTAAGCGGCCCTCCGGCCTCTGACCCACCCCGAGGTCAGCCTGCCCTGGCCCCTCCAGTGCCCTGGCCACTGGGCCACACACCCAGGGACCGGGGTCAGCCACCCCAAAGGTGTGGCGGCTGGACGGAGGTGCTCGCGTGCGGACATGGGGACAATGAGGGCAGCCTGCTCACCGGCCTAGTTCCCTGGGGGAGGAGCCGCGGGGGGCCTGCCCAGGGTTCCGCAGCTCTGGAGATGGGTGGGGCGGAGGCAGTGCCCTGCCAGGGGGCAGGTGTGAGCCTCCACCATGCCGGCTGCGTCCCTCCAGGTCCTCGCCCTGCAGAGGCAGAAACAAGGGGCAGGGAGAGGCTAGGGGGCCCAGGCCTCACGCTTGCACGTGGCTGGGGACCCGGCAGCAGGGAGCCGCTCTGAACCGCACACTCGGCAGGAGGGAAGGTGGGCCAGGGGGCCGGGGCTGGGCGGGGAGAGGGCTGGGAGCAGAGCAGGGAGCTCCCCACCTCCTCACCCACTTGCTGGACAGGGGTCTCGGGGTGGGGGCCGCAGGTGCAGCAGCAGGCCCTCAGCCACACGGGCCACCCCACACTGGGCCGCTGCATAGCCAGGTGACTGCGCAGAGCCCCCGGGGACCCAGTGATGCGAGGGACTTGTCAGGGGAAGGTGAGCCAAACGCAGGCTGGGGCGGGGGCGGCACTCAGATGGCCATAAGGAAAAAAAGCACAGAGGAGGGAGCGGGGCAGAGAGGAAGGGACTGTCTTCCGTCTGCGGGGGCTGCCCCCCACCGAGAGCGGGGGAGACCGAGCAGAGGCAGGGAGGGGGCCCGTGCTGGGTGGGGGAGCATGGGGCCTGGGGGCTTCTGGCTCACAGGCTGTGGGCCACCCGAACAGGGGAGAGAACAGGCTTAGGAGGGTGTGGTCATGCCCACGAGGTGGGGAGGTCCAGCTGAGCCCCCAGCCAGGCCCCCAGCGCCAGGGAAAGGGCAGGGCCCGGCCCTTTCCACCCTGTATACAGGTGGAAACCCGGCCACTTCCCCTGGAAGGCACTGGTCCCCCCTCACCTTCCCTACCGGGCTCTTCCAGACCCCAGGATCCTCACCCTGGCCCAGAGCCCCCCGCCCAGCCCCCAGCTTGGGTCCAGCCCCAGAGGAGCTGTCTCAGGGAGTCTGGGCCTAGAAGCAGGAGCCAGAAATGGGGGGAGGGGCCGTCCTGGACGTGGGCCCCGGGGGCGGCCCTCCTGTCTCCAACAGCTGCCTCCACGGCCCTGGCCCTGGCCCGCTGAGTCGTGGGGCCTCCGTTTCTCGACCCGGACCAAGGCAGGAAGGGCAAGGAGACTGGACCCCCTGGCACCTGGAGGCCTCCCAGGCATGGCCCCCGGGCTGGAGGTGGTCAGCCTGTATGTCCACTCTTCCAGCCCCCCAGCCCTGGACACCACCCTGGATCCCACCCCATGAGCCAGCTCCCAGGCCTCCCCCACTCCCCAGTGTAGGGCCCAGCACAGCCCTGGTGGAATTCTGCCCGTGTGAACATGCATGCACACGCACACGTGCTCACACACACCAGAATTCATGCACACCAGCCAAGCCCCGCGCCCCAATGCTGGCTGCCCTGCCTGGGGCTGATCTGGGCCGTGGGGGCTCCGCTGGGGGTCATGCACCGTTCTGCAGGTCTCTACTGAGCACTGTGGTACGCCGGGCACCAGGCCCACCGTGACAGTGCTGCCCAGCAGAAGCCCCACCTTCCAGGAACTGAGGGTCCTTGCAGGGGTGCCGGGCGCGGGAGTCCCTCAGAAGGAGTGGGCTGGTAGCCCTGAGGGGGCACTCAGAGGACAGAGGCAGCCTGAAGCTTGTCAGGAAAGAACTTCCCTCGTGGGCAGCGAGTGCAAAGAGCCTGTGGCAACCGGAGCCTGACAGGAAGCCCGCAGGTCTGGGGCAGCGAGGAGGACCCGGCCAAGTCGTGACAGTTTCGAGGCCCCTGCAGTGACCCTGGCCTTGACTCTGTGGCCATGGGGAGCCCCTGTTTTAACATCGTCCTCCTGGGAGAGGGGAGAAGGCTGAGGTGCCTAGGTGCGCTCGGAGGGCGGGCCATGTCAGGGGCTCCTCTCGCCCAGATCAGGCAGCAGAGTGGGCTGGGGAAGGGGCGCAGGGCTGGGGGCAGCCTGTCAGGGAGCTGTGTGGAAGCGCCCCTGCAGGGCAGCCTCACCAGGACCGATCCTAGAGCGGGGGTCCCCCGCCTGGCGCTCCCAGGGGCACATCAGCCTCCCCGTCCACAGGCTCGGCCACGGTGGCATTTCCAGAGCCCTGTGGAGAGGCCCGTGCACCTCGGCCCAAGGAGCGGGCTCAGCGGACATGTCTCCACACGGCGGGCCCCCAGCCTGAGCTAGTGAAAGGGAGTGTGCAGAGAGCCCAGCTTCTCGGGTTACCTTCTGCTAAGCCCACCTGGACGGGTACTGTGTTGCAGGCTCACCCTCCTGTTTTAAAATGGCCAGAAGGATAAACAGCAGATCGCTAAGGCGATCCCCTGGTGAGGGGCGGACCACAGTCAGACGGGCCAGGCGGGCCAAAGAGGGGACGTTTCGTCACAACGTTTTTTACTTTTAAGGGATTATGGTTTTGAACAGTGCGACCCAGCTAGTTACATCTTGCAAACTCTTGTAAGGGGGCTGATTTAACTGCAAGACGTCCAGCTGGGCAGAGCGTATTGCTGGGGAGGCGAGGGCAGGGGGGCACACAGGCGCTGTCCTGGAGGCCAGCAGGCCGGGGGTCAACAGGCCCCAGCTGCCCGGGGAAGGGGCTCCGGGGCCTGGGAGGTCAGGGAAAAGAGGGAAGCTGTGCAGGTGTCCAAAGAAAGGACACGGTTCAGGACTGAGCGGGACAGGTGAGGGTGGCTACAGAGCAGTGAGGAAGAGCCAGGCCGGGCTGCGGGTGCAGGGGAAGCGGTCAGAGGCAGCCGGGAGGTGCTGGGTCCCTTGGGGCTCATGGGGCCTCCTTCTTCCCTGAGACTCCCTGCAGGCCTGAGGGGCTGTCCAGGGGAGCTAGCCCTCCCACCCCCCCAGGATATCCCAACCACAGACACATCAGTCTCCATTCTGAGCTGCAGGGAGGGGACTGAGGCCCAAAGTCCCCCAGCCCATCACGGATGGTGGACAGCCTGGTAGTGTCCTCGCTTTCAGGGAGGTGGACGTTTAGGAAGCAGAGGATGAAACCAGTACCCAGGCAGATGAGAGTGGCTGGGAGGGGTCGGTCAGGGAGGTGATGGCAGGCAGATGGAGCCGAGGGGCCTTCTCTGGAGGAGACCCTCGCCTTGGGGCCTGAGGAATGAGACAGTCTGCTGGCTCAGGAGAGATGCGGAATGTTCTAGCAAGTGGGCCAGCTAGTGCAAAGCCCCTGGGGCAGAGAGGTGGGTACTGCACATCCAGGGAACTGACAGAGCCAGTGCAGGGCAGGAAGGGGCAGTGGCCAGGCTAAGACGCCGGGCCCAGACTGCAGGGACCCTCTGGCCAAGACGGGGCTGGGTCTTTGTCCGAGAGCTGTCGGGCGGCTGGCAGGGGTCCCACCAGGGGATGGACGGGGGTGAGGGCAGAGGAAGGGCTGCTGGACGTAGAGCTCACAGAGGGCGAGCAGACCCCAGGGGTGCTGCTGGGCGGCCCAGGGGCTGGTGGGCCCAGTGCTTCTGAGCTGCCCATGCCCTGGCACCGGGGCCCGGGATGAGGGGGGCCCGGAGGACAGCCAGGGCCAGATGGAACTGCAACGACAGAGCCACTGGGCGGCCCCTGCCCACCTGCCCACCCGCCTGCCCAGGCCTGGTGTTTGGCTGGGCCAGCCAAGCGCGCTGGCTCCTGGTACAAAGTGTTCTGCCCGGCGTCCCTGGCTTCCGGGACTTCGAGGCTCGTCAGAGGGGCAGCTCAGAAGGGGGAGGCGGCGGAGAATCAAATGCAGGTGGGGCCTCCGCCCGCCGCCAACACAAACACGGCCTCTCGGCTTCCAGCGCCTTTTTCCAGCCTGCCCTACATTCCCGCTTGCCCGGCCCCAAGCAGGGCGGCTCAGCCAGTCAGCCTGGGGCTGCCCGATGTGGGCAGGGTGGGCGGCCCCCGCTTGGCCTCCGCCCGCAGGACCCCCCTGAGGCCCCAGCTAGGGGCTGGCCAGCCCACTGGGAGACCCAGCCACACACATCCAGTGCCAGTCACCGCCCCTTGCCCGGCCCACCCACCACGTAGCCGTGGGCAGCTTCCTGGCCTCTGTGTATCCTGCTCCCCACGACCCAGGCCCCCTTCCAGCGGTGGGGTGGGGGCAAGCAAAGAGGCTTCTGTGCAGCCCAGGAAGCCATGTGCCCCCAGCCCAGGGCCCCCAACTCTGCAAGCTGCCGCAGGCACCTCCTCCCCGGGGTCCACACAGGGCAGCCTCAGGGGCGCACGGTCAGGCAGTGGTTGTGGACCCTGGGCGCAAACGAGGCCCCGTGGAACTGCAGGGGGAGGGAGGGCGTGGCTCAGGGTCCAGCAGCATGGACGGGGCACGTCGGTAACACAGCACACGCAGAGCCCCCCACGGGGCTCCTGCCCTCGGTGCGGGGAGGGGGCAGGGAGAGACAGAACATTTAGTAAGGAAACCAGTGATGTCAGTGAGTGTGCTGGAGGGAAAGGAAGTGGGCAGAGGCCTGCAGGCAGGTCACAGCATGTAGCTCAGGGCCCAGGGCAGCCTCGTGGGGAGGGGAAACGTGAACAGAAATGTGGATGGGGTGAGGCCGTGAGCCACGCGAGAATCCAGGGAGACAGCCTGGTGGTGGGGGGCAGGGCAGGGGGGAAGCCTCACGCTGGAGCTGCCTCGGGGAGGGCTGACCACCTGGACCCCCGGCCAGGACTCCCTTCTCTGTTCAGAGTCCAAGGCGGGTCTTGCAGAGTTCTGACCAGAGGAGCAAGAGGTCACTGAGGTTGGCAGATGAGCTGGCCCATGCTCCCCTGACCACCACCACTGCTGGACACCCCCTGGACAGAGCCACCAGTGTCCTCGACTCCAGAAAGGACATCTCTGCCGCCCACATGCAAAATGTGTCGTAAGGCTGCCATGATTGTGATGGTTCACGATTGAGGCGGTTCACGATTGAGACGGTTCACTATAGACTGCAAAGCAGCTATAAAATGAACCTTCCGTCCTTCAGGGAAGTGTAGTCTTCAGGGGAGATCGACAGGCTGATGCTGAAAACAGGTCTCAAAGCTCAAGTGAACCCCACACCATTCAACGATTTAATGGTAAAAATCTAAAAAATTCTAGAAAAAAAAAAAAATTGTTTCGAGGTCAGAATGGGGAAGGCTACTCCAAGCATGCAGAAAATCTAGAAGCCGCAAAGAAAAAGATAAATAACTCTGACTACATAAAAAGTGAAACACTAAATGAAACTTCTGTATGACCAGACCAAAAATAATAATCATAATTCCCATAAACCGATTCACGAGACCAGTGGCACGCTGGGGGCAAGCAGTCACGATGTCCATGTCAAAGGTCAAACTTTCTCAGTGTACGGACACCCCTTACGAGTCAATGACAATGAAAGGCCTGGCCAGTACCACCCTGGGGAGCGAACAGGCTGTAGGCTTGGAGGACCTGCACCCTCTCACCCCAGTCCTGGGGCCCCGGGAGGAGGCAGAGGGCTCTTTATTCATCCAGCAAATATTTGTGAAGCACCAACTCTATTCCATGTGAATTTATGCCTTTGAACTGTGGTGCTGGAGAAGACTCTTAAGAGTCCCTTGGACTGAAAAGAGATTCAGCCAGTCAATCCTAGAGGAAATCAACCCTGACTATTCACTGGAAGGACAGATGCTGAAGCTGAAGCTCCAATCCTTTGGCCACCTGATGCAAAGAGCCGAGTCATTGGAAAAGACCCTGGTGCTGGGAAGGATTGAAGGTGGGAAGAGACGGAGTGACAGAGGATGAGATGGTTGGATGGCATCACTGACTCAATGGACATGAGTTTGAGCAAGCTCCGGGAGACAGTGAAGGACAGAGAAGCCTGGCGAGCTGCAGTCCACGGGGTAGCAAAGAGTCGGACCCAGCTTAGCAACTGAACAACAGCACTTAACCCGTACTATGTTCCAGGTTCTGGGAGACCCTCTGGGGACATGACCGTCCAAGGCCTAGCCGCCACAGGAGGTTTCAGCGATGGAAGGGAGGCCGCTCCTAACACCTGAGCTGAGGTTATATGTTGTGTTGGAGAAAAGTTTTTCAGGCAGAGGGAATGGCAAGTGCAAAGATGCTGGGGCATGATCGAGGGGGATGTGCTCAGGATCTGAGAGACAGAGCAGGGCAGTCAGGGAGGGCTATCGGGGCCGCAGAGCTCGGAGGCTTCGGCAGGGGGTTGGATTTCACTCTGGGTACATTGGCAATCCTCTCAGGGAGGAGCTCAGCCTGGCTGCTGCCTGGAGTGAACAGGGGGCAGTTGGGTGAGTCCAGTGGAGGTGATCACAGCAGCCCCGGCCAGGGATGCCGCTGGGCTGGGCGGGGGCTGCCCGGCAGGCTGCACGCAGAGCGTGTGCCCTAGAGAACAGGCCGGGCGTGGGTGAGCGCCAGGCGGACCCAATGCTTCTCTGTGTGGGTGTCGGCACCCCTTTCTGAGACGGGGGCAGGCCCAGGGCGAGTCAGAGTTCCTTTTGGGACCTGCTGGGCCAAGACGCTGTGAGGCTTGCTCACCAGTGGGGACGGAGCGGCCTTGGGGAGCGTGCAGAGCTGGGGCGCAGTGCTGAGGGTGTCTGCGTAGACGGGTGCGGGCAGGCGGGGGTCCCTGGGCTGGGTGTGGAGGGCAGGCAAGGTTGTCCTGGCGGATGAGCAGGGGGCAGGTGGGCTTGGCTTATGATAGAGATCCCGAGGCCCACCCCACTCAATGGTCAGGCTGGACCAAGTCACTGCTGGGGGTCCCCAGCAGAGCCCAGGTGCCTGTGGGGCTGCCCCCAGGTGAGCATGTGTCTGTGGGGCAGGCAGAAGGGTCTTGCTCCCATCACAGCCATCTCTCAGAGGGAAGGAGCCTGTCCTCCTAAGGGATGGTCTGCAAGCGCCTGCCAGGGATACACAGGCCCCCAGAAGGGTGTGGGGGTGACCAGGCCGTTGGCTATGCTGTGCCAAGGACCCGGCTGAGGGGTGACCGACTCAGGTGATGGCTCAGACCACCTGCCGCCCTGTAGGCCGAAGAGCGAGAGGTTTGCAGGACCAGCTGGGACACAGCCCTCGGTCTGCAGCCCCTGAAACGCCCACCCTGGCTGATGTGTGAGGCCAGACCGAGGCACGTGTCCCGGGGGTTAGGGCACAATGGCTGCCCCATCGCCCACCTCTTCTGGCCAAGGCTCAGCCCCGCCTGGACTCCACCTGGACAGAGGACCCTGGGGAACAGGAGAAGGGCTGGTGTGTTGGTGACCACGGGTGCCAGAGGCCTATCTCCCAGTTAGGAGAGTTCGATCGGCCCCCCGGGGCAGAGTCCCTTGCTGAGCAGCACAGCTCAGCCCCCGAGCGGCCCCCTCCCAGCAGCTTCCCTGCCTGGTGGCAGCGTGCTCACTTCTGTGGCACATGCCAAGGCCCAGGGAGGTCCAGATAGACACACGCGCACCCTTGGGCAGCTCAGGGAATGAGCTGGTGCTCTTGTGCAAAGGAACTGTGCGAAGACGGCCCAGGCATTCTTGCACATTCAGTCTCCCTGCCCTTATAGAGTTGAAGCACTTGTGTGCACACACGCCTGTGCACACGCATCTATGCACACACAGGCCGGCCAGCCCTCAGGCCATGCTGCACACGCACAAATTGCTAACAATAGCTACAACAGTGGTCACCAGGAGACTCAATCTGTGTTTGCTGGGCGTCAAAACCCCTTTCCAGCGGTTTCTTGCATTCATTCATTTAATCCTTACAACATCCTCCTGAGGGAGACTCAACCAACATGCCCATTATACAGATGGGGAAACTGAGTTCAGGGAGGCGAGGTCAAGGTCATCCCACCAGGAAGAGGCAGAGGCAGAACATGAGCCCAGGAGCCTGTCTACCGCCCAGGCCCTCCTGAGACCCTGCCCCACTGCCGTGTGGCCCACACACCCAGAATGCATCTGGGGGCCTCCCGCGGACCACAGGGCACACACCCTGGCCTGGCCCGGCTGCCATGGGCCAGGCTCCGAGGCCGTCTCCTGGGCCACCTGGGTGCTCCTTGCGCCACAGGACCAAGAGCTCAGCTGGCCGGCCGGCCACCCTGGGGACTGGCAGTAAAGCCTCAGCAGCTAGAAACACGGCTGACTTTTCTCCAAGAGCTAAAGCACTGAAGCAAAGTCGTCAGCACAATTACGCCGTCTCCTGCCGTAAATCACGACGCCACGAAGCGCTGTGATCTATTTCCACTCATAGCCGGCTCTGTGAGACCAGCCAGCCCCATGGGCTCTAACGAAAGGGTGATTTATGGGCGCTATTCCCGCGCGCTTGCCATGGGGGAGGGGTGTTCCCCAGTCCCGAGGAGTCAGGGAGGCCCAGCGCCAGGAGCAGGACCCACAGGCCTCGTGCGTGCTCTTGGGCCGGGTCTGGCTGCCACTGGGCAGGGACCTCCGGGGACAGCTGGGCCCAGGCAGGCAGGTCCCCTGCACCGCTGCCCCCTTCCTCCTTGGTAGGAGGGCTCCTGGGGACTCTGGGGTCCAGGCCCTGGGCCAGGGAGCTCCCAGCATGTCTGTTCCACACATGGGAATGGGGTCCCTGTGTGCCAGCCAGACCAACAGAGGAGCGGGGCTCCTGGGGCCTAATTCTAATGGGAGGCCCAGATGAGGACGGACAGACGTAACCCCATGCCAAGGGCCTTGGAGGAAGTACAGACGGTGGGAGGTGGGGGCAAGGGGAAGGCCATGGCAGAGGAGGGAGAGGGTCTCAGATCAGTGCCTCTGGTGAGATCTGAGGGTGGGGGTGGCTGATGCAGGCGGGCGAGCAGCAGGAGAAAAGGCCAGGCCCGGGGCAGGCACGGGCCGCCGTGTTTAAGGACCAATAAAGTCGCCTGGAGTCAACGAGGAGGGAAGAAGGGTGCGTGCACGCGTGAGTGCGTGCTAAGCCGCTCAGCTGTGTCCAACTGTTTGCAACCCCATGGACTGTAGCCTGCCAGGCTCATCTGTCCACGGGATTCTCCAGGCAGGAATACTGGAGTGGATTGCCATGCCCTCCTCCAAGGGATCTTCCCAACCCAGGGATCAAACCCACGTCTCCAGTGTCTCTCACCTTGCAGGAGCCACTAGGGAATCCCAAAGAAGGATGGGGGGTTGGAGGCCAGAAAGCAACGGGAGACAGGTATGGGGCCACACGAGGGACTCAGGCTTCTCCCGAGAGTGAGATGGGAGCTCAGGATGGTATGTGATGTGAGCTGGTTTGTGTTTCAAAAGAACCACCGTGTGGAAGCACATTGCAGAGGAAGGCCAGCTGGCAGGCTACTGCAATAGTCCTAGCACATAAAATTGGCACTCTGGCCTGGGCTGGGAGCCATGGAGGGGTGGGTGCTGAGATTGGGAGCCTTTTTCTGAGATGAGAATGGAAGGGACAGGATGGGTGCTGAGAGGCAGAGGCCTCAGCAGAGGGGCAGGGAAGCTGTGGTTTCACAGTCTGGGTTCAGGCCGCAGGGCCGAGCGTGTGGGTCTTGGGTGCATTCCTGGCCTCAGCCTGTGCACCCAGGCTCAGGAGACAACAGACCACAGTGGTCACAGCAGGGTGGCCTCCCATCCTGGTCAGTGGGGAAGGGCCAGAGGACACCAGGGCTGCAGCCGGTGCCCCTCCCCTTGCTGCTCTCTCTCAGTGACAGCCCCTGCCCTCCACGTGGGTGCTCAGGGTTACCTGCATGCACTGAAGGGCACAGGGGCAAAGGTCGTAGGTCACCGCGACACCTACTCCCCTCCCTCACCAGGCTGCAGAGTGAGGGCCAGGGTCGGGGTGGGGGGAGAAAGGGCATTCTATGGGGACAGAGAACCCAGGAGTCCTGGGCGGGGTTTGAGGGGCCTGGGACCACAGCCTGAAACTCACTCCGCAGCTGCTAGGCCCAGAGGGGCAGGGTCACCCTCTCAGACTGAGTCCTTCCCATGTCCAGTGGGGCCCGACGTCCGAGGCTGCAGCCAGACTCTTTAATAGGGGCAGGCGCGGGCCTCTCGTCCGCCAAGCAGCACTCGACACACCCCGCGTGCTGCCCCTACTGGGGCTTCTCACAAACTCTGTGCATGTGAGGGGCAGCAGGGGGGAGCGGCCCACCCAGGGGACCAGGAGGTGTGACTGGGGCCCCGCGCGGAGCAGGTGAGTTTCTGCTCTGAGCCCTCCAGCCTGGGGCTCCCTTCCCGGCTGGACAATCCCTCACTTGATGGGCTCAGCACCCCTGCCGTGGGCCTCCAGACCTGCCCCACTGTTGGGTGGACCTGACCGGGTCCCTCAACCATGCCCAGGAGCTCATGGCCTCAGGGCCTCCGCCAGGTCACCTGCCTGTGGGCCCAGGGGCAGCTGGGAGCAGGGGCTAGTGACCTGGGCAGTGCTGGGCCGTGCAGGCCTGCGGCCAGGGCGCAAGGGGGAAGGCAGCCAGGCCGGCGGCAGCCCCTTTGTGCCCCTGCCCCTGGCTCTTTGCTCCCACCCTCCCTGCGGTCTGTGAAGCGGGCAGGAAGTGGGGGCGTAGAGCCGTGGCGGGAGGCCTGCAGGAGGATGGAGTGGGCCTGAGCATCACGGCTGTGTCCCCAGGCCCATCCCTGTGCTTGGGCAGGGCTCGCGGGGCTCCAGGCTCCCCTGCATCTCATCACCTACCTGGGTCCCCCGGCTCCCTGCAGCCCAGCTGGGCCCGTCCAGCTCAATGCCTGGTTAAGCATGTTGAGCATCGCCCCCTGAGGACAGCTCAGTGACCGTCGGTCCAGGAGAGGGTGCAGACAAGGGGAGCGCCCAGAGGACTTCTGTCCCATGACCCCGCAGAGGGTCCCGGGTTGTCCCGAGAGGAGCCCCGCCCTGCCTTCAGATGGCCCCGCAGGGACCCTGGCCCCTCGAGCTGCCCCCAGGACCAAGGGCTCCTCCCCCTGAGCCACAGGCGGTCATGGCCCCGTCTCCCGCCCATCTTTGGCCGGGACCGCTGGCGGGTCCAGAGCTGGGATCAAGGCCTAGCAGGTTCTGCAAAAATTTCCCTTGAAAGACTCTTTTTCAAGATTTTCTTTTGAAAACAAATTCATAACCACATCAAACAGGAATCCCGTCGCCTTGGGTTTGATCATCAGCCGCCCGGGGCTCTCGAACTGGCTGTTATTCTAATTGCTTTTTTTCTCTTCCGAAGGCTGCAAGTCGTCTTATGGTTATTAATTTAGTGAGTTGAGGCAGGGAACAAGGGCACTTTTGTTGGCCTTGCCCTTTTAGTCACTATCAAATTGCAAATAGTAACGAGATTCAAGATCCCCCAAACTGATGTGCCCCTGTGGTTCCTGGGGCGCATCGCCCCATGCCCACAGTGGGCACTGCCTTCCCGCTCAAGGTGGCGGCGCCTGCCTGGGCACCTGCCTGGACCAGTGACTTCTCTGCAGCTGGGGCCCGGCTCAGGCCACTCCCTCCGCCGCTGGGTTCTCCCAGCTGTCGTTCAGTTGCTCAGTTGTGTCTGGCGCTTTGGGACCCCGTGGACTACCGCCCGCTGGGCTTCCCTGTGCTCTGCTGTCTTCCGGAGCGTGCCCACGCTCCTGCCCATGGAGTCGGTGATGCCCTCCGACCGTCTCACACGCTGCTGCTCCCTGCTCCTCCTGCCTCCCTCTCTGCCAGCATCAGGATCTCTTCCAGCGTGCTCACCAAGTGGCCGTCAAACATGAAGTGAGATACAGGCTCTCTGCTCAGAGTCAGGGGTGGAGGGCGTCGGGGAGGCGACCAGGAACTATCTCCCTGGGACGCGCTCAGCCCTGGAGAAGCGAGGCATGCTCCCTGAGCCCATGTGCACAGGTTCCTACACGCCTGTCCTGCTCCATCCTCAAGAAAACCCGCCAGTGGGGAGCAGGATTCCCCGCTTCTCAGCTGAGAAACTGGGGCCCAGGCAGGAGACCCTCCAGCCAGGGCTTAGGGCGGCACCTCACGTGGCCGCCCGGACCTGCCTAGCCAGGCTCACCCCACGTGGTGGGGCTGGGGCATCAGCCACTGGGCAGGGCAGGGCAGGGCAGGGCAGGCCGGGCTCAGGGGGCCAGTGGCGACCAGCAGGCAGGCCCGGGGGGTGCCGGCTCAGCCACGGAGCCCCAGGAGGGGGCCTGGCTAGCAGTGGGAGACCCGGCCCAGCCGCTGGTCACCAGAGCCTGAAGCTGGACCCGGCGAGTGAAGGCGAGGACCTGTGTCCAGAGGACTGGGGGCCGGGCAGGCAGGGGGACCCTGCAGGGGCGCCCAGAGGGCGGCCGGAGAACCAGGGGGATGGCGCGATGGCCGGCAGGGCCTGGCAGGGTCTGGGTGGGTCGGCCAGCTTCCCCACTTCCCCACTGTCTCTCCCGTCACACCAGCTGTGACCCTTCACACTCCTCCCCAGACCCACTCCACTGCTGTATGAGAAGGAGGGAGGCCCAGGCTTTGGGCCGGCTCTGGGATTCTGGCCCAGATCCCAGCTCCCCCCAGTCCCCAGCAGACTGCCTAGTGGGACCGAGATGCCAGGTGAGCCCCTCAAAGCCCCCCTGACATGAGCACCAGCCCAAGGGGCCGAGGTGGGCTTAGCACCCGAGGGCCAAGGGCAACAAGAAGGGCCCCAGGAGACCTCGAGGGCGAGCTCGCCCGTGCTGTCAGCCCCTGGAACGGGCCCCTTCTCCAGCCAGGCCCAGGACCCCACCCCTTCCTGAGTCCCAGCCCTCCTTCCATTTCCTCTTTTCCCAAGAACACCCCCACGGAGGCTTCCAGACCCACTTGCCTTTCTGGGGACTTTTGACAGATGTTCAAGCGCCGTAAAGTGAAAATGTACGAAACCACAGATTTTCTTCAGTGATGTATTTGGGACTTTAATTGAGGCCAAACCAGTCAATACCCAAGCCGGGGCCCGCACAGCGAAGCAACTTGAAGTCTTGCTGGGACCAGCCGCGTGCAAGGCTCGTTCAAGGCTACCGGGCACCCAGGGTCCCCCTGACGGATCTCCCAGGGCGGCTTTGGGACTAGGGGGCCAGTCCTGATGGCAGCAGGGTCCAGCGATCTTGGGCCAATGAGAGGGGCGGGGTTTGGAGGTGATGGTGGGCAACTCCCCACCATAGGCCCCTCCAGCCCCTCTCCCAGGAGTACTTGCTTCTTCTAAGCCCAGCTTGGACCCCCCGCTTGGGCCCCCTCCCAGGAGTGTCTGCTTTAGTCCTCACGGACCACCCTTCCACCCCACCCAGGTCTTCCCATCATGGAACCTGGGGGTGGGGGCTGCAGCGGTCCCAACCAGAGACCCCAAATGAGACCCTTCTCCTGGGGCCTCCGGAGAGACCCCTCCTCTCATCCCCGCCCAGCCAGCCCCCCACCTCCCCCTGACTCAGTGTCCCCCACGGGAGGGAGGCTGTGGCCTGCCCCCAGCCCTGGGAAGCCTGACCTGGGCCCCCCGGGACCTGGCTACACAGGATCCAAGGCCTCCTCACCCTACCGTCTTCCTGGAGCCAACCGCTCGGCCAGCACCCAGCTCCGTGCGGCCCCCGCGGTGGGGAGACTACAGCGGGCAGTGGGCCCAGAGGGGTGCCCGGGAGTCTGGCCACGATGGCACACGTTGCGCACATCTCGAATCCCGCGTGTGTCCGGGTGGACGGCCGGCCCCGGCCACCTCTGCCCGCCTGTGCTCAGCCCTGTGCTGAGCCTCGGCCGAGCCACCGCGGGGCTCGCACCCCCAGACGCGCTCTCCCGTGGGGCGCCCGGTGCTCCTGAGGCCTGGCCCTTATCCCTGACCGCCCGGCTGCCTCCTCTCCCTGCTCTGACATTCCGAGGCTCCCCAGGGTTCCAGGTCCCCAAAGTGGGTATTATTTTCTGACGGAGACCCCGGGGGAACAGCTCCCAAGGGTGCTGCAGGCCGCGAGGACAGCCGTGCCTCCCCTCACAGGCCAGCCCACTTGGGGTCGTGTTCTGTCCCCCGCCCCTGCTCGGAGGGCCCTGGCCTCCTCTTCTCACTAGGCTCATTTCAGCCCTGTCCCCTCCTGGCCATCAGCCACCCCTGCTAAGCACCTGTGGCCCCAGGTCCATCCTGCCTCCAGCTCCCGTCCAGTTTCACGGGCAACCCCACCTCATGGGCTGGGCAACCCCATGTTCAATGCAGGAAAAGCATTGGACCCCCCACTTGGGCCAATGCCCAAGAAGCGTGGTGGGCATGTGGTCCTGGCTGACCCTTGGGCATTGGCATGAACAGGGTCTGGGTTTTCCAGGGACTAGTGAGTCCTCTAGTGAGTTGGGGACGGGGCTGGGACGATGGGATGGCCTGGGGCACGAGCCCTGTTGGGGGGCACGTGGGGGAGTGGGTCCCGACCTGTGACCGGGAGCCCTTCGGCAGAGATAGTCGCTCAGCCCCCGGGTCTCAGGCGAGGACTGCTGAGCGGGACTCCTCCGGGCACGTGTGTGCACACGCACCGACACGCACAGGGGCCACAGACGCCCACAGACATGCAGGTGCGCGTTCCACAAACAGGCCAGCCCTTGCCCCACCTTCAGGGAGCCCCGACGCGAGGCCACCCGGCTCACCTCTGCTCCTGTCCCCGCAGGTGACTCAGCTGGACCAGAGGCTGGTGCTCATCACAGATATGCTGCACCAGCTGCTCGCACTGCGCCACGGAGGCCCCCCTGGGGGCCAGCCCCCCAGCGCGGTGGGAGCCCAGGCCGTCCAGCCCTCGGGCGGCAGCTCCATCAACCCCGAGCTCTTCCTGCCCAGCAACACGCTGCCCACCTACGAACAGCTGACCGTGCCCCACGGGGGGCCCGACGAGGGCTCGTGATGGGAGCACAGGGCGCGCCTGAGAGGGGAGGCCCGCAGGAGGCCTGCCTGGCCCACCCCACCCCCCGTCCGGCACGGCTCCACCGGGCCTCGGCCACCTCTCAAAGGCCGGAGGGCACAGTCCCGCTCTGCCAGGCCCCTGACACCCGGTGGGCCATGCAGCGCCCTGGCCTGGACTGGGGAGCTCACCGAGACTGCCCCTTCCCAGCCGGTGGGTACTAGACTTTGGCTGGGTGTCGGGGTACAGCTCTTGGCTCTGAGACCAGGGGCCCCACATGCTGGTGTGACACTCAGGACAAGGCCGGCAGTCAGGCCAGGCGCTCGATCTGTCCCACGTACGGCCAGGAAGCGGCAGGGCTGCATGCCGGCCCCGGGGGCTGCCTGCGGGGAGACGGGGGACAGCCTGGACGGGGTCTGTGAGGACCCTCCCCCAGTCTCAGATCCAGGACCCAGGGTGACTCATGGAGGAGGCAGGCAGGGCAGGGCAGGCCCAGCCCAGCCGAACAAAGGAGGCCTACAGTCAAGGCCCGGTCGTGGCCTGAGAGCCCATCCCGGGACCCCGGAGCAGGCCTGGCTCCCTGACACCCTAGAGATGCTGACCCCGGAGGAGCTGGGGGAGCTGCTCGTGAGGCCACAGCTTCCAATGGGAGGGACAGGCCCACCACTGCCGAGAGCTCTTCACTGGGGGGCACTGTCCAGCAGCAAAATAGGGGTGCTCAGGCCCCGCCCTCTGGACTGGCAGCTTCTCCTACCCATTCCGGAGAAAAGGGCCCTCGAGCCACCTCCACGTGCAGGCCCTGCCTCCAGGTCCCTCCCGGTCCGAGCAGCTGGACAGACGGTCACCCCCCCCCGCCCCCACCGCAGGGGAGCAGATGGGTATCACCACCTCTAACAAGACGTGTGTCCTCCCGGGCGCTCCGCCCCACCAAAATCGGAATAATTTGTGGTGATTTGGAATCTGTGCTTTAATGAATTTCACGGTGTGATTTTGATTCTTAATTGTGCAGGTTTTTCCTAATAAATGTGGAATCACAAAATTTAACTTGCCCTGTTCTCGCCTCCACTCCTGGGGAAGCAAGCACCCATCTTTGGAACAACCTGTCCTCCCACAGAGCTTCCGCCCACCCCTCAACACCCCAGCACCCCTCACCCCATCCACGCCCACCCCGGTGAGGGGAGGGGGCCGGAAGCCCCAACCCACTGGCCTGGGGGTTCTGGGACCCAGGAGCACCTTGAGGCCAGGCTGCTCCTGCCCACCCCAACCCAGGTCAGACCCCAGCCCACACCGTCTGAGCTTTGCTCCTGCGGAGCCTTTCCCGGGAGAGTCTCCCGTCCCCTCTCCATCAGTTAAAACCATTCCCTTGGTCTCCGGCCAGGCTTACAGCCCACTCCTGCAGGAAGCTCTCCCTGATAGCACCTCATGAGACCCATCTCCTTCCCCAGGCTTGTGACGCTTCAAGGGGGAAGTGGTGATCAGGTGGGGTCATGGCCCCCCGACAAGCAGCTTGGGCACCGTTTTCAGGGCATGTACCCCACACGCACTTCTCAGGCCTTGAGGCTTAATTCCTAATTCCAGGATGCCTGCCCACCTCCCGCTGCTGCCCACGGGCGTCTGGGCCCCTCTCTCCTCCGGGGCCCCACCCCGTTCGCCCTGCGCCTGCCTGGAGCCCTCCCACACCAGCCTCGTGACTGACAGCCCTGTAGGCAGGTGCCCAGGTGGATGCTGAACTGCTGGTCCTCACCGAAAGGCAGCTGGGGCCTGTTGGGAGGGGAGGGGCCTGGGTCCCACTTCGCAGAGCCCTGGGGCTCCCCAGAGTCCGGCCCTGGCTCCTACTGGAGGAACCGTCTAGCCTGCCGGGCACTGGCCGGCACGGGGGAGGGGAGAAGGGGCCGTGAAGGCTGGGGCCTCCCCACCCCTCACCCCTGGGGGGAGGGGCAAGAGCAACAATTACTGGAAAGGCAAAAGCTGTTGTTTCCTTGTTGAGTAAATATTTGTGGAAACCCCAGGAGGCTGCTGGCGGGAGAGCAGGCCCTCCACGGAGCCCCCGCCCCGCTCGCCACCGGGCACGGCCCCCAGCCCGAGGGGCGCGCGCTCGGGCCGCCCATCTGGGCCAGGCGCGGCCCCTGCACCCAGCCCGGCTTTGTTTGGCGTATTATCGACTGCACACAAAGTGCCCAAGTGCTTCACTCCTGGACGGGCCATTGCAGCCCTCTCGGGTGTGAAATGCAATTTACCTGAAATAAAGCCCAATTATGGAATTAGCTAATTAAAGCTGCGGCGGAGGCTGGGCCGGCCGGCCGGCACTCGGTGCCCGCCAGTGCCCAAAGTCTGAGGGAGCAGATGGCGCCCCAGCCGGCCGTGTGGCTGCATTCCTTCACTCGGCCCCGATAACTGACTCACACAGCACACGGCCATCTGGTGGATGACACGTCCTGTGTGCCCCGGACAATGGCCCGGCGGACCTCTCCCGGAGAGGGCCGTCGCCCGGGCAACGGTGGCATGTGCAGCCCAGGCCCCTTCCCAGCCCCGCCCCCGCCCCTTTGTGGGCCTCGCCCGGCTGCCCGGTCGCTCCCGCTGACAATGTCCGAGAGCATTTGTCCCCCGCGTCCGGCCTTTGTCTCCCAGTTGGGCTTCCTTGTTGGGGTCCTCGGTGCCCGATGGGTGCTGGGAGCATCTGCTGGAGGGACGAGGTGTGGGGGCCCGGGGGGCTGCCCCAGCCCGCTTCCTGGGACGCCCACCTCCTCTGCCCACGCCCCTCCCCCACCAGTGCCCCCTGGAGCAGGGCGGAGCGGTGGCACCTGGAGGGCCAGTCTCTGAGGCCAGCATCCGCCCGCAGAGGCCCTCCCAGTCTTGGCTGGGGGCCGGCCCGAACCGCTTGCCCCCTCCCCAGCCAGGGCAACCGGAACAGAGTGCCTCTCAAAGGGGTGTGGGGGAGGGGCTGATGACGATAAGACGTGTAAGGTCTAGGACTGGGTCATGCACACAGTAGGTGCTTACTAGAGACAACTGGTCCAGGAGGTGCCTGCTTCTGGGGCCTACCTCCTCATTACAGCCCCAGTGCCCGGCTCACGTGCCCCTCCAATCTCACCTGCCAGGTCCCCCTCTGACTCAGGGCAAACCGTCCATACCCCGCTGTCCTGCAGCCTCGGCAGCTCTGGCCCCCACTGCCCAGGCCTTCCCCTCTCAGCCATGCGGTCTCCAGCCCGGCTGACCCCCATCTGACAGCTGGGTCCTGCCCCTTAGCGGAGCCCCGAGCGCCAACAGCCACAGCCCCCTCCCCACTCAGGACCGTTTTCGCAGGCAGCCCCTCACTGGGCAGGGTCGGGCGCTGTGCCCTCAGCCTGCCCTGGAAAAGGCTGTATTCGGGGACTTCGAGGCCCCCAGGGGAGCCAGAGCCCAGGAGCCTGGCACAGGGCCTGTGGGCCTGGCCCACCAGGCACTCGAGAAGTGCCAGTTAAATTAAGGGATAAAAGTGGGGCTTGAAACTGGACAGCTACATGTAAAAGAATGAAACTAGAACACCTCCTCACACCGCAAGCGAAAATAAACTCAAGATGTAAGGCCAGAGACTGTAAAGCTCTTAGAGGAAAACATCGGCAGCACACTCCTTGACATACAATCCCAGCAAGGTCCTCTACGACCCACCTCCTAAAATAATGGGAATAAAAAAATAAACGAGTGGGACCTCATTAAACTTCAAAGTTTTGCACAGCAAAAAGGAAACTATAAACAAGGTAAAAAGAAACCCTCAGAATGGGAGAAAATAACAGCAAATGAAACAAGTGACAAAGGATTAATCTCCAAAATATACAAGCAGCTCATGCAGCTCAACACCAGAAAAACAAACAGCCCAGTCAAACGGTGGCCGGAAGACCTGAGCAGACTCATCTCCCAAAGAAGACACAGACGACTAACAGACACACTGAAAGGGGCTCAACACCACTCATGACCAGAGAAATGAAATCAAGCCTACGAAGACACATCACTTCACACCAGGTCAAAAAATCTACAAACAGTAAACGCTGGAGAGAGTGTGGAGAAAGAGAACTCTCTCGCATTGTCAGCAGGAATGGAAATTGATACAGCCACTATGGAGAACAGTATGGAAATTCCTTAAAGACTAGGGATAGAACTACCATATGACCCAACAGTCCCACTGCTGGGCATGTACCCTGAGGACACCATAACTAAAAAAGACACTTGTACCCCAGTGTCACTGCGGCGCCGTTGACAACAGCTGGGACACGGGAGCAACCTGGATGCCCATCGGCAGCTGAATGGACGAAGAAGCTCTGCTACGTGTACACGATGGGATACTACTCAGCTGTACAGATGGACACACTGGAGTCGGTTCTAATGAGGTGGGCGAACCGAGAGCCTATTATACAGAGTGAAGTAAGCCAGGAGAAAAGCAACTATCGTATATTAACGCGTGTACGCGGAGTCCAGAAGGACAGTGCTGATGAACCCCTTCTCAGGCAGCAGCGGAGATGCAGACGTAGCGGGCAGACTTGTGGGCCCAGAGGACGCGAGGGCGGGACGCACGGACGGAGCAGCCTGGAGACGTGAACACCACCGTGTGTGAGACAGACGGCGGGAATCCGCTGTATGACGAAGGAGCTCAGGCCTGGTGCTCAGGGACAACCTGGAGGGGTGGGATAGGGGGAGGGGGGAGGGAGGGGACGCACGTGTACCCGTGGCCGGTTCATGTCGATGTGTGGCAGAGACCAGCACAGCATTGTAAAGCAACCTGGGTGCTGCAGACACGCCCAGACCCAGCAGGGCACAGACTGGTGAGCACAGGCAGTGCCATGTGACCAGAGCTTGGGGAGAGGGGCTGGCCACCGGGCCCCAAGAGAGGGTCAGGTGTGCACTCTGCCTGGGGGGCCGGACAGCTGGGGTGGGGTAGGGTGGGGCGGCAGAGGGCAGGCATGGGCCACATTCCCGGGAGGCCCCGCCCACGGCCCCAAGCCAGCGTTCACCCGGTGGGGCCCCACTGGGTCACCTGCAGGGCCGGACACCCCCTTCCGAACACAAAGCCCAGCCCCAGTGTGGGAGCCCCTTCCTAGATCCCCAGAACCCTGTTCCCAGGACAGCCCTCAGGGCCCCAGAACCCAGGGCTCACTGGGGGTTTGAAAGGGGGTCTGTCTCACCGTTCCTAGCCCCAGCAGCGCTCCTCTGGGCTGTGGCCCCATCACTGTGGCCCCAGGGCCTGGGGGGCTGGGGAGACCAGGCCCGGCACGGGTCAGCCGGGCAGCCAGGCCTGGAGCGTGCTCAGAGCAGCCGGGCCTGGACAAACAATTCAGCTCCCATTGACCTCTGAGAGCCGCGGGCCAGAGGCCGGGCCCTCTAGAAGCTGCCCGCCCCCACCCAGGCCCCTTCCGACCTCACCGTGCGGCAGAACCCCGGCGAGCAGGCAGAGGGCCTCCTGGGCGGGCAGCTCCAGGGCCCAGGAGCAGGCGACCTCTGACCCTGCCGGCCAGCTGCTGCGTCTTCACCTGCTCCGGCTCCAGCAGTCCAGGCCTGGGGGGTGAGGGGGCTGGGGGGCTGGCACAGTGGCTCTTCACTCTGATCGGGGATATTGGCCTGAGGAAGGGTCTTCTCTGAAGCTAGGGGCTCCTGCCAGTTATGCCTCAGCCCAAGGCCTCTGAGGCCAGGACACCAGCCCTTCATTGCCCAGACCTCAGGTGCCAGCTGTGTGACAGGAGGGAGGAGTCCACTCTGAGCCCCAGTCCCTTCTCTCTCAGCGGATCCCTCTGGGGTTCCCTGCAGCCCAGCCCTGCCCCCAGCCCCCAGGCGCCTTAGCGAGATGGACGGTGGGGGAGAGGGAACGCCCTGCTCTGGGCAGACAGGGCAGATGCCAGAGAAAGTCAGATCCCCTGTCCCTGCTCTTGCTGTTCAGCCCCCTCCCCGGGCCCTCATCCCACCTCTGTGGCACCCGGAGCCACACCTGCCCCCCCCACCCACCTCTGGGCACTGACCCCGCAGCCTGACCAGGCCCGGAGCCAGCCCAGGACAGGCGCCCACTGGGGGCCTGGCACACCCGCTCCTCCTGCCTCTGGGTGTGGACCCCGGGCTCACGGTACAGGGGTTGAGCCTGAGTTGAAACCGTGTCACTGGAACGCAGCAGTAACCCCCGCCCCTCTCCCAGCCAGCCCCCTTCACACGCTGCTCGCAGACTCTCCCCAGGTTTCCAGCCTGAAGGAAGCCTGTGCTCTTTCTGAGCAACATCAAAGCGGGAGGCACAGGCTGCCCGGATCAGTCAGGCAGCAGCCTGGCCTTCCTGCCCAGCCTGTGGCCCCCGGGAGCTGGTGGGGGCAGAGCACACGGAGGCGGGGGGACAGGGTGCTCCGGGGGCACACTGATTGTGCCAGGGGGAAGGAGGTGCCCAGAGTAGACAGGCTTCAGGGCACATGAGTCCTCGCGAATGGGGAAACTGAGGCCCAAGGCAGGGCCAGCCCAACACAGCACCTGGTTTTGTGAATTTGCATCAGAAAAACCCTCAGAGAAGAACAAGACTGCCGGTGGCAGAGAATTTTGGGGGGTAAGCCAGGAAGTCAGAGGCAGGGAGGAATGGGCTGGCTGAAACAGAGAGATCCAGCCTTCTCAGACTGGACGGATGGTGAGGCCGGAGAGGCCAGATCCAAGGAGCGTAGCTAGCGGGCAGTGGGGAGGGATAAAGCTGAAGACCAACGAGCGGAGAATTCCCAGGCAGGACGAACAGAGCGCCTCTGCTGGCCCACCTGGGCCAAGGGGCCAGGAAACACTGTGCCTAGCCCACACATCCAAATGTGGTGGGTCCATCGGGACATGCCCACTGGCCCCAAGAAGGCTGCCACTGTGCCTGCCGTGAAGGAAGATCCCAAAGTCCCTTTGGCTCTTCAAGAGAGCCAGTTACAAGCCTGACTACTGATGCAATCTACCAAACCCCATCGAGCTCCTTTTGGTTGTTTCTTCTTGGCTTCATTCCTCCCCACTGCCCACTCCTCACACACACAGACACGCACACACACACGCACACACATGCACACACACCTTATACACACAGACACGCACACACACGCACACACACACACCTTATACACACAGACACGCACACACACACACACACACCTTATACACACAGACACGCACACACACACACACATACACACACACCTTATACACACAGACACACACACCTTATACACACAGATGCACACACAGACACGCGCACGCACACACACACGCACACACATGCACACACACCTTATACACACAGACACGCACACGCACACACACACACCTTATACACACAGACACGCACACACACGCACACACACCTTATATACACAGACACGCACACGCACACACACACACACCTTATACACACAGACATGCACACACATGCACACACACCTTATACACACAGACACGCACACACACACACACACACCTTATACACACAGGCACGCACACGCGCACACACACACACCTTATACACACAGACACACACACACACGCACACACATACACACCTTATACACACAGACACACACACACCTTATACACACACGCGCACACAGACGCGCACGCACACACACAAGCACACACATGCACACACACCTTATACACACAGACACGCACACGCACACACACACACACCTTATACACACAGACACGCACACACACGCACACACACCTTATACACACAGACACGCACACGCACACACACACACCTTATACACACAGACACGCACACACACGCACACACACCTTATACACACAGACACGCACACGCACACACACACACACCTTATACACACAGACACGCACACGCACACACACACACACCTTATACACACAGACACGCACACACACGCACACACATACACACACACCTTATACACACAGACACACACACACCTTATACACAGACGCACACACAGACATGCGCACGCACACACACACGCACACACATGCACACACACCTTATACACACAGACATGCACACACACGCACACACACACCTTATACACACAGACACGCACACGCACACACACACACCTTATACACACAGACACGCACACGCACACACACACACACCTCATACACACAGACACGCACACACACACACACACCTTATACACACAGACACGCACACACACACACACATACACACACACCTTATACACACAGACACACACACACCTTATACACACAGACGCACACACAGACACGCGCGCGCGCACACACACACACACACACACAATGCAAGCATGTTCCCATTCTGGCTCAGCCACTGAGTGCCAAGATGCACACTAGCTGTGCGTCCGTGGGCAGGGCCCCCAAGCTCTCTGAGCTTCTTTGCAGCCCCACCTTCTCAAAGCTGCCAGCAGCGCGCAAAGCCTAAGACAGGACGAAAGCTGCAGGGGCCTCACACCCGGCACCGACGAAGGAGCTCACTGAGGCCAGGGAGAGGTGTGCACGCGAGCTGTCGTCTCTAGCCCAGCAAGATGACTGTACACATAACTGCAGCCCGCAGCACACACCACAACGGCCGCTGACAAAGACGTCTCTCCAGGGCAAACCGCACTGAGCGGGCCCCTGCCGGACCTCCCACTCGATGGGCCCGCTCAGGTCACCCGATGGGCCGAGGCCCACATCCCCACCCAGCTGTTCCGGAACAGTGGCCCAGGGTCCACGGGGATGGCCAGCCCCCTCTGCAAGGCCGAGACACCCTGCTGCCAGGAACTTCTCACAGCCACGCACGGGACACCCCTGGAGCAGACTCAGCTCCACCTCAGAGCTCCCCACCCCCACCGGGGTCAGAGAACCTGCCAGAAGGGCCTGGGGGCGTGCACACAGGGAGCCGGCACCCCCACCCGCGCCCTCAGCCCACGACCCAGGAGGCGGGGCCGCAGCCCCTCTGCCAAGGACAATGGAAGTGACAGCAGAGATGAATCGGCCGGGCGTGGGAGAGGAGGCATGTGCGGGTCAAGGCCCCGCACTCGCGGGTGGAGGCTAGGGGGCCCTGACTGCTGGTGCGCTGGGGGCCATCCGCGAGGATGGGAGACCCCTCAAGGCAGACACCTTCTAAAGAGAGGGTTGTCAGGATGGTGGGTGGTGTCCGGACGTCAGGTTGTCAGGATGGTGGGTTGACGTCACTAGGGAATTTCCAAGGGTCTTAATCAAGTCCCTTCTCGCATCCACAAGGCCTCGTCTAAAGGACTTCAGAGGGAGAAGGCCCAGCGGCTGACAATCAGCGGGACTTCCACTCGGCTGGCTGGCCTGGGGCGCAAGGCCTGCAGGGCCCCTGCCTTGCTCTTGACTCCATTTCTGACCCTAAGTCGTCCGGTCTCCTCCTGGGCGTCTCTCTCATCCCGCAGGGCCTGGGGTGAACCCGCGCTGCCCCATTCAAGGCCGGCCGGCAGACAAAAGTCTCCCTCCCCAACACCCCAGGGAGCCTCCTGGACGGCCCCTCCAAAGCCTCAGTGACACAGCCGCTGAGAACCGCCACCAACAGGGAGGAAACTGAGGTGAGGGGGTGATGGGGGCCCTCGAAACACAGGCCTGCACCTGGGCCCCCTACGCATCAGGCTTGCTGTGAGCGAGACAGTGAGGCGCACGCAGTAGGTGCCTCCTGAATGCTCTCCTCCAGTGCCACAGGCCCACTGTCCCCAGAGGTCCACCACACTTCCTCCTTTGACTTTTTCCTAAGGTACAGACCTGAAAACATCCTCATTATGTGTTTTCAAACACCCTCCGTCCGTAGACTGGAAAAGGGCAGGTCCGAAGGTGAAGGGGCCAGCGCGCACCTTTCCAGCTCGGCAGGAGCCTGACTTCAAGTCAGGTGCAAATTCGCACGTTTGAATGCCACAGACTCCTCAGGCACATGCGCTCCGTGGGCACACAGGCTCTGTGGGCACGCGGGCTCCTCGGGCACACGGGCCCCTCACGACACAGGGGTCCCTCACACACAGGTTTCTCGGACACGCAGGCTCCTCGGGCACATGCGCTCTGTGGGCACACAGGCTCCGTGGGCACGCAGGCTCCTCGGGCACACGGGCAGCAGCACCATCCAGCTGTTCGGCTGCTGGTCCTTCTCCCCGGGTCTGGAGGCGCCTCCTGGTTCTTGGGGCTTCAGCACAGCTTCTCCCTCCATCTGCTGTGGCCACGCTCAGCAGCCCCTGCATGTGGACACTCAGTTGCTTCCAGGGTGTGACCGCTGTGGGCTGAACTGGAGACACCAAGACTCACACACCCCTGGGGCCAAAACCTCTCCTGGCCCTGACTCTGCTCCTCACCGCCCCACAGAACAGAGCAGCCTGGACACTCCAGAAGGACCCTTCAGGCGCACGGAGGAGGCTGCAGCTCAAAGGACCCCTCCTCTCGGGTTTCGAGGCTGGGCCAACCACCTCTGACCCAGGGTCTGGCCCCAGGCAGCCAGGTGGGCGCCCGCAGGAGGGTGGCTGTGGGCAGAATGAATGCATCTGTGAACGAAAGATTCAGCAGCAGGAAACACTCCCCAAAGTGTGCCCTGTGCAAGGGAGGGCCCTGGAGCATGGGCACACAGTTAGCTGGCACACCTGGCTCCAAGCTCCTGGCCTTAACCAGCAGGAACCTCCAGGCCTCCTTACCCCCTGGAGCATCTCTGTCCCTCTAAAGGGAGCATGGTGGGCCAGCCCCTACCCTCACCTCCCGCAGAACCCAAGCTGCGTGTGGAGACAAGAGGCGGCGGGCAGTCTGACCCAGCACCTCCCCGCCGCGGCGCCCACAGACCCACTCATCTCCTCCTTCCCTGCCTGTCTCCATCCTGCCACCAGCCCCAGGGGGAGGCAGGCAGAGCCATGCCCTGAAAATGCTCCACAAAACCCCGCGTGTGTCCAGGCAGCTTCGGTTACCCAGCGCCCGGCTGGCCCGGTCTCCTGCGAGCCCTGCCAAGGCCTGGCACCACTGCCCTGGCCTCCCCTCTCCCCTGCCAGCAAGCCCGCAAGGCCCGAGGGCGCGGGCAGATTGCTTTCCCGGCCAGCTCAGCCCTGCTCCCCCGGGAGAAGGCCTCAGTGTTCCCGCCCCCGCCGTGGCCACCGCCTGGCTCGGAGGCACCCGGTCTCCAGGCCGCAAGGTCACCGGGCCGCACGGAATCCACCTGCAGCCGCACCAGCTTCCAGGAAACCGAATCCCTGCGGCAGATGACAGCCGCGGCTACAGGACAGAGCGCCCATTCAGCGTCCGGCAGAGCCGGCCTGGCCCGACCTGGCGGCCGCCTCCCGCACCCAGGTCCTCCCACACCCAGGTACCGACCGCCCGGCGCTGGCGCTGCCCAGACCGCCTGCCCGCCCACCCCGGAGCTGCGGGTGGGATGGAAGGCTGGGACGTGCCCCACCCTGGGTGCCCAGGACAGGTGTGAGGGTGGGCTGAGAAGGGGCAGAGGCCCTGTTCCACCTGCAGAGCCTCACGGACCCCACGCTGCCTGTGTGGGCACAGGGAACTCTCAGAGCCAGCCTTAGGGGAGGCAGCCCCCCCACAGGAGCCAACATGCGTCAGGCGAGTCTTACTGCACCCATTTCACAGATGGGTCAGGAGAGAGCAGCCTAGGAAACAAGTGGACTCACGTGTTGCATTGAAAGCAGAAGGTCCCCACTCTCCCCACTTTAACACCCTGCAGGGGAGTCCCGGAATGGTCTGGGGCTCCTGAGTTCACCGGCTGTGGACGGTTTGGCTGGCCTAGCCCTGCCCTGGGCTCTGCATGGGGGCATGCGCTGCAGCCTCCCAGAGCTCCAGGAGGTGGTGGGGGACAGGCAGAGGGAAGCTATTTCTCTTCCAGGGGGATGTCCCACCTCTAAGACTCCTGCCAGGGGGTCCACCTGCGGACCAGGTAAGAAGAAGGGGATGGAGTGGAGAGGGAAGGGAGGGGGGCTCACCACGCGGCCTCAGCGCAGCCTTGCCCTCCTGGGCAGCCAGGCCCGGGTTCAGGGGCTCCTTTGGGGCTTCCTGGGCTCCCTCTCACACACTCGCCGTGCACACAGGGCAGAGGAGCGCTGGGAGCGGGGGGCCCTGGCCAGCAGCAGGCTCCGGCCGGGACTAGGCCCCTGGCTCAGAGGCGGCCTCGCCCTCCAAAGGCTGGGCCACGAGTTGCCTGCCACTCAGCTCTTCTGCCCCATCGGTCACACTGAAAAGAGTGTTCCTGAAGCCAGGAAGGGTGAATACAGGCTCCCACCCAGCTCTAGAAGCAGGGGCTGGAAACCCAAAGGAGGAAGCCCTGGTCTCCAGGCCCAGCCCCCAACCACCACCCCTCCCACCCAACCAGCAGCAGCTGCCCCAGTTCCCCCCAATCTCCACAGTCGCCACCCCTGGTCCATCACTTGTCAAACTCGCCCTTCCTCCCATCACCACTTAACAAACTCCTACTCACTTGCCAAAGCCCAGGCCAAAGGGCTCTTTCTTCCTGAAGACTTCCTGAAGGGCCAGGAGAATGTGCCCCAGGCACTCCCTTCATAGCAGTTGTGGGGTGCCCACCAGAGACACTGACTGTGTCCTCTGGAGCTGGGCAGTGTCCCTTCAGCAGGTCATGGAGGGGACCCCTAGCACAGAGAACCCCTGGATGTCCATCTAGGAGATGCCGGCCCACAGGAAGCCAGCTTGGGCTGGGCCTGTGAACTGCCGGGGACAAGAGTGGGGAGCTGCAGGCATTCACAAGACTAGAGACGGGGCTCCATGGTCTGTCTGCGGATGGACTTGACCCTGAGAATGGGACGTGCCCGCCCAGAACCACTTAGTAGAGAAGGGGCCACCGCCCCCACCTGCCCTCCAGCTGCTCCTGCCCTCCAGCACCATGTCCCCATGGGCCGGCGACACGGTTCCTCGGGAGCCCCCTGGGATTCCACCCCACCCCACGCCCACTCCAAATCCTACTCTGCCTTATTCGCACAGTGAAAGTGCAAGGCCCAGGTGGAGAAGCACCAGAGCTCCCAGGCCAGAGACCTTTGCCTTACCACACAGGCAGGACCGACCTCTGAGGCTGAGGGACACTCAGTCACATCACAGCGCCTGCCCCTTGGGGGTGGCTGGCAGGCAGTTTTCACACCTGCAGCCCCACACCAGGCTGTGCCAAGAGCTTCTGCACTCCCACACCCTCCCTGTCTGGGGGCACCTGCCTGAGAGACTCGGGCTCAGACACTTGTCCCTGGACTCCCAATTTCCAGGAAAATTAGTTGGCAGGCTAACTTTCACTAGAGTGTTATTGACTACTCAACTTTCAGCTTCTCTTTCTAGCAGTAAGCCCCCTGAAGGAGCAGCTGAAGAAGACCTCACCTGAGCCCTGAGGAATATATTTCGGGGCATATTTTAGAATTCTGAGCCCTGCTAAGGGGAAGTATTTGAAGACCCTCGCACACACACACACAAATCATGACTCAGCCTGGCTGCTCACAGCCTTAGAACCCTCATAGACCAGGGACAGCACCCCAGGCCTCAGCCCCACCTAGCTGACCCGGGGATGGACAATGGTCCCCCTGCCCTGCCTCTGCCTCCCTCCTCCAGGAAGCATCCTCAGCTTCGGGCTTGGTCAGGGGTCCCTCACGCCACAGCCCCTTCAGATGTGCTGGGAGCTAGGGCTTAAAGGCAACAAGGTCCAGCGGCCGCAGCCCACAGGGTGTCACTCTGAACAGGATCAGCAGGAGCCCATTTGTGCCCCCTGGGGAAACCAAGGCCCAGAAGTGGCCTCACGCACCGTCCTTGGTTTGGCGGGGGTGGTGTCCAGAGTCTGAGCGATGCTGTTGAGGACTCAGACAGGCATCAGGTGACCCAGGAATCTATCTCCGGGGCTCCTGGTCCTGCCTCCTGCTTCCAGGACGATGGGCTCGCCCTGCAGCCCGTTTACCCGCCGGGGGCTCATGGGGCTCCTCTAGCACCACCCTCTCCCACGGTTGAGATTCTCTGAGCACTTGGTCCTGAGCAAGGAAGGTGTGGCTGCTGGCTTGTCACGGAGCCTGGGTCACCAAGCTGGAAAGCCATGTGCCAAAGAGCCCCCCTGCCATCAAAGGCCCACAGAAGATTTCAGAAGACTTTAAAATCACCGTTTCTGATGTAGGGCATTAAAGACCATGGGGGCAGGGGCTGTCCAGATGTTCAGTTGGTCAGTTTTTAGTATCTCAACCCCACCCATCCATGTCCCCGCCACCCACCAGCTAGGATTCTAGGAAGGACAGCCCCACTCTCCAGAAAGTCCTGCCCCGGAGGGAGGCAGGGCAACCAAAGGCCCAGAGGTGCTGCAATGAGGGCTGTGGCGGCCGGGGACCCCTAGCCAGGGGCTCCGCTGAACCGTGCGGCTACGGGACCCGCCCGGGGAGGGGCTCCAAAGCCCCCAGGCCCACCTCCTGCACAGGCCGAGCGAGAGCCAGGCCTCCGGTGCCGGCCCGGGCCTGGGCCGCGAGGGGCCGCGGGCCGGCAGGCGGGGCGGGGGCCGGGTCGGGGGTCCGGCCAGCTTTAACGCGCTGACAAAGCCTCATTTGCAGGTCAATGCCGCGGCACACTCGCCGCTCCCCTCGCCCGGCGCCCTTTGTCCGGCCGCGCCCGCTCCTCGCGCCAGATGGCCGCGGAAATGCTAATTTCGGGCGCCCCCCGCCCCCCGCGTTTAATTGCGCCTTTGCAGATGGGCCGCGAGTGTGCGCTTCATGCAGATGAGGGCGGCGTGGCCGCCGCCCGGGCTTCGGGCCGCCGCCCTCGAACCTGGGCCTGCCGGGCCTGGGGGCGCGAGGGGGAGGGGCAGGGGCGCCGCCCCCCACCCGCGCGCCGCCGGGCACGAGCGGGCACCCAGCGGGCCGGGCGCGGGACGCGCGCTTTTCTCCTTTCATTTCTCCAAAATGGGATCTTAAGTGATTCTGAATGAAAACAAATTGGCCCGCTTTCTTCTCCAAACAGACGCGCGCGGCGCAGTGGGGGCGGCAGGCGGGGAAGGCGCGGCCGGGCTGGGGGTGGGAGTGGGGGGGCGGCCACAGGACCCCTGCTCAGGTCGGTCCCTCGTACCCCGACGGCAGGGCCCCGCCCCAGGTTGGCACTTGAGGCGGCCTGGTAAGTCCTTAAACTGGACGACCGCTCCTGGGACTCAAGCAACCCGGAACACGGACAGACGCCCCTCCCCCAATTTCCAGGCAGAAACAGATGCCCAGGCCGGACTGGACGCAGGGGGCAGGCCGCGGTGGGGCGCGGGGGTGGGGGGCGGGGGACAGGCTCTGGGGTCAGCAGGGCCTTCTGTCTGCTCTGTCTCCAGCTCCCAGAGCCTAGCTGCCCCTCAGGCCTCTGCCCCCATGAGGGGAGGACGAACCCTCAGACGCAGGGTTCCCCTCGGCACAGAGTGGGGCTCAGACGAGACTGCACACGGCGCAGGGGCAGGCAGGGTGCGCAGCAGGACCCAGGATGGCGGGCGGGCGTTGGGAGAATCATAGGTGATGACAACAACTGAGAAGAACGTCCTCTGTGACCTTGTGTTTTAACCATGAACTTACAAACTTTGTGCTTTGCTGGGTGATAGACTTGCTCCACTAACAGCTCCGAAACAAGGAGAGGGCCATTTTCTGGGCCAGCAAAGACTCCTGACACATAACTCAGGCCACAGTGCCCGTTAGAAAGACAGGGGACCCGTATGCTCCTCAGAGCATGAAATTAAAAGACGCTTACTCCTTGGAAGGAAGAGTGATGACCAACCTAAACAGCGAATTAAGAAGTAGAGACATCACTTTGCCAACAAAGTTCTGTACAGTCAAAGCTACGGTTTTTCCAGTAGTCGTGTATGGATGTGAGAGTTTGACCATAAAGAAGGCCAAGCATTGAAGAAGTGATGCTTTCGAACTGTGGTGCTAGAGAAGACTCTTGAGAGTCCCTTGGACTGCAAGGAGATCCAACCAGCCAGCCCTAAAGGAAATCAGTCCTGAATATTCACTAGAAGGACTGATGCTGAAGCTGAAGTGCCAATACTTTGGCCACCTGATACAAAGAACTGACTCATTGGAAAAGACTCTGATGCTGGGAAAGATTGAGGGCAGGAGGATAAGGAGGATAAGGATGAGGGCAAAGGATGAGATGGTTGGATGGCATCACCGACTCAATGGACATGAATTTGAGCAAAACTTCAGGAGGTGAAGGACAGGGGAGCCTGGCGTGCTAAGCCCATGGGGTCCCAAAGAGTCGGACACAACTTAGCAACTGAGCAGCACCAGTGTTCCTCAGACTTTCTGTTCTGTTTCTGTACTCCCCTCAGGCAAAGGGCTGACACACCACTATACCAGGTGATCCATCGGTCAGGTCCAAACTCGGCCGGCACCAGGGAACTGGTCCAGCTGCCACCAGCCCAGTGCTGGCTCCTGGCCACTGATCCCTCTGCCCAGAGTGCCCTCCCTGCTGGCTCCATGCCCCTGCCCCTTCCCCCAGATCCTTCCGGGCTTCTGGTACAGGCCCCAGTGCCTCCCTCACCCAGGCTCTCAGGGGAACCCTCGGCCCACTTCACCTGCGTGTGCGCAGCACCCAGACAGCACAGAAGCTGGCTCAGGGGCTCAGAGGGGGACGCCCCAGGGGCGCCGGCTGACACTCAGGCCTGGGCCAGAGAGCTCCGCCGACCCCCGACCCCCAACCTGCCAGGCTAGGACCTGCACCGACATGGTGACGAGCTGTGGGGAGGCAGGAGGGCTCGTGGGAAGTACACAGCTGGATGCACCATGGAAGTTTCCATGGTCACGGGATGGAAACCATTTCCTGTCAACGTGGAAATAACAGGTGCCCCCCTCAGGCCTCCCCTTTCATTTCTTTCCAGGAAACAGTTCAAACAAGATTTGCACATTTGCTTGAGACAAACATGGTTTGTCTAACCTAACCCCTGTGATCACTTCATTAACCAGAGACTTCCGTCCCCGTGGGAATGGTCCTGGAGGCCTCGTGGGAATGGAGACCGTTCGCGGGAATGGTGGAGCGGTCCTCCACCCCCGAGAGGTGTCCTGGGACAGCAGCCCTGCCCAAGCCTCGCCGGCCACCCTGGACCTCACGTCTGGGGGCCGCATCTCTTCTGGCGAGCGGCCTCTGCAAGCATCTCTGCTCTCTTCCTGCTGGTGCTACCACGTTTCAGCCTGTCAGCTGGCGAGGGTCCAGCCCTTCACCAACACGCGTACGAAGACACAGATTTTGCTACAGTCGCCAGTTGCTGCTTGTGCTGAAATCTTTCTTCCAAACGGTGTGTCTGTCATTTCGTTTACCACACTCATATTATGGGTCTTAAACCTCTCATCATGGTTAAATATTTTGAAATTAAGCTATGTGTGTATATGTATTTACCCTAATGCTTTAAAATATGTACTAGAATATGTACTTTGAATCTAAAAAGTAAACGTGGGTCCCCAAATTGTGTAGAGCCCCAGACTGCCGTCTCTCATGATGTAGGGTAGGAGGCTCCGTCTGGAGGAATGTTACTTTCTTTTTGATGCATTACTGTATTTTTTGCATTTTTTCACAATGAGTGTATAATACTTCTACAATCAGAGGGAAACAGAAGGCTATTTTCATGTTGGGAATTTTAAAAAAATTAAAAAAAAACACCATTGGTTTGCCAACCGTGTGACCTGAGCCTTGTGGCAGCAACTCAGTGAGCTGGCCCGGGGCCAGTGGGGGAGCAAGGGTATGCGGCAGGACCACCTTACAAGAGGAACCGCCTTCGAACGGAGTCCTGGGGTCGCCTCAGTAACGAAAGCCCCTTGGACAGGGGCCAGGGCAGGCCCCCTCCATGCCAAATTCCACTTGGGCCCACTCTGGGTTCCAGCAAAATTCCAAGGTATATTGTTGTTATCATTATTATTTTGCAATTACGTGACATTTTTTAAATGCCTGGAGTGTTTTTTCAGCCATTTTCATTAGCTCCTTCTCACTCTGCCCACGAGCCTGGTCAGCATTTTGCTTGACATGGAAGAGGCCTGCCAAGGCTCAGAGAGGTCAGGAAAACCTGTATGGGTCACACAGCAACTGGGGGGTTGGGGGGATGCCAGGCTCTGGCCCCAGGTCATCCTGCAGAGTGTGGAGTCTGTCTCACATTTCAGCCCCTACTGGGCTTTTATTTGGATTTGGAAATTGTGGGGGGCGGGGGGACATTGAGAAAGAAAAGAAAAGTCAGGAATGTGATAAGAGAGGGAAAAAGGAAAGAAAGCCCGAGTCGGCACGAGGGACAGAGCAGGAAGCACTGATTCTGTGGGGCAAGGGGCTTGGCAGAGCCGCCACCCCGAGGCCCAGAATGGGGACTGGGGCCCTCGAGGTGGCCCTGCCCCCCTGGACTGAGGCCAAGTTCCAAAGGAGCTGGGCTTGAGATAAGCATCCATTTCTGGACTCCAAGGAGAATATTCAGTCCAGAACGGAGATGGGATGGGCCTGGAAGGACAGGGGTCTCCGTATGCCCCTCGAGGCCTCTCTGAAACGTGTGAGGCCCTAGAGCCTGCATTAGTCATGAGCGTGGGTCACCAAGCCCACCCCCACCCCCAGCCCCCACTCTCACACTGACCCAGGGTGCTAGAGGCAGGACAGGGCAGCTCCCCACTGGGCATCCCAGGTCACAGGGCATGAGGCCCTAACTGGAAGCCCAGGATTATAGGCTGAGCTGTGCTGTGTCCCCCGAAAACTTCTCCTGGAGTCCTAACCCCCAGTATCTCAGAGTGTGACCTTATCTGGAGAGATGACCTTTAAAGAGGTGAGTCAGTTCAAACGAGGTCACAAGGATGGGGCCCTAATCCCACAGGACTGCTGTCCTCATAAGAAGAGGAGGTCAGGACACAGACACACTCAGAGGGACAACGCTGTGAGGACACGGGGAGGAGACGGCCGTCTCCACGCCCACAGCTGGGTCTGGGATTTCAGCTCCAGGACTGGAGACGTGAAAGTCCAAGGGACGTTGTCAGAGCAGCCCTGGGAGACTAATACCCCAGCACCCACCCAACCCCATCTCTACTGAGGGGAGACACCTGTCCAGACCCCCGTCCTGACATAGAGGCCACGCCCCCGGCCTCCAGACCCACGCAGGCCAGGATTTGAGACCGTTTCTGATTCAGCGCTTGACACTGCCTCCCAGCCAGCTTCCGCTAGAAGCAGCGTCCCGACACCTGGGGACTCCTCTTGGAAGTGGGGAGCCCCGCAAAATGCCATTTTCCGAGGACAAAATGGAAAAGCCAGGAGCAAAGCCCTCGGCGGTGTGCCCCTGACACTGACCGGGGAGAGGGCGCATCTGGAGCTGGCAGACTCGGGTCCCCTGGAGAATCGGCCCGGCTGCAGGGCCGAGCCCAGGCCGAGGGCTGCAGAGCTGCTGGGCCTCCGCCCCGCCCACCGGGCCTTCATTAGCAGCCTCATCCAGTCCAGCTGGAGTCAGCTGATTAGCCCATTCTGGTGGTATTGGGAGTCCCCTATATCTATTTTTCCACCCTCGCATGTTCAATTAAATTTTGCTTTTGTGCCAGAGGGGCCTCTGATGTGAGCGTTTCTTGGGAGTCTTTCCATGTTTCTTTATGTCCTTGAAACCAAAGTCAATCACCAAGTTTCAGAAAACACCCTCCTGGACGGAGCGGCTAACGGGAAAGAAAAACACAGCCCAAAACAAAGCAGAAGAAACAAAGGAGAAAGCATTGGGCGCCTTTGCACAGAATCCTCCCGCGAGGAGACAATTCATTCCGACTGAACCGTCTCCATTGTGCCGCGTTCGCTGAACGCGCTCGTTGCGTTGGGCAGAAATGCAAATCCTCCTTTTTCCTTTGATTCATATATTTAAATTTTCAAATATATATGCTGTGACAATTGAATGGCAGCTGACCTCACTTATTTTCATAGAAGATGTAGAAGCCACGGGCAGCAGTTAATCTAGCCAGCAGAGGCCCCCACGGTCCTGGGTGGGGGGGAGCGGGGGAATAATCCTTTTATTCAGACATTTGGCTTAAAAGAATAACAAGGAGAAAAAGCTGGAACGTAATTGCATTGCATGGAAAACAGAGAAAGATTTTTTCTCTCTCTCTCTCTCTCTAACGAGCTTTCTCTTTTTCCTTCTTCAAAGAATGGGGCGTATGGCCGGAGGCTATTTTCTTGGTTAAGAAATCAGAAGCGTTCTCCTTCCTCATTGGCCCCCACACTCCCACCCACCCCCAAGGGATTTTCTCCTGGGGGTTGGGTTGGCTGCCCTTGGTTCATTCATTCATTCACTCGTTCGCTAAAGTCCATTGGAAGTCCTACTGTGTGCACGGCCCAACCCATCTGGGCTCTGGCTGGCCCAGTGGAACCAGACTCTCCGCCCCCACCAACCCCATCTTCCTTCTGGCTCCTTTCCTGGGGGCCATCGGGGGACTTGGTGCCCAAGCAGAGCCACCCCGTGACCCATCACTGCCTGGAGGTTCCCTGCGCACCTCCTCCCCACTACGGAGAGCACCCAAGAGCCAGGCGTGGGAGCATCTCGGGAAGGGGCCGGAGGCGGGGACCGAGCGCTTGGGCCGCAGGGCCGGCGTCTGCCGCTGTCGCCGTTGCTAAGTCTTGTTCCTCGGTCTGGGGCTCCCAGAGGACCCCGGCCCAGCCCTTCAGCAGGGCTGGGTCTTTAATATTTAAAGAGCTCTCCCGGACATTTCAAGAGCTCCCCGACACGATTTTCTGTGATGCGTGTGCTGTCCGGACATCTGTCTTCTATACCTAATAAAGTCGCCCCGATTCAGAATGAACTCCTCGGCACCACTTTGAATCCGGGCTCACATATGGTTGGTAATTAGCTGGCTATCTCTTGGAGTTAAATGATTTTTTTTCTCGCCCGTCCGCATCCATAATAGACGCGAACAGAGTTCTGATTGTTCCCCGTTGCGGGACATTCTGCGCCTGAATGAGCGGGGGGTGCTGTGTCGACGCGGATTTGCCATATGGTTGCACGGAGCCGGGAAGAATGGGCCCCTGTGTGTGCGTCCGGGACGCGGCGGCGCGGGGCTGTGCCAGCCGGGCGGAGCCCAGTGCCCGACGGCGCGTGAGGAGCGGGCGCCGCGGCCTCGGGCGCACGTCGGGGCGCGGGGTGCACTCGGGCGGGGCTCTCGGGTCGTGCGCGGGGCCAGAGGCCCGGGCGCGCTGGGCCGGCTCCCCGCCGCTGGGCGCGCGGACGGACGCGCCGACAAGCGCACGACGGAGCGGTGGCCCGCGCCGCCCCGGGGCCCTGGCGCCCGGGCAGGCCTCGGGCCGCGGCGGGGGCCGGCCCTGCGGCTGCGGCAGCCCCATTGTGAGACCGGCGAGACAATGGGCGGCCCGAGGAGGCACCTGCTCGCCTGAAAGGCCCATAAATCGCCGCCGCGTCCAGCTGCCTTCCCGCCCCTCCCCGCGGACCGGCGAGCCGAGCGCGGCCGCGGCCCCGGAAAGGAGCCTCCCGCCCGCCACTCCCGCGCCCGCGGCCGCCGCGCCCGCCGAGCGCCCTCCCCTCGGGAGAGGCCTGCGCCCCTGACCGCCGTCCCCTCGGGTGGCCACTGCTGGCCCTCCTGCCCGGCGCCCAGGCACCCACACACGCGCCCGGGCTCGGGTGCTCGCTCGGGCTGCCTCCGAACGAAATTCTTGAGCTTTGGAAGCCCAGTTGTTACTGTTAAGCTGCTGTTTACAAGGTTGGGGGCCTGGGAAAGTACCCTGACCCTGAGGACCAGGCTCCCTGCCAACCGGGTGTGGGGTAAACAATGCTGCCTCTGCGCCCCCAGCCAGCCTTGCTCTGGCATAGCTCGCTAAGCTAGGTCCAGCCCATTTAGGGACCTACCAGCCTGTAAAAAGGCCCGTCTAGTCAAACCTATGGTTTTTCCAGGAGTCACGAAGGGCCGTGAGAGCTGGACCATAAAGAAGCCTGGGTGTGAAGAATTGATGCTTTTGACTGTGGTGTTGGAGAAGATGCCTGAGGGTCCCTTGGACTGCAAGGGGATCCAACCAGTCCATCAGAAAGGAAATCAGTCCTGAATATTCACTGGAAGGACTGATGCTGAAGCTGAAGCTCCAATACTTTGGCCACCTGATGCGAAGAGCCTACTCATTGGAAAAGACCCTGATGCTGGGAAAGATTGAAGGTGGGAGGAGAAAGGGATGACAGAGGATGAGATGGTTGGATGGCATCACTGACTCAGAGCACATGAGTCTGAGCAAGCGCTGGGAGATGGTGAAGGACAAGGAAGCCTGGCGTGCTGCAGTCCGTGGGGCCGCAGAGTCGGACACGACTGAGGGACTGAACAAGAACAGCAAGCCTGTAAAAGAAGGGCAGGTCACACCTGGCCCTCCTGGTCCCTGCCAGGCCAGGGTCCCCACACTTCCTATCTGCCTGCCCCTTTCAGAGGCTGGACTGAGGCCTCCAGCTGGAAGGGCCACGCCCTCAGGTACCTGAGTGAACAGCCTTCAACTGTTGGACACTGCCCAGTGCACCGGCACCAATGTCCCCTGCAACTTGTGATCAAGAAAACCAGCCCGTAGCCATGGTCATCTCCGCGGTGACCCCGGGCAGAGAGGGCGAGGGAGATGCCGCAAGTGTTCTCCAACGGGGTCGCAGTACGGGCTGACCACGCGGTCCTCCTTGTCTCTCATGCAGCCGTGGGCCTCCCCAGAGCTTCAACATTTTTGGTGGCCCCCCAGTCTCCCTCCCTGGAGGGTGGAAGCGACGGCCAGCCTGGGCCCTCTTGACCACCGGGAGGTGGTGCTGCTACAGAGGCTATCATGGCACCCTGGGTGCCCCCAATGCGGCAGGCAGGCTCACCATGGGGGCAGCCTCAGAGTCAGGGAACAGGGCCTGCCCCAACAGCCAGCCCCTCGCGGACACTGAAGCTGGGCCTCGGCCTGAGTGGAGGGCGGGTGTGGCCCCGGGCTGTGGACAGGCTGTGAGTCCGGCTCTCCCTGTCTGTCTGTGGAGGGGGCTAGACTTGGGCTCCGCAACGGTCTAGGCATCTTCACGTGTTGGCACCCAGTTCTGCTAAGAGTTTCTTCCAGGAAAAGGAGCGCATACAGCAACCAGGTCTTTGGCATCACCAGCCCTGTGCTGGTGCCTGCTGCTTGCATGCTGAGGGACGCCCCATCCCTGCGCCTGCAGGAGCCAGCTGGTATGGCCAGGCCTCTCAATGCAGATCTGGGGTCCCAGCAGAGGGGCTCCCCAAGAGGCCCCCAAGCCTACTCCTTGGGTCCCCTGGCAGCAGGAAGGTACTCACCCCAATCCCAGTTCTCCAGTTACGTTGGTCTCCATGATCTTGATTTTAATTATCCCGTGCCTCCATCTCCCCCCTCCCCTCCCCTCATCAAGGGTGAGCATTTCCCCCACTCCCTCTTTTCTCCCTGACATATTAGAAGAATGTTTTTCCATTTCCTTTGATGTCCTTTACAAGTTGCATCTCATTTCCTGCTTGGGCATTTCTGACCTGGAATGACCCCCACCAGCGGGGCTGTGCGGCTGTGTCTCCCCCTGAACGCCCCGCCCAGGTGCCACTTTTGGTTCCTGCCTGTGCAGTGGCCCAGCCAGTGCAATTTCCTCCTCCCTCCCTCCCTGCCCCCCGGGGGGCAGCCCCAGCCAGCCTCCCTGGAAGGCTCCTCAATGGGAGGCCCATCTCCCCATAGAACCCAAGTGATCTGCTTCCCAGGGACCCGTGCTCTTGCTTTTCTTGGTTTTTGGGGGCAGGCTGGTTCTGTTCACTCTTCTTCCCTTGGCGGGGTGAGCTGGGTGGGAGGGGTGGGGGGCCTTCAGCATCCCAGGCAGGTGGCAGGGGTCTGTGTTGGAACCCGAGGGACGCCGCAGCACCCCACGGGGCTGATCTCTCCCTAAGCCCCCAAAGCAGCACAAGGAAAACTGGAAAGCACGTGCCCGCGATGAGCTACCCAAGAAGGAAAGCAGAGCAAGAGTGAGCCAGGCAGGGGATCTGTTGGAAGGGCTCTCACGGCACGGCCTTCGCCCGCCCCTTCCTCCTCCCTTCCTGCCCTCCTCTTCTCTCTGCCCTCCTTCCCTCCTCCCTCTTCTTCTTTCTTTCCTTTCTCTCATCCCCCCAAGATCCGGTCCCTCGCCCTCTCTTTCCTGATCAGGCTCCTGACTCTGAGCTTAAAGCACCATCACAACCCGCAGAGGTCTCTCCATCACAAGCTGGGAGCTGGGTCCAGGGTCCTGACACCCAGTGCCTGCCCCCTGGGGTCTAACAGGCCACACAGGGATCCCCTGGGGCAGGAGGACAGTTGTGGGGGAAGGTTTGCACAGGAAATCAGAGGAGACAGACACTTGCCTTTGTCTCAAACCCCAGCCAGACTCCTCCCCAGGGAGGTCTGCGTGTGCGACAGCCCCATTTTTATTAGAATTTCTATTTCAGTCACCAAAAATGGACTCAAGAGAGGCTCAGAAGAGCAACCAGGACTCGAGGGCAGACTCTGGATGTCCTGGCCAGGCACGGACCGTCCCCCCAGTGGGAGGCTGCAGAGGAGGCCCTCTGGGAGGTGGTGACTGTCGGCAAACAGGTCCCCTGTGCCAGGCCTCTGCTTCAGCACTGGCATGACGTCAGCAAGGTTTCTGTGCTGCTTTCAAACGAAGCCCAGGGCCGTCCCTGGAAGCCAGCAATGATTGTCTAGGACGAGGGGAAGGAGTGCTTTCTGGACAAACTGCCCTGATGGCAGGGCCGGACCACAGCCGCCTCGACCCTGAGGGTCCGCACGGCACTTGCTGACCGACGCCCACCCCATGGTAGGGGTGGACTTACCCCTCGAGAGGATTCGGGGTCTGGAATCTGCTTTAAAACCAACTGCATTTAAAAAAAAAAGAGTTAAAAGTTGGGGGAGGGAAACAAATTGACAAGTTTAGGAAAATGTAAACGATTGTTGACTCTGGCTGGTGAGCTCGTGGAGCTCATGGTACACTTCTGTTAACTTGGTGTGTGTTTGCAGGTTCCAAGTTCCCTAAGCATTTTTTTTTAAGGAGGTACAAGTGATACTATGTAGTAGTATAGTGATACTATAGAGCGCTAGCTACAAAGTTAACAAAGAAAAGGAGAAATGATACATACGCGAGTGCTCTGTACTGATACACATATATAAAATACCTATTATGTGTTGCATATCTCTATAAAGTATACACATGTACAAAGAAAGAAGGCGGAAAGGGCTGCTGCAAAATGCCCTTCTCAGGTATTGTCATGCTGCCGTTTCCGTGGTCTTGGTGGGGAGGGGTCCCTGCTGGCGGCGGCATGTGCCCCCAACTCTGATTCTCGCCTGGATCCAGCCACCCCTGGCGCTTGGTCCGTTCAAACACAAGAAGTACTCAGTGTTTTGTTTTGGTTGGTTTGTTTGTTTTTGCTTATTACTAAAATTCCCTGCGGAAGGAAATTTTGTTTTTCATCTGGGTAACAACTGTCACGGAGAAGGCAATGGCGACCTCACTCCAGGACTCTCGCCTGGAAAAATCCCATGGATGGAGGAGCCTGGTGGGCTGCAGTCCATGGGGTCGCTAAGAGTCGGACACGACTGACTTCACTTTCACTTTTCACCTTCATGCATTGGAGAAGGCGATGGCACCCCACTCCAGTGCTCTCGCCTGGAAAAACCCCATGGATGGAGGAGCCTGGTGAGCTGCAGTCCATGGGATCACAGAGTCGGACTCGACTTATCAGCTGAACAGCAGCGGCAATTGTCCTGTGAGTCCTGAGGCAGAACCGCAGAGCACGCCGGGTACTCACCGAGCACCGGGGCTGAGGACTGTCGGGAAGGGCGCCCTGGCCAGGGTGGTCACAAACTCCTGGGCAACATATCTGTTTGGTCAGACGGGGCAGAGGTGTCTGGACTCAACACCCCAGGCCCAGCTCTTATAGACCCTGCCACTCCTGCCAGGACCTGGATCACGAGTGCTCAGAACCCAGCAGCCACGCTGCGAGGAAGCCCAAGCAGGTCCGAGGAGACACCCCATGGGAAGGAGCGGAGGCCCCAGCTGGGGGCGGCTCTGTCTTGCTGGGCGTGGGAGTGAGCTAGCCAGCCTGGGATTCAACCCCCCAACCCCATCAAACCACCCTAGCTGATACCCTTTACACCAGAGTCAAGCTACCTGCCAGCGCTTCCCGAGCTCCTGACTCATCACAGCCTAGGTATCAACAAAACCATTGTTTCAAACCACAAAGCACTGGGATGGCTTTCACTTGGCAAGAGATCACTGGAGCCGGAGTTCTCAGGCCAGTGGGAGAAAAGGGCCAGGTGCCAGCGCTCCTCCAACTCCATGCCCCAGCGTCGAGGGGCATGACCACAGCTGGGCTCCAGGGCTGATGGGGATGTGAACACATGCTCATGCTGCACGGAAGCAGGCTGGCTCCTGGGGGACCCCAACCCCAGGGCTCAGGCAATGCCTAAGTTCACAGCATTTCTTCTTAAAGCCACTCAGGCCACCAAAGGCCCTTTCCCTGTCTCAGTCTAAGGGACACACGCCAGTGGTACAGTCTGTATCTTCACCACCTCTGAAAAACTCACTTCCAGGCTGAAAAAACACCAACGTTAAATTTCAGAATAAGTGACTGGGGTTACTTAAGTATGGTTGAGACTTCCCTGGTGGCCCAGGGGTGAAGACTCCATGCTCCCAAAGCGGGGGACCAGGGTCAACCCCTGGTCAAGGAGCTAGATGCTCCACATGCTTCAGCTAAGAGTTCACATCCTCGACTAAAGGTCCCACGAGCCCTGGCACGGCCAGATAAGTGAATAAAGATTTTAAAAAATCACGCCCAACTGTGGGCACACAGTTTAATTTCTGAGGCTGTGTTGCTGTTCAGTGGCTAAGTCGTGTCCAGCTCTGTGACCCCACAGACTGCAGGGTCCTCTCTTCTCCACTATCTCCCAGAGTTTGCTCGAATTCATGTCCATCGAGTCAGTGATGCTATCTAACCATCTCATCCTCTGCCGCCCCCTTGTTTTGCCCTCAATCTGAGACTGGGACTCATTCCCAAATTTTGATAATTTTCCTCCTTTAGCAAATAAAAGAGTTAGACGAGTTACTGGACATATGTGTGTGTGTGTGTGTGTGTGTGTGTGTGTGTACTGTGTGTGTGTGGATGTGGATGTGTGTGTGTGTGTGTGTGCAGGAGGTTTCACTTGGGACCACTCTCAGACTCACCCATACAGGGCAGTGAAAGAGCAGACTTGGAAAGTGGAGAAGCTGAGCTCTGAACGCAGGTGTGACAAAGGTCTCCGCCAATCCCTTGCAAACCCCAGAGCTGGGACAACCCCTCAGAGTTGTCTGTTTAAGGCAAGGGGCCAGGGCTGTCCCCTCTGGATCTCCCAGCCTTTGGAGGTGGGGCCTCTATGCACAGGGACAAGACAGGTCTCTTCCACCCAGAGCAAGACCTGCAGAAACACTCGCCTGAACTCCAACTGCCAACCTCCCTGCGGAGGGGGCCGATGCCTTCATGGCCCAGCACACTGAGATGCGGGAATGTGAGCCTCACTTCCAGGGCCCAAGTCCCCTGACAACCCAGCCGGCTCAGTGTGGGGCCTGGGAAGAGAGGTGGAAGTGCCATGTGGGGTCTCATTCGGGTGATACCTTGTGATCAGTCCTATCGCCTCGGGAAAGCTCAGGATGGAGGGTCCCCATGGTGGGGCTGAACACACAGCCAGTGTGTACACCTAGGGATGAGTCAGAAGCCAGGTCACTGTGCCCTTATCCCTGCAGAAGGACCACCGTCCTGCCCTCAGATCCTTCCATCCCACCTGCAGCTCCTCTGCCCCGATGCTCCCTGGGGTGCCTTGTTCAGCCGCTCAGTCATGTCCGACTCTTTGTGACCCTGTGGACTGCAGCACGCCAGGCCTCCCTGTCCTTCACCATCTCCCAGAGTTTGCTCAAACTCATGTCCATTGAATGAGTGATACCGTACAACCATCTCACCTCTGTCATCTGCTTCTCCTCCTGCCTTCAATCTTTCCGAGCATCAGGGAATTCCAGTGAATCAGCTCTTTGTATCAGTTTGGCCAAAATATTGGAGCTTCAGCTTCAGCAGCAGTCCCTTCAGTGAATAGTCAGGGTTGATTTCCTTTGGGATTAACTGGTTGGATCTCCTCGCTGTCCAGGGGACTCACAAGAGTCTTCTCCAGCACCACAGTAGGAAGGTATCAATTATTTGGCGCTCAGCCTTCTTCATGGTCCAACTCTCACATCCATACCTGCCTACTGGAAACACCATCGCTTTGACTAGATGGACCTTTGTAGGCAGAGTGATGTCTCTGCTGTTTGGTAAACTGTCTAGGTTTGTCTCTGCTTCTCGGCCCAGGAGCAAGCGTCTCTCAGGGTCATGGCTGCGGTATCCACCTGCAATGATTTTGCCCAAGAAAATTAAGGCTGGTGTACCTATTGCACCCTTCATACAGCACATCCAAACTCTACCACAGAACAGAAAGCAACCAGCGAGGACATGGACCCTCCCACGCTGAAGGACTCAGCCTCCCACCTTCAATACGACAGACTGGAGTTGGCACCGATGGGACAGTGAAGGCAGAACCCAAAGAGGAGGCGCCGTAGTTTCCAGACATGTGTCCAAGCACCCAGAACAATTTGACGCCACCACCCAGGGGCCTTGCTATCATTCCTGGAAAGCTAAAACAGCGCATTGGGATCTTCGAAGAAGCTGTCTGTGTCAGCTTCATTTACCTTATGCTGCGTAACAAAAATCTCAGCTGGTGGCTCACACCGCTACGGAGGACTTCCCTCTTCGACAGTCCCATCCTGGTGGGGGCGGGTTCTACTGCAAGTCAGCAGAAGGGGCAGCCCATTGGGACCCTGCTGGTCTCATAACAGAGAGGTGAAAAGGTGGCCCCCTGCCCAGGGGAGTAAGGACTTCTGCTCAGCCGCGGCATACGTCACACCAATCACACTTCACTGGCCAGAGCAAGTCACGTGGCCAAGTCTGATATCGACATGCAGAGATGTAGAAGCTTCCCACGACTTGGGGGGGGGGAGGACAGCAAATCCTTGGACGATGATGCAAGCCACCGCCATGCAGAGCAGCTGACCAGTGTCTGGGGCTTTCTGTCCCAGCCATGTCGAACCTGAGAGGTACTGACAACCAGCCACAGTCATCATCAGGGTGCTTTTTTTTTTTTTTTAGTCACTAAGTCATGTCAGACTCTCTGTGACCCCATGGACTGCAGCACGCCAGGCTTCCCTGTCCTTCACCATCTCCCAGAGCTTGCTCAAACTCATGTCCATTGAGTCAGTGATGCCATCCAACCATCTCATCTTCTGTCACCCCCTTCTCCTCCCACCTTCAATCTTTCCCAGCATCAGCCAATGAGTTGGCTCTTCACATCAGGTAGCCAAAGTATTGGAGTTTCAGCTTCAGCATCAGTCCTTCCAATGAATATTCAGGGTTGATTTCCTTTAGGATGGACTGGTACATCTGTCCAAACCCACAGAATATCCAACATTGAGTGAACTCATATAAAATATAGGCTGTAATTAATATTTGAATAACATTAAATATTTTAATAAAGAGTCATGTGACTCTTTGTGACCCTATGGACAGTAGCCCATCAGGCTCCTCTGTCCATGGAATTCTCTAGGCAAGAATACTGGAGTGGGTTGCCACTTTCTTCTCCAGGGAATCTTCCCCACCCAGGGATTGAACCCAGTTCTCCCGCATTGCAGGCAGACTCTTTACCAACTGAGCCACCAGAGGAGACCATTGATAATCTATAACTTTTTTAAAAAATGCTTTTGAGGCAGCACCAGGGAAAGCAGCCCGTCCCATGGGAGCAGCAGCGTGGGTTGCATCCTGGCTGGCACTTCACCAGTGAGTGGCCTTGGGCCAGTGGCTTTGTCATCCTCACCTGTAACGTGGAAAGCTAAGGCCTCATTGACAGGACTTCGGAGAGAACAGAATGTGTCGTGGTGACCACAGGGCCCGGCTGAGAGTGGAAATCAGGGCGGCCTGGACAACAACTTGTGTCCAAAAACGGGGGGACTCTCCCTTCCTCTGGAAAGGGTCCCTGAGCTCTGGGAATGGCCCACGTTCACCTGTGCCCGGGACCAGGCCCCCACAGGCCTCCCCCTGCCTGCCTTCCGGCCCCACACTCCCAGTCCCAGCCCAGGCCACCAGCAAACCCCAGCCGCTCTCCCTCCCACTGTATCCCACAGCTCACCCTCTGCAGCCCCCCTCTGGCCCCCCTGGTCCACTCTCCAGACCTCAGGGCCTCTGCACCGGTCCTCCCCAGCCTGTGACTGTCTTCTCCCAGTTAGTGCTCGGGACCTGCACCCCTCACGTCCACCGAGCTCAGGTGGCACTTGCTGTGGGGGTGGGGAGAGGGCTTCCCCACATGGCCTCCCTTAGACAGTGGCCCCCAGGCCCCAGGCTCAGCTCTGCGCACTCCTCACACCACCCTGGAGCTCACTCATGAGGTTTTAGGGGGTTGGCTCCCACCGTGGAGGCAGCTCCAGCGAACAGAGAGCCATGTTCCTTTCCTGCACTGCTGTGTCTCTGGGGTCCCGAGCAGGGCCCGGCATGTCAGAGAGGCACTGGAATTATTTGCCGACCTGGTACCTCTGCTTGGGTTGCCAGAGGAGCCCCTAAGTGGCCACTACTTGGCTCCCGTCCCAGCAGCCTCAGGATGCTTTCTGAAACTGCCTCAGCTTCCGTCTCCCATGAATCAACCCGCCCCGTGCCAAGGGCTCCCTACTGACTAGAGTCAAAATCCAGCAGTTATTCCAGCTCATCAGACCCAGGAAGGGCCAGGAGACCAGGGGGACACCAGGGAGTGAGGAGGCCCCGGAAGCATACCCTAAAAGGAACCATTACACTGAATAATGCTTAAATGGTGTGCCCAGGCAACGTGCACCAAGCAGGCCAGGCCACTTTGGGGAAGGCCTCCCTATGCGGCCCCCTTGGCCCCACTCTTCTGCTTCACCAGGACCCTCCAGCTCCAGTGCGCCACCTCGTCTCCCTCTCAGCCTTGGTCCACGCACAGGCCCCGTCCCGCCTGGCACATGGGTGCCAGCCCATGCCCGAACACCCAGCTAAAGCGCCTTGCCCACCGCTGCCCAGGGCAGTCCCTCCTCAGCTTCTGCCCCTTTATCTTCCCTTCCTCGGTTTATGGTTAAAGGCCCTGCCTTCTGTCTTCCCAGCCTGGTCCAAAATAAGCTGCCTGGTCACACATATCTGTCAAAACGCAGGGCTTTTTCCCTATGGGGAGAAACCTCCGGGTCTCTGGTGCAGCTCCTTCCCCTATGGGAGGGACTAGCCCCCATCCCTACACGGCCCTGGCGCTGCTTTTGAGAAAGACACCCTCGGCGATACCAGGAATCCAGGTGGCAGGGGGCTGCATCCGCAGGTCCAAGGCGGGGGCTAGGGCTGTGAGAGGCAGACAGGGGCTAGGATGCCTGGGCGGCACTGGGTTTGGGGGTGGGGAGGTGCCCACCCTGGCCAGACTGTCCTCAGTCACGAGTCTCCTTCAGGCAGGGCGTCGCTGCCCTCGATGGCTCCCCCGACCCTCACCCCCTCGCGGGGCTTCGCCGGCTTCTGGTCACACAGTGTGAGGTGGGGGGGGGGGGGGCAGGCGTAGCGCAGACCCCTGCGTTGGAGGAGAGGCGTGGAGTCTGAAGTCACGGCAGGCCTCCTTGTATTCAGGTTGTGCTGAAGGCAGCAGGGACCCCACTCTCGTGTCCCCAGGTGGGGGCTTTTCTCAGCCCCAGCTGAGCCTGGAGACCTGTCTCCATCTCCCTCCCCCGACCCTTTCAGGCAGCTAGGGGAGGGTAAGTGAACCTCCAGGACCCTGAGCCGTGGGGGCCATCAGTGTCGCAAACAGTCCAAAAACAGTTAACTCAGAAAAATACACCGCCGCTTCTCTGCTTCCCCTGGTCTGAGGCACCAGCAAAAATACTGCTAGCCGTCGGATTTTGCGCTTTTTCGTCACCCTTTCCATTGTAAGCCATAATTTTCAGGGGTTTATAGGTCAGCTACTAAATATATATATAATAAACTTCTTTTGACTAAAAGGGAGCAGTTGGAGAAGGCTGATGGGTGCGCGCGTGGACCGAGCCCTGAGCCCTCAATTCTTCCGCCGAAGCCGAGGCGCATCGCATCCCTCCCCACCCCCACCTGCCGCTGGGCGCCTCCCCTTGTCTCCTCCTCCCCCTTTTCCCCCCGCAGCCCGCCCCTCCCCCACGGCGGGCCCAACAGGCCAGGAATACATCTGGGTCCTGCGGCCCCACTCTGGGGGGCACCGGTGCCCACGAAGCTGGGGGCTTCGGAGAGGCTTGAGGCTCCACCTTGTGCGAGGTCTCGAGAACTTTAAAAGCTCAGGTCCCGCTCATCGGGTCCGCGGCCAGCCCGGCCCCCGCCGGTGCCCACCTGAGTCCCACTGGGCAGCCGGGGTGTGGGTGGTTTCCCCGGAGCCAGGGAAACTGAGTCTTGGTCTCCGCTCCGAGCCCTACACGGGGTGTGTGCTTGTTCGTGTGTGTGATAAACGGAAAGCAAGGGCGGGGCCGCTCATCCCTAAATTAGTGCCCTGGTGTATGTGGGCGTGTGCCAGCGCTGCCAGGAGAAAGTCCCCGTCGTCCCCCGCCCTCTTAGGCTGCTCCCCCGAGCTCTGCCTCCCTAACTTTTGGGGGGTGCCGGGGCGAAAGCTGGAGGCAGTACAGGCACACAGGAGCTAAGTTGCAGCATTTTTCGGCCTCTTTATTTAGAACCCGGCGGACGAGGAGCCGGGGCAGTGGTGCAGACGGCTCAGGAACCATTTTTTTAAAAAACAGATTTGTCTTCAAGTTTAAAATAATCATAATAGTAAAAAGAGACAGCGAAAGCGCGAAGAGACTGCAAGCTAGATGGGCTTGTACGGCAGCTATAGCTTGTGAGTGACCCCCTCCCCCAGAATATGCTATAAAAATTAATTTACATTTGCTGATAACCAGATGCGAGTGAGGTGCCTTTGGCATAACCAATAACCGAGCTGCGGCGTGGCAGAGCGGCCCACGCCTCCACATAAATAGAAAATATAAGTTAGTATAACTTTAAAAACTTTTTGTACAAATATACAGGTTTTTTTTCTTTTTTCCTTTTTTTTTTGTCTTTTTCATTTTTTTTGCACTGAGTTTCAGCAGAGATTAAACATTTTATATAAATGACTCTTAAAGCTTTACACCTTGGGACCAGTGTACTCCTTGGGCAGAATACATTTAGATATAAAAGACGTTATTAATACATTGCACAGTTGTCAAACTTTAAACACGAAACCGAACGCTGCTCGCGGCAGCTGCCGCCGGTTGCTGCTACATGGACGGTCCCAGCCGAGGCCCAGCGCTCCTCTCCTGTCCGCTGCCCAACGGGCTCCGTCAGGGCTCTTTGGGCACGAGGCTACGGGAGAAAAGTGCGGTGAGCGAGGGGCGACAGAGGGGCCTCGAGGACCGCGCGGGGCGCCCCGCCCCACCCCCCCCACCCCCACCCCCGCCGCGGCCGCCGCCCTCACCTCTCATCGCAGCCGCTTGCGCGGGGTTTGCTCAGCCGAGCCGACGGCTGGAGCGGCGCCAGGCGCGGCGCATCCCGCGGGAACCTCGTTCGACGCCTTGGCTTCGGGCGCGGGTCTCTTGCGCTTGGCGAAGAAGTCTGCGGGCGACAGCACGCGTAGCCGGTCATGGCGGGGCGGGCCGGGGAGCCTGAGAGGGGGCCTGGGCGGGGTGGGGGGACGCTCGGGCGGCTGCCGGGCCGCGGTGGGGGCGCCGTCCCCGCCCGCGCCGAGGTCCGCGGCGGGTCAGCTTTGTTTACGTCGCCGCGCAATGCGCTGTGTAAGCATTTCCCCTTGTCCCGCGGCCAAGCCCCCCGGGGCTACCGCCGCGCTTAACCCCCTCCGCGCCGCGATCGCGGCGCCGGGCCGCGCCCGAGGAGGGGCTTCGGCGGCCTAGGCGAGGATCGTGCTCGGAGGGGACCAGGGCGCGCCCTCCCAACCCTCCCGTGCGAACCTCTCGAGAGCACGACCACAGGGTGGGGACGGGTTGCAGGGGCAGCCTCGCCGCGCGCGCTGCGGGCCCTTTAACGCCACGGAGGAGGCGGGGACCAAGCGAGGCCCCCGAGGGCCGGGGAACCCGGCCGGCCGGACAAAGCAGGGCCGAGCCGGGCCGGGGCGGGGCCGCGCGGGACTCACCGGAGATGAGAGGCCCGGACAGCTTCTTGATCGCGGCGCCTCCGGCGGCGGCAGTGGTGGCAGCAGCGGCGCCGCTGGCGGCGGTGTTGGTGGCAGCGGCGGCAGTGCCTGGCGCGGGGCGCCCCGAAATCCCTGAGTGCGGCGGCTCGGCCTGGGGCTCCTGGCTGCGCGGAGGCGGGACCGCCTCCTGCTCAGCGCCCTCCTGAGGCGCCGGGGCCGCGGCCTGGGCAGGCGCTACGGCCGGGCCGCTGGACGGCGACGCCGGCGCCTCCCCGAGGCCGTCGAGGGACTCATCGGCCGGCGGCCCGGGAGGCGGGCTATTGACCGCGCCGTCCGGGCGGGGACGAGGCGCCAGGAGCAGGCGACAGCGCCCCACCTGCACCGTCTCGCGATAGAAGGCGGGCACGGAGTCGCTGTCCACCTCGGTCCACTGCAGGCGCCCGGGGCCCCGCAGTGGCATGTCCAGCTGGAAGTTGTAGTCCCAGCGACGCTGGTCCTCGGCGCTCAGCTCGGCCAGGCGCATCTGCAGCTCACGCCCCAGCTCCTCGTGGTCCACGGGCCCGAAGAGGCTGCGGCAGGCGCTGGTGCGCGCGATCATGGGAAAGGTGCGGCGGGCGACCAGGCGCTCCATTGCCAATGCGCTGCGGAGACACACGTCGGACGTGTCCGGGGGCTGCGGGGGCCGGGAGGCAGGAGAGGAGAGGGAAAGGAGGAGGGGAGGGAAATAGGGCGGGGGCCGCGCGCAAGTGAGACCCCGCGCAGCGGGAGTCTGCGTTTGCACGGGGACGCGGCGGGAGTGTGCCGCGGCGGCTACCTGGCTGTCGGGCCGCTGACTGCTCCTGAGGCTCGCTCGCGGTGTCGTCCGGCCGCCGGCCGCGCCCCCTCTGTGCCTGTCCTCGCTCGCTCGGCTGGCTCTGGCCTGGCTGGCACCCACCGAGCGCAGAGCACTTGGCCTGTGGAACGCCCAGTCCTCGCGCGCCCCTTTATACGCGAGGGTCCCACCCCCCCGCGCGCGGGCCCTGATGCAATTAGCATAATGTAGTATTTTCAGTTTCAACAACACCGCGGCGATTGGCCGGCGCCGCGCTACCCCCGCCCCTCCGGCGGCCCGGCCCCCGCCCGCCGCCCATTGGCCCTGCGCACACACCCACCCGAGGGCGGGGCGGGGCGCGAGGGCCGATTGGCAGGCCGCGGGGCGCGCGCGGCGGCGGGGGTGGGGGCGGGGCGCGGGGCGGGGCCGGAGTTAAAGGGCGCTGCGGGCGGTAACGTGACACCGCGGCGCCCCGCCCCCTCGCCCCATCCCCCCCCGGCCCCCACCCCCCGCTCCCGCCCCCCGCCGGCTCCTTTGTCTGCGAGGCGGGGGCTGCTAGGCGATGGTGGCGCGGGACCCCCCACCCCACCCCAGCCTGCGCGCCCTCTCGGGCTTGGCGGGCGACGACCCCCCGGCAGGACCGGCGTGCAGCCTGGCCCAACTGGCCCCCCGGGGGTCGTCCAGCCCGGCCGCCTGCGCTCGGCCTTGGGCCTCCGGTGCCAGTTGACGAGCCTTTAAGCCGCCGCGGACAGCTCGTCTCTGACTGGAGCTAGAGGGGGTCTTCGGCTGCCCCCGCGCGGCCAGCCACGCCCAAGGCTTGTGTCCCTGCAGGGGTTCCGCGCACCTGGAGTGCTAACACCCGTAGACCGGAGGCCTTCGCGCTAACAGGAAGAGGGCACTGGGGGACCCGGCGGGGGAAAGCTCTGCTCCCCTGTTTTCTCCGAGGGCAAAGTGGCGGACACCTTGAGGGCCAGCTGTAATCGTCTGGGGCCAGAGTCTGAAGACCCTAGCTCTTGAGGCCACCCACCCTGCTCCGTGGATGGGAAACTGGCTGTGCCCATCATCACGTCACTAACTGGGTGCTCAGCTGCATAGGGCTTGGCCAGAGACGGGGGTTCCAGACTGCCCAGGCTGGTTGGCTAGAGGCTGTAGTGCTCGACAGTGGCCAGGGCACTGGAGGCTTCTCCACTGGGGTGGTCTGGCCCTGCCCAGCCTGGGCCCCTGACTGCCTATGCTGAATCCTGACCCTCTGGGCCAACCCTATCTCTGTCACCGAGGGAAACCCCAAATTACGGGCGGGCAGTCAGCTCTGCTCCAGAGCTGCACCTCTCTTCCTCCATCCTGGAAGGCTGGCACCCCTTCATTTGCGCCCATAAACATTGTTAGTTGAAAAGTACACCCCTAAAAATGCTAGTGCGCCGAACCACAGTGGCAGGCCGAGAGGTCAGCCCAGAAAGGGAAGGCTCTGCCAGGCAGGGTCATGACCGCCCGCCTCCCGCTCCTTGGTGCTCTCTGAGCCGGGTCACAGGAGACCATCGCACTCATCTGCTTCGCCTTGGCCCAGCCCGTCTTGAGGCTGAGAGCCTAGGAAGTGCCTCCTGCGGCCCAGGCAGGGATGTGACCTGCCAGGTGCCTGCTGCAGGGCCCAGCAGAACCTGGGGGAGCCCAGGGCCCAGTGAAGGAGGTGAGAGGAGGCTGGCCCAACCCCACCTGTCTGCCTCCCCGACAGGGTCCCGTGGGTTCCGGAACACTTGGGGAATGACACTGCAGACGCCCCGGAGGTGGCTCAGGGGAGGCAAGGTTTGAAGGGAGGGGCATCAACCCAGCTGAGGGACAGGGCACCACTCTTGGCTCTGGAGAGCAAGACCAAAGTTGATGCTTTGTGTCAATTTCTTTATTCTTTTTTGTACACTCTAGTCCAAATTTCCCACAGCAAGTACAGATACTGCACGTTTTTACCTTCGGGAAAATAAAAACAAGATGACAAAGGCTGCCCTGGCCCTGTGGATCCCTTGGGCGGGGCTCGTGTCTCCCAGCCTGGGCCTCGCCCCACCCGAGTGCCACGGCCGCGCCAGCCTCCCCAGAGGCCGTATGCACAGATCACAGCGGGCAGTGAACGCACAACGTGGAACCATGTGCCCTCGACCCGAGGATTTCCCACTGGGTCAGGATGCCCCGGCTCCAGCCATCCAGGAAGACAGGCCAGGGAAGGGCCAGCCCCCAGCCCAGGCGTTGTCTCCAGACTGTCTCCTTTTGAGAAGCCGCCACCCTCCCAGCCCCGCTCTGGACCCCCAGGGACTGCCTCCTGGTGTGAGCACCTGCCTGCCCAGGGCCCCACAGGGCTAAGGCCTAGCACGCGCCTGGTAGATTATCGGGATCTGGTCCTAAACCAGGCCTCCACGTGACCTGCCCTCTGCATGCACCGTCAGGGGACGGCGTGGGAGGGCTGCCCCTCCCACTTCGGGGCACACAGGACACCTCCACGGGTGCCAGCTGAGTCCAGGCAGGTGGGCCCCACGGCTTCCACAGTGACAAGCCCAGCAGCCTGTGACTCAGAGCCTGATCTCCACGGACGGGGGTGGGTATGCCATCTCACCAGGTCACACAGCGCAGCAGCCGTGTAGCCCTCGGGCAGCTGAGCCCTGGGCAGGATGGTTCCCGGGGGCCCCCCTCGCTGAGCCCCACCTGTCCTACAGGGGAGGGAGCAGAGAGCAGCCAGGCTTCTGACCTCCTACTGAACACTTCTCCAGGGGCTGTGGGGACACCTCCTCTCTGGGCCACCTTGTTAGTGCAGGGAGGTGATTTTCTGAGTCTGGGATCTAGAATTTGACCCAGGGTGGTACCCACTGGCCTACTGAGCCTGCTGGTCCCAGGAGTGGGCTAGATCCCTCCCTGAACCTGGGATGGAGGGCAAGGGGGAGCTGAGCTCTGCCCTGAGAAGAGGCCCACAGCCTCTGAGAGCGAGCATCTATCTAGGTACAACAACCAGGCTCTACTTTTGTAATTAAAAATGTAGCCGAAGGAAGAGAGCAAGCGAAAAGGAACAAGGTTTGTACAGACATCAGAACTGGGAGGGGTGTGGCTACTCTCGCCCCCAAATCCTGCAAGAGGGCAGGGGAGCAGAGCCTATTTACAGCGGGGATGAGGGGGTGAGGGGGCCGGGGTGGCAGGCATAAGCACCGGGCCCCCTGCTGGCATCCTGCATCACTGTAGCTCTCGCCTGGGCCAACCGAGGAAGGCACAGGAAAAGCTGCGAGCTCACCAAACCTCTGCCTTCTGCTCTAAGCACACTGAACCACGTGGTTCTCCTCAAGCCCTTAGCGTCCGGGAGTGGGGGCAGGGGGAGGCTACAGAACGTGGGCAGGGGCCGCTTCCCCACCAGGCCCACAGGGCAATCCTCCGCCTCCAGGCAGGAGCCCCGAAAGCCCCCCAGCGTGGGACTCCCCCCGCCCCAGCAGCGCCCTCTGCACACCCACCTGACCGTCTTGGGAGTGTGAAATGAACTTTTATAGCATCTTCAGCCACTGTGAAAATGAGGGGTGTCTGCGACAGACACTGGTCCCCCCGACTCCCATCGATGGCCCAGGTATACCCAGGCGGGCACAGTCTAGGTGAGGAGCGAAGGCTGGGTAAGGTCCAAGGGCCTGCTCCAGCTTACAGTGGTCAAGGCCCCGGCGGGGTTTAGTCCTCACAGAGGCCCGCAGGCAGTCATGGGTGCTGTGGGCTCTGTTTACAGCTGTGGAGGCTGAGGCTGGGAGTGGGAGCTCTTCTGGACTTAAGTGGGAGCCTGGTGCCTGGTGCCTGGAAAGCGCCATTCTCAGCCACATGCTGCCCCCTGCTGGCCGAGTCCCCCACCAGCCGCCCCTCTAGCTGCCCCCAACCCCCCTTTCCCCGGGGGTCCCACTGGGCCAGTGTGTGTTGGGGGGGCCATCCACCGCAGTTCTTCTGGGCCTCTCTGTGTCTGTGCCCCTCCCAGCAGCTCCCCAACTGCTATCCAGAGTGGTGCCCCATCTGCGAAGTCTGGAGGGACAGGGTGAACGCTGACCTCACGGTGGAATTGTACTTTTTACAGTTTCGAATCTGTGAGATAGGTGACTGCTCTGCCCTGTGCACCTCCCCCACCGCACTTGTCAGCGACCTCCAGCCTGCCCTGCACCCCGGCTGGGCACCTTGCCTCATAACCCTTTCCAGAACCGGCAGAAGGAGATGTTTGGATGCCCATTTTCCAAGAGAGGAGCCCAGGGCTCAGACAGGTTAAGCACACTGCCTGTGGTCACCCAGCGCCCAAGGGCAGCTGGTTCGTGCCCCTGGCCCAGCCCCCTGGACTCCTCTGAGGGTCTGGTAGGCAGGAAAGCAGGAGAGGAAAGAAGAGCCCACAGGTTACCTCCCCTGACATGGCTGCCAAGCCCTGCAGGGATGGCTGACCCCTAAGGTTCATCCCACCAGGGAGGTGACCATGCTCCTGCTGGGTCAAGTCTTCCTTCCTCCATGTATGTCTTAGCTTGTCCACCTGGCGCCCACAAGGGCAAGGCCCTCCACCAGCCCACGCAGCGTGCCTGGGGCGTCAAGGCGCATCCCGCAGTAGCGAACCGCACCAAGGCCCCGGGCCGGCCCCGCAGGCCCCTCTAAGCCTCACCTTCCCTCTTCTGTAAGATGGGGCCTTCAAGGGGGATGGAGAGTTACAGATTAACCGACAGCCCCCAGCGATGGGCGGCCCGACCGGCTCTGCGCCCGCGCGCCTGCTCAGGAGGGTTCCCGGCGCACTTGGCCGGCGCCCAGCGCCCGCGCGGCCAGGCTGTCCCTCCCGCACCGAGTTCCCGCGCTTGGCTCGCCCCGCCCCCGGCCCCCCCAGGACGGGCTGTTCTCGGGCCGCTGCCAGGCACGTCCTCCGCAGGTGCCGGCCTCCCTCCGCTGACGCGTCCACAAGTTGCACGATGCGAATCTGAAGCTCCGATTACAGGGATGGCCTTGTGCTCGGGGGTCCCGGCCGGGGTCCTCACGCCCCCCTCCCCCGAATCGGCGGGAGAGACTGGGCAGCCCTGGGCGGGGAGTAGGGGGAAAAAGGAGCAGTCCTGGGCCCCAGAGCGCCCCAGCCCCAACTCCAAAGTAGCCCGGGGCGGCTCTCCGCGCTCTCAAGCAGGGGGATCCCTCGTCCCCACCTTGCCGCGGACTTTTCTGGCTTCAGTTCTGAACGGCCCCCGGAGACCCTGGTCACCCAAGGCTCCAGACAGCCTCCCAGGGCTGAGGAGGGGGTCCTGGGGCAAGGGGCAGGCAACCGAGGAGGGTCCCGGGGCCCCCCTCAGACCCCTCTGTGGTCACCTCTGAGCCCCACCAGGCTCCCCTCCTCGCCCGCAGGAGAGACTGGACAGTCCTGCCTCGGGAATAAGCTGCCCCCACCCCCAGACCTCAGGCCCACGACGCCCCCCACTTCCTGTCTCGTCTTCTTGAATTAGTGGGGTCCCCCGTGAGCATCTTCTGTCCACCCGGGTACACCGGGGACCCACCTCCCTCCCTGCTTCCGCCACCCCACCTGGTTTAGGAGCTGAAATGCCAGGGAGGAGGTGTGAGCGCTTCCCCCCGCCCCGCACCCCAGCAGGACCTGGTCTGCCGTCACCCAAAAAGAGAGGGGGTTCCGGGCCTCTGAGAGACCTCGTTTGAGACCCCGCTGAGCGCTAGTATTGACCCAGTACTGGGCGGCCAGCCCGATGCAGGAGCCGCCGCCGCCCTCGCCACCCGTCCCCTCCCCCCGTCCACTCTTTCTTCACGTTTCCCCAACTCCCCCCGGGCGAGTTTCCAAGGTGAGCGCAGCAGCTGATCAGGACAGGGGTCAGAAGGTGAAAGCCAGCCCTCCCCTGAGACCAGGGCTGGGCAGAGCGGGCGCTCGGCGCCAGGGGTGTCTGTCCCGCCCCCCTCCCCCCGCCCCACGATGGCCCCGGCAGAGGGGCTGAGGCGAGGGGGCCCCGTCCTGCACGTGAGCGGGCGCCCGAGGCCCCGGCCCCCTCCCCACCCGGCCTCCGCGGCCCCGAAGCCCGAGACTGGAGGCCTGCTGCCCCCTGGTGTCCACTGGCGGCACCGCCGTCCGCTGCAGCCCGCCCAGAGCGCACCGGGACCCCAGCCGTGCCCCAGCCCCGGCTGCGCCCTCGCCTGCGCACCTTGCCGCTTCCTCACCCTGTGGGTGGCTCGGACAAGGGCCTCATCCCCTGTGACCCCTGAGTCGCAAGTCTGAGATTGGGGTGGGGGTCTGCCCAGTGTGGCCGGCCAAGTCTGTGGAGCGGGGAAGCCTCAGTTTCAAAACCGACCTAGCACCCCTAGGTGTCACTCACACCTTAGTGGGAAGTAGTGTTGGGCCTCCCCTGTCTCCAGGGCCGGGCAGGAGCCAGGGAGCAGGGGCAGGGGCGGGGGCGGGGGCGGGGAGTGGGGAGGCAGAGGCCACAGACCCCAGGTGAGGCCCTGCTGCCCTTCCCCAGCCCCCTTCCCCAGGCCTGACCCTGCCCTGCCCTTCCCCCCACTCCTTCCCTCCTTCCCTGCTGCCCCCCCCCCCCGTTACCTCCCCCTCCTCCTCTTCTTCCCATCAGGGGCCAGGCCTCACCCCAGCGCCCCTGCCTTCGCCCCCTCCACTGGGGCCGCTGGTCTGAGCCCCCTCTAAGGCATGCCCGGCGCCCGCTGCAGGGCCTGGGCAGCCACTGCACGTGGCCCTCCCTCCTGATGCACAGCTGGGGAGCTCCCTGGTGGCCCAGTGGTTTGAACTGGGCACTTTCCCTGGCACATGCCTGGGTTCAACCCCTGGTCTGCGAACTGAACTCTGATCCACCTAATAACATCAACAACCAAATCAGTAATCATAACCCTTGTTTCTGGGCTGGGAGCCAGGGCCTGGAGCCATGTGGGCACATGCGGGCCCCTTAGGCGGGAGCATCTGACTGGGGAGCAGCAGATAAGACGCAAGCTTGAGAGGACGTGCGTTCCCCGCATTCTCCAGCAGCTGTCCACACCCGAAAATAAGCCTACACCCCGAGGGAAGCCTGCAAGCCGCCAGGGAAGGCCTGCAATCCACATCCAAGCCACTCACAACCAGGCACAAGCCCCGATCCTCCACAGCTCCTGGGGGGAGGGGTCGTGCGATGAGGGGGAGATGCGGGCTCCAGCAGGAGCCCCCAGCAGGGGCCAGTCCAGGTCTGGGACGAGGAGGAGCTGCTTGGGAAGGGAGGGGGCCTCAGGCAGGGAAGGGGCCGGGCATTCCCAGCCCACCTCGGCTGGTGCCCCGCAGAGGGAGATGGGCATGGGCCGGGTGGGGGCAGGAGAGGGCTGGCTCGCAGGGCCCGGGGCTCCGTCTGGCTCAGGACTGGTTTCATCCTGAAGGCTCAGGGAGCACCGGAGCTTTCTAGCTGGGGGTCCAGGCTCCTGTAGTTTGAGTGGTGGAGGCAGGTGCCAGCGCCTGGGAACGAGGTGAGAGAGGCAGTCAAGCGGGTCATGACGGGGCCCCAGGCTAGGGGCTGGGGGCCCCAGCAGGTCTGAGGGCTCCAGGAGCCTGGGGTGGCGGCAGGTGGAAGGCGGGGGGATCAGGAGGACGGCGCCTCGTGACTTTGGAACACAGGTGGCAGGTGAGAAGCAGCAGGCCCTTGCTGGGGGTCAAGGGGTCTGGCCACCAGCCACAGCTGCCCCCAGAGTGCCGCGGAGCCCGGATTCCTGCTGGTGGCATCTGGCTTTTCCACCTCTGCCACTTTACTCTCTGCTGGTAGGCTTCACACGGCAGGAGGAACCGGGCGGGGGCAGATCTGTGGGCTTCGAAGCTGGGCAGAGTGACCGCCTCCTCCTGGGGCAAAGGAAGAATGGGTGACCGCTCTGCACCTCACTTTCTCATCTGCGTGGCTCCCGAAGAGGCTCCGAGGCCGTGTCTGTGCGCCTGGCCTAGCAGGCCCTGCTTGAGAAGGGCGAGCAGCCTCCCGGTGGGTCTCTCCCTCCAGACCTAGTGGGAGGGCAAGGCACAGCTGAGCCCTGAAGACCCCACTGGCTGCCTTTGTAATAAAACCTGGACGTTCGCTCCGAGCCCGGGGACACGGGCTGGCAGTGTGACTCAGACCTCAGCAAAAGCATCTGCACCACCCAGTCCTGTGCGGTTCCCCAATAAACCGTCAGACGGGATGAAGCGGTCTTTCCGTAACAAGCAGCTGGGACCCCGCCCCACCCAGGGGTGACTGTGTATGCAGACCGCCGTGCCTGGGGGGCCTCCAGCTAACGCTCAGGCTGTCCAACCCACCGCACACATGCCTGACGCTCAGCAGTGGCCCTGGCTCGGACCCAGCTACTGCTGGCAGCACGCCCACTTGGTGCCAGGCAGCCACCCCCAGCCACGCAACTTGCGTGCAAATTGCTCCATTAAACCCGCGTATGTATCTTACGAGGGAGGAATCAGCACTGTCCCCTTTGGCCCAGCAGTAAAGAATCCACCCGCATATCAAATTACCAATGGTGTTTTTCACAGAACTAAACAAAAAATTTCACAATTCGTGTGGGAACACAAAAGACCTCAAATAGCCAAAGCAGTCTTGAGAGAAAGAAGAATGGAGCCGGAGAAATCAACTTACCTGATTTCAGGTATATACTACAAAGGTATAGGCTATACTACAAAGCCACAGTCATCAAGACAGTATGGTACTGGCACGGAAACAGAATAAACTGATGCAACAAGGTAGAAAGCTCAGAGATAAACCCACACACCTATGGGCGCCTGATCTTTGACAAAGGAAGCAAAAATATGCAATTGGGAAAAGGTAGTCTCTTCAATCGGAGAAGGCAATGGCACCCCACTCCAGTACTCTTGCCTGGAAAATCCCATGGACAGAGGAGCCTGGTAGGCTGCAGTCCATGGGGTCGCTAGGAGTCGGATATGACTGATCGACTTTGCTTTTACTTTTCACTTTCATGCTATGGAGAAGGAAATGGCAACCCACTCCAGTGTTCTTGCCTGGAGAATCCCAGGGACAGTGGAGCCTGGTAGGCTACTGTCTATGGGGTCCCACAGAGTCAGACACGACTGAAGTGACTTAGCAGCAGCAGCAGCAGTCTCCAGTAAGTGGTGCTGGGAGAACTGGACAGCTACACGTAAAAGAACGAAATTAGAACACTTCCTAACACCATACACAAAGATAAACTTAAAATGGGTTAAAGACCTAAATGTAAGACCACACATGCTGTGTCTGACTCTTTGTGACCCCGTGGACTGTAGCCTGCCAGGCTCCTCTGTCCATGGGATTCTCTAGGCAAGAATACCGGAGTGGGTTGCCATGCCTTCCTCCAGGGGATCTTCCCAACCCAGGAATCAAACCCACGTCTCCCTCGGCTCCTGCACTGCAAGCAGATTCTTTACCCCTGAGCCCCCAAGGAAGCCCTGAAATATAAGACCAGAAACTGTAAACTCTTGGAAGAAAACACAGGCAGAACATTGTGGACAGAAGTCACAAGATCCGCTATGACCCACCTCCTAGGGTAATGGAAATAAGAGGAAAAACAAACAAATGAGACCTAGTTAAAGTTTTGCACAGCAGAGGAAAGTATAAGCTAGGTGCAAAGACAACCCTCAGAATGGGAGGAGATAATAGCAAACAAAACACCCGACAAAGGAGCAATTTCCAAAATATGCAAGCAGCTCATACAACTCAACAGCAGAAAAACAAACCTCCCAAGCAAAAAGTGGGCAGAAGAGCTTCTCAGACATTTCTTCAAAGAAAACATATGAGTGGCTAATAAACACATGAAAAGATGCTCAACATCGCTCATTGTTAGAGAACTGCACATCAAACCTATAAGGAGCTGTCACCTCACACTGGTCAGAATGGCCATCGTCAAAAAATCCACAAACAACAAGTGCTGGAGAGAGTGTGGAGAAAAGGGACACTCTTGCACTGCTGGTGGGAATGTAAACTGATGCAGCCACTGTGGGAGATGGAACGGAGATTCCTTTAAAAACCAAGAACAAAACCACCATAGGACCCAGCAATCCCACTTCCAGGCATATACCCCGAGGAAACCAAACCTGAAAAATACACATGTACCTCAGTGTCCACTGCAGCGCTGTTCAATATCGAGGACGAGAAGGCAACCTAGGTGTCCGCGGACGGATGAATGGATAAAGAGGCTGTGGTACGTACATAGGATGGAATGCTACTCGGCCATAGAAAGGAACGCATCTGGGTCAGTTCTAATGAGGTGGATGAGCCTAGAGCCCATTCTACAGAGTGAAGTAAGTCAGAAAGAGAAGGACAAATATTAACTCACATATGTGGAGTCTAGAAAGATGGTGCTGCCGTCAGGGCAGCGATGGAGACGCAGTCAGAGAGAGAGAGAGCAGACGCATGGACACGGGAGGGAGAGGGTGAGGTGAGTGGAGAGCGCAGCGGGGACGCGTATACACTACTGTGTAAATAGACAGCCAGTGGGGATTTGCTGTGCCACTCAGGGAGCTCAAACCAGGGCTCCGTAACAACCTAGAGGGGTGGGAAGGGGCAGAGGGTGGGAGAGAGTTTCAAGAGGGAGGGGACACATGTACGTGCGTGCCTGCTACTTCTGTCTTGCCTGACGCTTTGCAGCCCTATGGACTGTAGCCCACCAGGCTCCTCTCTCCATGGGATTCTCCAGACAAGAATACTGGAGTGCGTTGCCCTGCCCTCCTCCAGGGGATCTTCCTGACCCAGGGGTGGAACCTGCCTCTCCAGCAACTTCTGCACTATAGGCAAGATTCTTCCCCGCTCAGCCACCGGGAAGGCTGTCATATGTACACTGATGGCTAATTCATGTGGATGAATGACAGAAATGAAACCAATATTATAAAGCAATCATCAATCAATTAAAAGTAAATAAACATGCTTTTTTAAAAAAGAATCTGCCTGCAATGAAGGAGACACAAGAGACTCAGGTTTGATCCCTGGATCAGGAAGATCCCCTGCAGGAGGAAATGGCAACCCACTCCGATATTCTTGCCTGAAAAATTCCATGGACAGAGGAACCGGGCAGTTTATAGTCCATGGGCTCACAAAGAACTGGACATGACTGAGCGATTGAGAACGCACACCATTTCACAGATGGGGAAGCTGAGGCTTGAGAGGATGAGACGCTTGCCCAGGCCGGCTAAGCCGTGGACATGCTGGCCCAGCAGGGCTGCCTGAAGAGCAGGTCTGGCCCCCGGTTGGCCACTGTTGGCTCCATGGCCTTGCAGAGCTCTCTTCCTTGACTGTTCAGATGAAGGCCTGGACCAGGGTGTCCCACTGGTGCCCTGACTGTGCTCACTGGTTCATCCGGCAGGGCTGAGTCCCAGGGTGGCAGGGGCAGAGAGAGAGGCCCAGCTCATCCCTCGTAGCTGGCATTCCCATTCGCAAAATGCGTGTGAGACCTGGCCACGCCCGAGCTGGGCATCAACCAGAGGCCCAGGGACAGAAGGCAGCAGGGGCCCTAGAAACCTACCCAACAAGTCCCAGGGTGCCCAGAGCAGAGATGGGCAGCTACTGCTTGCCACTCCTGGAGCCATCAGTCTGGCTGCCCCCAACGGAACCCAAACGGCCAGGCTCCCTGGAACTGCCGTCCAGCAGCAGGAGGGGACCGGTGCTGGCCAGAGCGGGGCTCTAGGGTAAGCAGGGCTGCGGGGGTTTGTGGCTTCTCTTCTGGGTCCTAGAAGTCTCCCTGCTTCTCCCTGGATTCTCTGCTGAGTTCCTGATGGGCAGAGGTTCCGGGAGACGCGGACATGGGATGGATGGTCAGAACATGGCGGTCCCTTCTAGCAGGAGATGAGGCCCAGGACGGGAGGAGGTGGTCCTTGGGGAGAGAGAGCAAGCTCCCTCCAAGTCCCTCAGGCCTGTGCCTGTCTCAGGGACAGTGACACCCGGAGCACGTGGAGAGGAATGCGTCCAGACCGCGTGTCCTGCCTCGGGCCCTCTCCGCTCCCAGCCTGGTGCACAGGTGTGTGGCTCTTCCCTCTGAGCCCTGCTTTCTTGTGAAGTTGGAAGGCTCGTCTTTTGCTTCCACGTTGCCCTTTGGCCCTCCCACCATCGCCCATGCCTGACCACTGGCGGCCGGCCACTCGCCCCTGGCTCTCCTGGATGGACACCCCTCCCTTGAGGCTGCAGTTCCTGCAGAACCCCAGGGCCCTGGAGATGGGGCCTGCGACCTCACCATGCCACCCCCACTCTGCCGCCTGGGCTGCCCCCCACCCCAGCGTCCCCCAGTCCTTCATGTAGTCAAAGCCCAGTGTGAGTCTGGCTTCCAGGGACCTGAGGGGCGGGATAATTGGGTGGTCCTGCTTGTCCAGGACGGTTCCTCTTTGCACATGGGAAGCCCCAGGCCCCAGGCAAGCTGGGGCCGTCAGCACCTCCTTGAGGGTCTCAAGAGCAGGGTCCCCTGGTCATAGGAGCACGTGGCCATCACACAGTGTACCCCAGAGGTCATCTGAGGGCCCCAGGGCCTCCGGTCTGCAGGCCTCTGGCCTGGATGCCACCTCCAGCAGCCTACGCACCGTGCTTCCCCGTCAAAGCTGTCTTCCTCTCTCGGTTGTGACCATCGGCAAGCAAGAGCCCCTGGAGGGAGTGGCCCCCCACCCCACCATGTGGGCCCTTGCACCCTAGCACTGGGCTGGGAGTGGGGCAGAGCCAGGGGGTGAGAGCTGGGACTCCAGGCCTCTGCAGCCTTGCCTCTGCCTGGACCCTGGATCCAGGGGGCCCCGCATCACGAGAGGCCAGCAGAGAAGCCCCCGGCGGCTGGCAGCCCCTCCGCCGGGGACATGGTCAGATCCAGTCCTGAAGGCTCAGTCCCAGGACCCCACCCACAGGGGAGCAGGAACCCATACAAGGCACAGTCCCTGCTCCCTCCTCCAAGAAGTCCCTGCCCAGACTGCAGTCCCCAAAGTCTATGTCACAGACTCCAGTTCTGGTAGGTTCCTCAGCACCTGGGCTGGGAAGATCAGCTGTCCTGGAGACCTGCCCCCAGCCCTGGTCCTGCTCCAGCCAAAACCTCCTTGGCTTCCCTGAAGAGGTGACAGTGAGGTGAGCCCTTGGGGAAGAGCCAGAGTAACAGACACAGGTCCCCGGCACCCCCATCAGTCCCCTCCTGGGCTTCTCTCCCAGAGCTGTTGCTTAGTCTCTCAGCCGTGTCCGACCTTCGCAATTCCACAGGCTGCCACGCGCCAGGCCTCCCTGTCCATCACCGTCTCCCAGAGTTTGCTCAAACTCATGTCCATTGAGTCGGTGATGCCATCTGACCATCTCGTCCTCTGTCATCCGCTTCTCCTCCCGCCTTCCATCTTTCCCAGGATCAGGGTCTTTTCAAATGAGTCAGATCTTTGCATCAGGTGGCCAAACTACTGGGGCTTCCGCTTCAGCCTCAGTCCTTCCAATGAATATTAAGGGTTGACCACCTTCAGGATTGACTGGTTTGATCTCCATGCTGTCCAAGGGACTCTCAAGAGTCTTCTCCAGCATCACAGTTTGAAAGCATCAATTCTTCAGCGCTCAGCCTTCTTTATGGTACAGTTCTCACATCCATGCCTGACGACTGGGAAAACCACAGCTTTGACTATAGGGACTTTTGCTGGCAAAGTGATGTCTCTGTTTTTTAATACACTGTCTAGATTTGCCATAGCTTTCCTTCTAAGGAGCAAGCGTCTTTAAATCTCATGGCTTCAGTCACTGTCTGCAATGATTTGGGAGCCCGAGAAAATAAAATCTATCACTGCTTCCACTTTTCCCCCTTCTATTTGCCATGCAGTGATGGGACAGATGCCATGATCTTTGGTTTTGTTTTGTTTTGGTTTGTTTTTAACGTTGAGTTTTAAGCCGGCTTTTTCACTCTTTCAGCATCAGGGCCCTAAATACTGTCTTGATCCGGGAGACATGCTATTGCACCTCCAGCTCAGACCTCACCTCCCGCACCTGTGTGTGAGCCACAGCTCCACCTCCTCGAGCACTGAGCCCCAGGAGGTTCTCCCCTCCAGACCCCGCCCCCCGAACACACCCTGGCTCCTTCTCAGCTGACGGCCACCACCCACAAACGCTGCCAGCTCCTCCTTCCTTGGATTTGCAGACTCTCATTCTGCGTCACCACGTCCTATCTGAGTCTGCGTGCCCCTCCTTGGGACTGCAGACACACCTCTGACCGGCCCACCCCCTTCAGTCATGATCAGCACATCAGCTCGAGGTCCTTCTAGAAGCGGCGGGCTTGGAGCCCGGGCTCCACGGCAGTCAGGGCAATCAGTGAGCCACCTCCACGTGCGTCCTGCATACTGGGCGTCTCTGCCCTCTCCCACACGCACAGACACGTGCACACACACCTGCCTGCACACGCCCACCTCACCACCATCACAAGCAGCAGGAGTGTGACGGGGGCACCTCCAGCTCATCCTCAGGACTCTGCAGAGGGATCACCTCCTCTGAGAAGCCCTCCTCCCCAGCTGTGCTCAGATCCAGCCGGGAGGCTGTGACTGCTCTGTGTGGGGGGAGCAGGTCCACAGGAGGTGCAGCTGCCGGTGAAGTGAAAGGATTTCCCAGCTCCCTCGAGACCAGGAAGCTCCCTGCCCACAGAGCCTGTTGTGACGGATACTCAGGCTGGATCTGATTGCCGCTGCTCCAGCCAGCCCCGTGCCGCCCGCGGGTCCTGTGTGCTGCAGGAGGAAGGGAGAGGTGAGTAGCAGCCCCTTCCTGCCACCCCCTTGCCTTTGGGCTCAAGTCTGCCCCCAGCACAGGCCCACTCTGGGAGAGGGGGCGTGAGCCAGGGCCCCAAGGCTTGAGGGCCCTCTTGCCCCTCCCAGAAAGGCCTCACAGCAGGCCTGGGCCTCCCCTGACTCCACACGTAACTGCCGGACTTTGGCCTGTCTCCTTGGGTACCGTGGCTTCCCAGGTGGTACAGCGGTAAAAAACCTGCCTGCGGTGTGGGAGACACAGGTGATGTGGGTTCCATCCCTGGGTCAGGAAGATCCCCTGGAGGAGGGCCTGGCAACCTGCTCCAGTATTCATGCCTGGAGAATCCCATGGACAGAGGAGCCTGGCGGGCTACTGTCCATGGGGTCACAAGGACAGAACTGAGCACTCACACACACACACACACACACACACGCCCCCCCCACATGCACACACACACACGCACACACACATGCACACACATGCACGCTCCACACACATGCCCACACACACACTCACACGCACACACACACACGTGCACACACACATACACGCACACACACATGCACACACATGCATGCCCCACACACATGCCCACACACACACTCACACACATGCACACACATACACACACACATACACACACATGCCCACACACATGCCCACACGTGCACACACACACCATGCACACAAGCACACACACGCCCCACACACACACATGCCCACACACATGCCCACACACGCACACAAACAGGCACAGCGGGCTCCTGGGCTGCCTGTCCCACCTCTCAGGCTCCTGGTCCCTGCAGTTAGAGAGCTGCCTGAGCTGAGGGTAACGCATGGCGGAGAGGACATTGGTTTTGATGTTGGCCTGGCTCTAAGCTGCAGGCAGGTCGTGGGCAGCGGAGTCCTGCGTGGGCCTCTGCTCGTTTATCTGGGAAACTGACCCGAGAGGGAGTGTGTGCTTTCCAGGGCTCAGGCAGGGGCTCTGGGTGACTACAAGGGGGCATGAGCTAGTCCCCCGGAAGGACAGCTTGAAGCCGGGTGGGCGGGCATACCTTGGGGGCTCTGCTGGCCCTGACCAAGCTGGTGGGCGCGCCGCAGTGTGAAAGGGGGAAGAACCAGCATCTCAGTAACTGCGGGGCGACGTGGGGCCAAGAGCGGTTCCCAGGAGGTATCTGTCCGCCTCTGGCTCTCTGCCGACCCCACCCAGGGGGCGAGCCGGGCCTTGCCCTCCCCCTCCCTCTCCTTGCACCTCTATCCCTCCCATCATTCTTCCCAGCCCCTGTCCTGCCTCCCTCCGCCCCATCCCCGCCCCATCCTGCCCACCGGAAACCCAGACTGGACACCCAGAGCTGCTCCAGCGGTCTGAGCTCCCGCCTACCCCCGCAGTCCTGGGAGAAAAGCAGGAGGGGGCAGGTCCGGGGCTGCGGGGCGGAGCGGTGCCCGCCGGGGGGGCGTGTCGGGCTCGGCCAATGAGAGCGCGGAGGTCGCGGGCGGGGGCGAGGTGTCTGGGTTGGCCTCGGGGGCGGGGAACTGGGAGGGTAGGTGTCCCAGGGCACCCTGAGTGGGCCGGGGCCTGAGCCCAGCCCCGGAAGGGCAGGAAAGCCGGAGCTCACCCCACGAGGGCTCACCTCGCCAGGACGGTGCCCAAGCCGACCCCTGGGAAGGCAGGTACCGAGCTCCCTTCAGCACCCCTGCCAGCCAGGTGCCCCTGACCTGCTGCTGTCACCCTCTGCCCCCGCCCGTCGCAAGTTCCCTGCACCCCAGGATGGGGAGTCTGGCCACAGCCCCTGGTCCCTCTTTGATGTCACCCCCCTCCCCACCCCTGGGTCTGGGTTCTGAAGGCGCCCCTTGGGCCCAACTGTACAGCTGGGTGTTCATTTGGCAAAACTTGGTGGAGGCCTCCATGGAACCGCAGATTCTGGCTACAGCTGGTGGGGGGGGTGGTGTGGGGAGCAGACGGGGCCTGGCTACCCTGCCTGGGGGCCCTGGAAGGCTGAGCTGCCCCTCCAGCCCACCCGCAGGCACTCCGGAAGGCCCTCTGGTGTGGAGGAGCTGGGCAAAATAGGCTGTTGGCTGAGAAGTGCTTCACAGGGGCCGTGGAAGTGGGGCCCTGTGGGCCTAAAGACCCGCCCGACACACACACACACACACACACACAAACACACACAAACACACGAGTCACCTACCTGAGCTGTGGTCAGTGACCACTCTGGCCTCGGTTTCCATCTCAAAGTCAGGCCCTGAGCCCAGCCCATGCTGGACAGGAGGCTCCCGTCTGGGTCCACGGTGGCAGTGTGCCCAGAGCCCCAGAGTCGTCCATCGAGGAGGGGAGGGACACTTGATCTCCGAGAGCAAGACCGGCCCAAGGGCTCTCGGCGGCGAGAGGCTGCAGAGCCCCGCTGAGAGTCCAGCACCCCGACCTCTCCCCTGGGCCCTCTGGGTGCCGCCCGCCTCCCGCCCCATGACTCAGCACCCTCGCCCAGTTCAGGAGGACTTTTGCTCCCTGCCCGCTCCTGCAGCCTCCCGTTCTTGTCCCGGCAGGGTCTTCCAGCAACACCTGCCCAGCATGCGGAAAGTCGGGGCCCCCCGCGGAATGGGCCCCCTGGGCCGCTCGGGGGTCGTGCTGCTCACGTACGTGCTGGCAGCCCTGGAGCTCACCTGCCTCTTCATGCAGTTCTCGATCATGCCCGTGAGTACCCTTCCCCGGGTCGCCTGGCCTGGCCCCCTCACCCTCCTTCGGGCCCTGGCGGGGCCCGCGGTCTGGCCTGATGCTGCCAGGCTCCTCTCTCTGGGGCCCCTTGCCACGCTGGAGCTGAGCCAGTCGAGGTACCCGGGGACTGTGCCTCCAGGCCCCCCTCAGCAAGCCCTGGGCCCTGTCGCTCCCGCCCCAGCTGGGGCCTCGGCCCTCTTCACCCACTAGCCTGACACCCGCGCGGCTCACTCCCTAGTCCTGCTCAGCCCTCTTCCGCAGAGCTCCCCGAAGCGGGGCCCTCCCCCAGCACCCGCCAGGTGCCCAGAGTCACTTCCCCTCGGGTCCTGGTTGGTCCGGCCTCCTGAGGCTTGCCCACACCCCGCACTGTATGCCATGGTCTTGGATCTCTCTGTCTCCCCAGCCAGGATGTGAGGGCGGGGCTAATCCGGCTGGTTCTCTGCTGCCTGCCCTGGTCTGGACTCTGCCTGGCCCCCAGCAGCCCCTGGGTTTCTGTGGCCCCCATGGCTCACTGGTGCCCCCCCACTCAGCATCCTCCCCCGTGCACTCGTGTCTGTTCATTCCACACGCCCGTGTGCAGCTGGCCTGCTGGGACTCGCCCTCCTGGGGCAGCAGCTCCCAGTGGACTTTGGAAGACTGGAGCTCCAGAGGCCCTTGTCTGCCTGGTCTGGGTGGGACCGTGGCCCTAGCCACTGGCCACTTTTTAAAGTTCCCCGGAGATTCTCATAAGCAGCTTGGGCCTGGGGATCTGGGTGGGAGTGGGTATGGACATTGTTACAAGTCCAGCCATGGCGGGGGTCCCTGGCCAAACCGCAAGCCCAGCTCCCCCACCTCCCAAGCCCGGCTCATCTCCACCGGGCTGGTCTAAGCCCTGTATCCCCTCCTTGGCAGCCAAGGGGCCCCAGCAGGTGCCCCGCGGCCCTTCAGAGAGCCGGTGCTGGAGTGATGAGCGAACATGAGATCCTGAGAACTCGGGGCTCCCAGGGCCACCTGCCCTCCCACCGGCTCTCCTGGGGGGTGGACTGTGTCTGCTCCCCAAAGGCTCGCAGGCACCCAGAGTGCCTGTCCTCAGAGCTCAGAATATCTCAGAGCACAACGCGGCGTGGGCCACAGGCACCCCGCCACTGGTGGTCCTGAGCATGGGTGACGCCCACCGACAGCAGACAATGTGTCATTAGACTCTGCTGCAGGAGGGGGCCTGGGGCTGCTGAGGAGCGTGGCGGGTTTGGGGTCAGTGGGGCTGCCCTAAGAAGGCAACCCTGTACAAAGCCTTAAAGGAGACATGGGAGTGGGCTGGCCAGTACAAAGGCCCTGGGGCAGCTGTGTGACCAGTGCTGGAGGGGAGAAGGTGCTGAAGCCAGGAAGGGCTGCAGGGACCCCCAGGGTGGAAGCATCAGCAGGAGCTGGTCTTAGAGGAAAACCAGGAGTCAGTTCTGGACGTGCTGAGGTCCGAGGGCTTTTAGACACTGAGTGCTGAGCCAGGGCAAGATGGGGTCTGCCTCACACCCTTGAGGTGTATCCCGAAGAAGGGAAGGGGGGCCAGCAGCTGCCTTCACCGAGCTCTGAGTCCCTGGAGCCTGGACCCAGAGGCCCTGTCAGGCTGCCCACTACGATATGAGCAGCCGAGTCCAGGGTCACGGGTCACCCCAGATGCATCGTGGGGCGGTCAGAGCCAGACCCTCAATTCCCTCACACGCTGCTCAGAGCTACCCTTCCTCCCCCTTCCCACCAAGGACCCCGGATCGCAGGTGCTGGGGTCCTTCCAGGCCCCTCCCACGGACCCCTCCTATGTTTCAGTACCTCTCTCGGAGGCTGGGCCTGGACTCCGTCGCCTTTGGCTACCAGCAGACTGTGTTCGGTGTGCTGCAGCTTCTGGGCGGGCCTGTGTTCGGCAGGTACGGTGGGGTGGGGAAGTTTGGGGGCCCTTGTCCCGTGATGACTTAGACCTTCCCTTGGGAGGTCATGGCCTGGGTGACTCCAGGTTCCCGGACCTCACACTGGGCCCCACTAGAGGGATGGCAGCCCCTGAGGCACGGATGAACTTTGACCCTTTGTTGTTCCGTGGCTCAGTTGTATCTGACTCTTTGTGACCTTCCCCATCTCCTGGAGCTTGCTCAGACTTTGTCCCTTTAGTGCTGGGTTAGCTCCCAGGGTGTCCTGACCCCTGCTGCTGCTGCTGCTAAGTCGCTTCAGTCGTGTCCGACTCCGTGCGACCCCATAGACGGCAGCCCACCAGGCTCCCCCGTCCCTGGGATTCTCCAGGCAAGAACACTGGAGTGGGTTGCCATTTCCTTCTCCAATGCATGAAAGTGAAAAGTGAAAGTGAAGTTGCTCAGTCATGTCTGACCCTCAGCGACCCCATGGACTGCAGCCTACCAGGCTCCTCCGTCCATGGGATTCTCCAGGCAAGAGTACTGGAGTGAGGTGCCATTGCCTTCTCCTGTCCCGACCCATAACCGCGACTAATTCTGGTTTGTGGCTGGAGAGAGGATGTAGCTGGTGAGGGTCTCGTGGCTATAAATGCCCTGCTCTACTGAGCTGGGGGGTTCCACCAGCAACTTTTCTGGGAAAGAGAATTCTGGGGACTGGGACTCCCACTCGTCTTAATGCTCTGGGGGCGCTGGGCTCACCCTGCTGCAAACCCTGGAGTGGACAGATCAATGTGGCAGGAGTCAGATCTCAGAGGCACTCCATGGAAGAGAAGGGGCTCCAGACCCAGTAAGGCAGGACAGAGCAGGGGTCTTGGGGGTGGGGGGCATTCCCCACTTGCACGCAGGAAGAGCTTTCTGTAAAGCATGCATCCCACAAGTCATTCACTAGGAGAGGGAGTGACCGAGTGGGTCAGACTCCCCAAGGTCACTGAAGACTGCCGCATTGGAAGGGTGGAGAAACAGGCCCTGCGAGGAGGGAGGCGCGGACCTAGGCTCTCCGGCACCCTCACAACACCGGGACCTCTCTGCGGCCCAGCTTCTCAGCCATCCCAAAGGGCGGGTGTGGGGCAGAAGAGGGGCAGCCCTGCCTTCTGCCGGTGAGGGTCATGGATGTGGGCCCCCCAGGTTCGCAGACCAGCACGGGGCGCGGGCAGCCTTCACGCTGTCCTTCCTGGCCTCGTCCGCCCTCTACCTGCTCCTAGCGGCCGCCTGCATCCCCGCCCTGCCTGGCGTGGCCTTACTCTTCGCCTCGCGCCTGCCGGGTGCACTCATGCACACGCTGCCAGGTAGGGCGCCCTCGGCAACACGTCCCAGTTGTCGGGGCCCAGGGCTGGACTGGAGGGGGCGGAGGGCGGGGCGGGGGGCTTGGTGTGGGCGTGACCTGAGCCGGGGGCGCGGCGGACGCCACCCTCAGGGGCCCTGGACGCTGATGGAGGGGTGATGTACGGGGTGGGCTGTGCTTCCACGAGGCTGAGTAGAGGGGGTGGGGAGCATGCGGCCTGGGGACAAGTCGGGGTGCAGCTGGTGACGCGGGGGTGGGGGTGACGCGGAGGGGGCAGGTCGGAGGAGCGGAGGGGCGTGGCCTGTGGGGAGCGGGGCGCGGTGGGGAGGCGTGGCCTGGGCTCCGTGAGGGGTCCCCGCGGCTCAGCCCGCGTCCCACCCGCCAGCTGCCCAGATGGTCATCGCGGACCTGTCCACACCTGAGGAGAGGCCCGCGGCCCTGGGCCGGCTGGGCCTGTGCTTCGGCGTCGGTCTCATCTTCGGCTCCCTGCTCGGTGGAACCCTAAGCAGCTCGTGCGGGTGAGTGTCCGGGGCGCGGGCCGGGCCGGGGTTGGGGCTGGCCAGCCAGGCCCTCAGCCCGGCCCCGCCGCCCTCCGGGCCTTAGTTTCCCCATGGGCACCCTGACCTGGTGGGAGGGGAACCGGCTGGAACCTCCGGGTGGGCGTGGGCATCCAGGGGCGTGGCCTATGCGGTGGGCGGGGTCTGAAGGCTTCGACAAGCGTGCCGTACACCACGTGGATTCCTCAAATGTCAGGCGGGAAGACCTCCAGGGAGGCAAAGGCCCTCACATGGGGACGCGAGGCCTGTGAAGCTGGAGTGGACGGAGCGGGGGTGGGCAGCGCGTCAGGCCGTGGAGCCCTCAAGCAGGGGCCCGGGGTAACCTGGCTGCTGTGTCGAGATTGTGGGGGCTGGGGCCACAGCTGGGAGACCAGAGGTGGGGACGGAGCTGGTCCAGGTGGGAGAGTACGGCGGCTGGACCAGGGGCGGCTATGGTGGGCAGAGGGCAGCGGCGGGATCTGGGTTGGTTTTGCTGATGGCTGGGGGATAAGTGTGAACACAAGGCCGTACCTGGACTTGGGCTGGGCCTGGGGGAGCCGTGGGCCTCGCTGAGGTCCCTGCTACCCAGGCTACCGGCAGGAGTTGGGCCCCCACCAGGGTGAGTCTGGTGCCCGGTAGATGCATGAAGGAGTTCCCGAGTGGGCTGATGGGGGTTCTGAGCTGGAGAACAGGGCCATGCTCTCAAGTGGGAGGTTTCTAAGTCCTGGGAACTACTCCAGAGGGGGGCTGGGGCCCAACGCTTCGTGTTAGAAGCCAGGAATTAAGAAAAGCCACCTGGAGGACCCGAAGAGATGGGATTCAGAGGGGTATCCAGGCCTAAGGGTCAAGGACGGAACCCACCATCCGCGACTGTGGACTCCCCCTGGACTGGGGCCACCTCCCTCCCTGCTTAGCGCGGGCGGGAGCCTGGTTCGGTAGATGGGCCCCAGGACAAGGGAGAGGGCCTCTGTGTGCCCAGGGAGAGACGAGAGAGGGTCAGGGGCCGTGAATGAGAAGGAGCACCTGGGGCGTGAGGAGAGGTGGGGCAGGGGGCAGCCCCACCTGCGGACCCTGGGGGTCAGGATCAGAACCAGGACTGGGGCTTCACCTCCCAGCCCAGCCACTTGCTTCCCTGGGCCCTGGGCAGGTTTGCTCACCTTGCAGAGGGCACACGCCCAGAGGCCTCCTCGGGCCAGCCCCCCATCCCTCCTGTCTTTACCTGCCCTTGTCCCCAGCATAGCTGCTGACCCAGGAAAGACCACTCACTTCCCTCCCCCTCCTCAGTCAGTCAGTTCAGTCGCTCAGTCGTGTCCGACTCTTTGCGACCCCATGAATCGCAGCACGCCAGGCCTCCCTGTCCATCACCAACTCCCGGAGTTCACTCAGACTCACATCCATCAAATCCGTGATGCCATCCAGCCATCTCATCCTTGGTCATCCCCTTCTCCTGCCCCCAATCCCTCCCAGCATCAGAGCCTTTTCCAATGAGGCAACTCTTCACATGAGGTGGCCAAAGTGTTGGAGTTACAGCTTCAGCATCAGTCCTTCCAATGAACACCCAGGGTTGATCTCCCCCTCCTAGAAGCCCCCAAATTCACCCCATCCCTGCCCTCACCTTCCAGGGCATTCCACTAGCTTCCCAATTCCATCCTGAGGTATAAGGCACTTTCTTTGATGGGTGGGGAAACCAGAGCCCCACAGAAGGTAAGGCCTCCGTCAGTGGAGCTCCCAATACCCCCTCAAGGCCCCGGGAAGTGGGGGTCCTCTGGGACCCTGACGCCCCACGGCAGGGGCTGGCCCCTGTCTCCTTGTTCGGCCTCTCTGCTGGCCTCAACCTGCTCTGCCTCCCAGCACAGCCCACGGCAAGGGCAGGCGGGATGCAGAGGCCTCATTCCCACCCCTCCTCCCCTTTGATGGAAACGGCAGCAGGGGGTGAGGTCTCCCTGGCTGTTTCTGCCTGCCCATCCCAGCCCCCCCTACCCTAAAGGCCCCTAAAGGCCCCACCCCCCCAACACCACCAGGGAGCAGGTGCAGGGAGGAAGTGGCCTTGGCAGCTGCTGCCCTGGGCTAGGTACTGGTATAACTGGTTTAGGCCCAGCCTGCAGCTCAGGGCTGGGAGGCCTGGCTACTGCAGAGCACCCAGACCTGAGCCCTGAGTCACTCAGCAGGTGAGGGGCAGCTCCGTGACTCAGGGCCCCCAGCTTGGCACCCTGCAGCCTGGGGAGGCCTCCACCGCCCCCTCCCCCAGGGGGGCCGCGTGCCCCCGGGGTGGGCAGCACCAGCCTGCCTAGCCCACCACAGCTGGGTCCTGGTGGGGTGCGGGGGCGAGTCTGGGGGATTGGCTCAGGTGTTTGAGAAACAGCGGCCACCTGTCAGGCGCTGCTGAGGGTGCAAGCCCAGGCCCGAGGCTAGACTTAGTGTGGGGGTCTCTGCAGGACCCCCTGCTCCTCTGGGCACTGAGGGGCTGCCCCACAGTCACAGATATCACTGAGCCCGCAGGCCAGCACCCAAGGGCTCTGTTCCCCCAGAGGTGACCCATCCGGGCATGCTGCTTATCCAAGCCGGGGCTGGGAGCGCCTCCAGCCACAGACCTTAGAGGTCAGGCCAAGCTGGGCTCAGCGTCCCTGGCCAGCCTTCCTGGGTGCTAAGCGATCCCAGTCCCACGCCATGCCCAAAGGGCCCTGTGACTCGGTCAGTGTGACCCCTTCCTTATCTGGAGGCCTGGGAAGGCTGGTCTCCCCCAGGACCATGCCTCAGCCCCTGGACGCGGGGACGGGAAACCCTCACCCTGCTGCTGGAAGGCTCCCAGCCCAGTGAAAATCTGGGGTCAACGAGCAGACACCGGGGCTGCCCCAAGCGGCTCTGAGGAGACTCAGGGCAGCCAGGCCGCCTGCTCCACCGCCTCTCGCCCCGGCTCACCGAGGCCGTGTCGCCTCCCCACCCAGGGGTCATGCAGGCCCTGCAGACGGACCCTGGTGTGTCAGGCCCTCGGGGGTCCATAGACGGGGCGCGAATGGCTGAGATTAGTGGGGCTGGACCTCAGCTGAGACCCGTCAGCTGGACAGGGCTCTGGGAAAGCCCGCGCAAAGGCGGAAGGAGCTGAGGGCTTGCCTGGGGACCTGAGTGGGCAGAGGCTTGGCAGGCACAGAGGCTGGACTGTGAAGGGTTAGGCCGGACATGGCTTTAGGGCTGTTTTCTGGCACTTGAAGCCAAAGAGGGGCTGAGTCAGGGGTGGCCCCTTAAGGCATCCATTGTCAGACTCGTTTCCACCCACAGTGCCGTGGGCCAGGGCTCAGCTAGGACAGGGGGCTTCTCCCCCCAAGTTCAGACCAGGTGGCTGGTGACTCCAGGAGGCCCCTCATAGCCAGGCTCCACCTGAAGCTGGGCCCAGCTGACCGCAGGCCCCTCCAGGAGGGACAGGATCAGGGTGTGCAGGTCGGGAGGCTCTGGGGGGGACCTTGGCGGGAGCAGCACCCCCTGGGGGCCCTGGAGCTGATGGGGAGGGCAGCTTCAGGCTCATGAGGAGTGGTCACCTCAGAGCGGGGCGGGAGCTGGACGGTGTCGGGCAGAGAGGATGAGTGAGCAGGTCTCACACGAGGTGAGCAGGGGGACAGGCTTCCTGCCCGCCCGATAAGGTCAGATCGGCAGATTCCGGGCCCTGAGATAAGGATGAAAGGCAGTGTTTTCGCGGCTGCTGACGTTTGACCAGTGCCCGTGGCAGCCGCAACCAGCCGTGGCCGGTTCCAGAGGCGTCCCCCGGCGGGAAGCAGGCACCCTGGAGCCCGGGAGGGCCCCCGGGAGCTCAGCCCTCACTGGCATCTGAGGAAAGGTGGTCACCCAGCAAGCTAGCCACCGAGAAGGGACAGAGCTCGGTGCCCTGAGTCCAACCCAGGGCCTTTGAGGGTCTCTAGGGTCTGTCCGTTCAGTCTCCCATCAACCCATCTGACCAAAGGCAAGAGGGAGTGAGTGGACAAAGGCGCGAACCTGCCTACCTCGTGGCTCACACCCAGTTTGTATTAAATAAAAATGGTCCAGTGAGCCAGGCGCCAGACGGCCCAGAGCCCCACCCGCCTGATCTGCACCCCGGAGGTGCCCTGGCCGGGGGCAGACTTGGGGGGTGCGCCGACCACAGAGCAGCGACGAGCGGGGGCAGGAGGCGGGAGGGCATCCCCACTGAGAAGCCCCCACCGTGGGCAGCTTCCTCCCGTCCTGCACTCTCCTTGCTGCCGTCTTGTCCGCGGGAATCGGAGAGCACTCTGCGTGCAGAAGGACACCCCAGCCTCCCCGGGCAGCGGGGGCCCCCACGCCCTCCCGGGGCCTGCCAGCGGCCCTGTGCCCCTTCAGTTCACTGGCCAACCCCCACGGGACAGGAGAGAACCCCCAGAGAAGGGGCCTGGCTCCCAGCTGCCCACCCCTCGCTTGTCACTAGCCTCCCAGAATAACCATCTAAGTGGCTGCCTCTGCTCTCACGCATTTCCGGGGCCTCTGGCAAAGAAAGCTGGTTTTGTCCTTGCCTGGACAGGCCTAGAGCAGTGACGTGTGGGCCTCGGAGGCCACAGTCTTGAAGAAAAGGCCCTTCTCTCTGGCTACCAGGGCTGGCGTGTCCCTGCCATCTGGGGAAAGGGGCTGTGGGGTCCAAGCCCACCCACATGGGACGTCTCCCGGGGCGTCCAGGGTCCTCTGACCTTTCCCACCTGGCAGCCGATGGACACACCCATTTGTCCAGAACCCGGGCGGCCAGAAAGCCCAAACGTTCCGCATCCCGGGCAGTGGGTATCAGCCGGGGGACCAGAGCTGGGCCCGTGGCGGGGGGCGGGGTTCAGGGCCTGCTGCAGCCCTGACCAGCAGTATGAGCCCCGGCAGGTCCCAGCCCAGAAATGAGGGCAGCCGGGGCCCAGCCTCTCTGTACGGAGTCCCCACGGGCTTCCCTGATCCCATGTGGAGGAGACCCCTGTCCTCCCCGGGGCTCCCCGGGGAGCTGTGCACATGTGGGCACCTGTGCTGGAGTTGGGCCGGGAGAGTCCTCTCTCTGAAGTCTGAGGAGAGTCAGGGGCAGCTCGCGGCTGCCCTGTCTGAGGGCACAGGGAGCCTCTCCCAGGACACTGATGGGGTCTGGGCCAGGACAGCTGTCGTCCGTTTGGTCCACAGTCTGGCCCACGGGGGTCTCAGAGGAGGGTCCCACCCAGGCCCCCGCACCCTAGGGGGGCACATAGTGGCCCTGGAGTAGAGCAAGCCCTTCTCAGAGGATAGGGTACCCGCTGTGGAGGAGGGCAGGGCCTCACAGAGAGGGCCCTTGCAGGATGTGTAGGAGTTTTCTCTGCTGTGGAGGGGCAAGGTGTTCTGCCATGCCCAGGCCTGGAGGTCCATGCAGCCTGGCTCAGTAAGAAGCTCCCGTTTCTCTCCTTTAGCCTTCAGGCGGAGACAGGGACAGGCAGAAAGGCCAGGCCCCAGTGCCCTTGCTCCTGGCTGACACACGTGGCCTGCCTGGGGCTGGAGGCCGAGGCCCGCCCTTGTGGTCCTGGGGGGTCACAGGCTGAGTGTCCATGCGCTGACCCATGGAGGGGAAGCACGCCCTCAGGAGTGAAATCCAAGGGGAGAGACTGAATCACAGCCTTGGTGGGAGCGCAGGCAGGTGGGCAGGTGCCCTAAGGGCTGTGTCCTGGGTCTAGGGGCCAAAGGGCCCCCACCCTGCAGGCCCAGCCTGCCCAACGCCCTCCTGGAAGTGGGGCCTCCTGAGACTCACTAAGTGCCAGCCTGTCCTCCCCAGGAGGGCAGGGAGGGCTGACGGCCCCTCAGACACAGATGGGCCCGCAGGAGTCCCTCGGCCTTCCATGTGGGCGTGTGGGGCTGAGACTCAAAGCCAGGCCCTGGCCCACCAGGCACATCGGGGCCAGTATCTCCAGCCGCTCCTGGTGCCCCAGCCCCAGTGCCACCTGGCAGCCCACTCACTGTGAGCCAGTACCATGCCTTTCCTGAGTCACCCAGGGCAACAGTCACCTTCTCAACCTCCACGCTGGGCAGCCCCTCCAGTCCCGCCGAGGCGGAGGCCGGAGGGCTCTGGGGACCGGGTCTTTCCCCTGGGAGCCTCAGTGTCCTGATCCCCAGGGTGGGTGGGACTCTTGGTGCTGCCAGGGGTGTCCAGGGGAGTCTGGGGGCATCCCCCTTGCTGGGTCCCGTTCCCCAAACACGGCCCCCAGGGCTCATAGCAACCCTGTCCTTCGGGAGCCTTCTCACCCCTCACAGGCGGAGAGCCGTGCATCCCCGGGACCGTGGCTGCCCACTCCAGGCCCCTGCCCCCACCCCTCTGGGGCTCAGCATCCCGCCCCCACGGCCGCCCACCCTCGGAGACCCCCAGGGATGGGAGGGTCTGTTCCCTCACCCATCCCCTAATGAATGCACCCTGAGGGTCCCCTGTCCCGCCCTCCAGACCGAAGCCTGGGGAGGTGTGAGGGGTGGGGCGCGAGCTGAGCACAAGCTGTCCAAGCCCTAGTGCGGCTGAAGGGGCAGGGGGCCTGTGTGCCCTGGGGCCCGAGCCCCCATGACCGCGAGTGCCGCCCCCAGGATTCAGTGTCCGGTCATTGTGGCCCTTGTGGTCACCCTCCTGGGAGCCCTCCTCAGCGTCACCTGCATCCCAGCCAGCACCAAGGGGGCCAGCGCCCACGCCCAGACCACCCTGCCAGGTGAGCCTGCCAGGTGAGCCCCAGGAGGTACACTGGTCCAGAGGCCCGCGAGGCGTGTCCCAGCAGGGCGTCCCTACCCGACGCACCTGGCCAGTTACAGCCCCCAGGTATGCCCCTTCGGGATGCAGCCAGTGTGAGGAGTGAGCCCTCCCACCCCAGAAGCCAGCACCCTGGACCCGGGGCCCGTGTTCCCCCAGCCCAGCCCTCCCTCAGGGACACTGCCAAGACCACAGCGAGCCAGAGCAGCTGTGGCAGCAGGGGCTGTGCCCCAAGCAATGGGCCCGCAGGGCCGGGGGCATTCAGCCGCTGTCCAGTGGGCTGACAGCCACTCCGCGTGCCCCAGGGAAACCCAAAGCCAGCGTGTTTGATCTGAAGGCCATCACCCGCCTGCTGCTGCAGCCAGGCGTCCTGCCGGTATTTCTGGTCAAGGTCATCTGCGGCCTCCCCATAGGTGAGTCCAGGGCCGGCCGGGGTGGCCAAGAGTTCTGGGGTCCGCGGCCGGGAGTGTCCATGGCCTAGAGTCCCAGGGGTCCGCGGCCAGGAGTCCCGGGGTCCACGGCCCAGAGTCCTGGGGTCCGCAGCCGGGAGTCCTGGGGGTCCACTGCTGGGGGTTCCGGGGTCCGCGGCCCAGAGTCCCAGGGGTCCGCGGCCTAGAGTCCCGGGGGTCCACGGCCGGGAGTCCCGGGGTCCGCCACTGGGAGTTCCGGGGTCCGCAGCCCAGAGTCCCGGGGGTCCGTGGCTGGGGGTTCCGCGGCCCGTGGCCTAGAGTCCCAAGGTCTGCAGCCGGGAGCTCCGGGGTCTGCAGCCTAGAGTCCCAGGGGTCCGCGGCCAGGAGTCCCGGGGTCTGCCGCTGGGAGTTCCGGGGTCCACGGCCCAGAGTCCCAGGGGTCCGTGGCCAGAGCACAGCCCTTCCTCTGCCCGGCCTCTCATGCTCCAAGCCCCCCTGGGCCCCAGGCCCACATCCGTCCCAGGGAAGGTGCGGCCCACTGGCTGGTGCAGGCCTGGCCGCCCCGGGGCCAGGAGGGGGACAGACCAAGGGTCCCCCCCTCACCTCAGGCCTCAGTCACCCCGCTTCACCAAAGCTCTCGCTGCCCTGCCCAGCGGCTTCCGAGGCCTCTCGGGACAGTCAGAGAGAAGACAGTGGGTCTGCAGGGGGACACACGCATTCTGCCCACCCCTGCATCCCTTCCCGGGGGCCTGAGGCCGCCCCTGAGCACAGTCAGGCCCAGGAGCGACCCCTCTGAGCCCGTGTCGGGGGTCCTCCAACCCAGGAAGCCTTGCAGAGAACAACCGTGGGGCCTCGCTCACAGGTGCTCAGGCGTTCCCACGTGGGCGCTAAAGGGTTAGCTCCTCCTCTGCAGAAATGCCCCCCCTTGCCATCGGGGGAGCCCCTCCCAGCTCACCTGCCCCCAGAACACTCGGGGGGCACGGTGATGGGAACCCAGGTCATTGACCTCAGTTCTGGGGCCAAACCCCAGAACCCCTGCATGCCCGGGCCCCCTGGTCTCCCATCCTCTCAGCCCTCCAGAGGGCCTTGGGGTCTGCCCACCCTGGGCAAGGGCAACTCCGGACACCTTCTCACTCACTGCCCACGGCGGTCCCGTGGGGCAGACCCGCCAGGGAGGACCTCGGGGAAGGCTCGCACCGGTCCTCCCTGAGCCGGTCACCATGGGCAGGCCCCTGGTGCCCTGGCGGGCCAACTGTCAGGGGGTTAGACAGGCACGGCTGCACAGCCCTGACCACTGACCTCTGGCCCCTGACCCCTGCCCGCCCAGGGCTCTTCATGGTCATGTTCTCCATCATCTCCATGGACTTCTTCCGGCTGGAGGCCGCCCAGGCCGGCTACCTCATGTCCTTCTTCGGGGTCCTTCAGATGGTGAGTGGGTGCCGGGCGCACCGGGTGGGTGGGTTCCCGGCTCTCCCAGGGTCCCAGGGCCTCACAGACCAGCCCCTCGGCTTCTGAGCAGCATGGTAGCCATCCTGCATGCCCACCTTTCGGGCGCACCGTCCACCTTCACTTCTGGCTTGTCCCCACTCCCTGCTCACGGCTCCCACACCTGCTTCTTCACCCACGTGCCCTGTCTGCCTGAGCCTTGCAGATGGCGCTAGCGGTAAAGAACCCACCTGCCAACGCGGGAGGCGTAAGAGACGCAGGTTTAACCTCTAGGTCGGGCAGATCCCCTAGAGGAGGGCATGGCAACCCACTCCAGCATCCTTGCCTGGGAAATCTCACGGACAGAGGAGCCTGGCCAGCTATGGTCCATAGGGTTGCACAGAGTTGGACACAACTGAAGCGACTTAGCACACACACACACGCACTCTCTGCCCGTCCATCTGCCTGAGGGGGTCCCATCTGAGAGGTGAGAGCGGAGCTTCATCCACACTGGGGACTGGCGAGCCCTCAACCTCCCATCAGGAAGCACGTCAGAGGCCCACGGCCCTCCCCGCATCCACCAGGGTACCGGTGGTGCCAGGCCAGCTGGGGGTGGGGAGTGGACCCCCATGGGGGGCGCGTGATCAGGAGAATGGCCGGGCTCTGCGTGCCCCATGCCTGCCCACCGGCGGTGCGACTGTGGTGGGGACAGGTGGCGACGTGTCTGCCGCCCCCCGGGACGTCTGCCTGACAGCCGGCGCGCGGGAGGGGCTATTCTGGGATCTGGTGGACGGCGGAGGGAACACTGAACCTCTCCGGAAGCGGGTGGCAGTCCCAGCACCTCCAGGCCATCTGCCACCCGAGCCTCTGGGCCTGGGGCTGGGTTGGACCCCGGACTGAAATAGCCGTTCCGGGGAGGGGCCGGCCCCTCCGCTGCAGTGGGCCTGGCTGCGTGGACTGGGAAGTGCCAGGCTGGTGGGGGAAATAGATAGACAGAAAACAGTACCGCGGATGCTCTGAACTGGGGCCACTGGAGCCTTGTTCTAAACAGCCCCTCCCGGGACGTCCCTGACTGTCCAGTGGTTAGGACCCCAGGCTTCCACTCTATGGGGCACAGGTTGGATCCTTGGGTGCGGGAGCTGAGATCCCGCATGTGTGTGTTGCAGCCAAAAATAAATGAATAACAGTTTTTTAAATTAAAAAAAATATATATATTTTAAACAAGTAAAATAAAGAGCCGCTCCCAGCCTGCCAGGGGCCTGAGCTCATCCTGGGCTCCCTGAGGCCAGGAGACCGAGGCCAGGCCCTGGCTGAAGTTGGCAGACCCCTTGAGACCCCCAGGGATGGACCTTGATAGCCTCAAGCCTGGTGCAGGGTGAGGGTGGGCCTGCCGAGATGGGCCGGGGGCTCCAGTGCCTGTGATGATGGGGTGGACAGGTGGGTTGGGGGGAGCCTGGGTGCAGCCTGGGGACCCTCCCACAGGCCCACCAGGGAGAGGGGCCTGGGGAGGGGCAGCCTGCAGAGCTGCTGGGCGCCGGGCCTCGGGCCTTCAGGCCTGTGGGCGAAGGTGGGGGCAGCTGAGGCCCTGAGCTGTGTCTGTGGAGAGGGCCTCTGCTACCTCCATCCCATCCAGGGTAGGGCTGGTCACCGTGGCTCTGGGGAGGGGAACCCGCTGCTGCTGAAGCTGCCCTGGCAAAGCTCTTCCTGCCCCACCCAAGGGGCTCACCGCGTCCCCCAACTCCCTGCGTGTGGGGATCCTTGGGGTTGGGATCTCAATGAGGACAGCCCAGGTGGTCCTAACCTGGAAGGGATGGCACTCACTCTCCTCCCCTGGGGGGCGCTTGCAGCCCTCTGTCCCTCGAGAACCCTCCTGGGAGGCCCGCCACTGAGCTCTTAGGCCACTGCAGGGATGGAGCTTGTGTCCTGCGGGGGGAACAGAGACCAGCCCCCACCACCTAGGCGTCTGGTGGGTCAGGGGAGACAAAACCCAGGCGAATCAGGCCCTTGTCAGGGCAGCAATTGCTGCCTCAGTAGGGGGGCCAGCCAGCTGGGGGCTCTCCCGCGGCCCAGGGAGAAGCCCAGAGGGAGAGAGGACTGCAGGGAGGGGCTGCAGGTGCAAAGGCCCTGGGGTGGCTCGGACGGCCGGAGGGGAGAGGACTGTGCTCTGAAGGCCTGCATGGGGGGTGGGCTGCAAAGCCAAGAAGGACCTGTATTTGCTCAGATGTACTCGCTGTGGGTGGGGCCTTGTGGAAGCTGGGTGTGGTCTCACCAGCTGGCTGCACCTGCCCCTAGGCTGTGTTAGAGCAGGGGTGGGCAGGGGCAACTGGGTGCCTGTGCCCGTGTGACCTTGGGGGAGGCGGTGGCCACTCGGGCCAGGGAGGCAGGGAGTGGGCTGGGTGAGCGGACGGGGTCTCCAGGTGGGAGGGTTGGGAGAAAGTGAAATTTCTGACTGACTCTCGTTACTAGTTTACTAACTCTGGTTTCATGTAATAACCTGGAAGGCATGAAAGCTTAGGCTTTTTTTTAAGTTAACGGGAAAACGGAGAGCTGACTCCCAGCACATCAGGATCCTGGTCTCGGGGTCTGTATGAAGAGTGGAGACGGATTTCAGTCTCGCTCCTGGTTTGTTGATTTCCTCTGGGGTGTCAAGTACTAAAAGAAACTTGTCAAGTAGATCTTCCCTTTAAACAAACAAAATGAAGATAAGCAAGTGTGAAAGTGGGAGTTTTTTTTTAAAAGACACCCTTGGTTGTGGTTTGAGACAGTTTCATGATGCCAGGCAGGCAGCAAGGAGAGGGCTCCCTCCTGGTCCATGGGGCTGGACACACCCCCACCCCGGGTCACACAGCCCAGAGGGACACTGACCCCCAGCTCAGTGGGTGCTGCTCCAGCCTCACGGTTCCCCCGGGCACTTCCTGCCGGCCTGGTGGAAAAGGCAGGGAGCAGCTAGGGAGCCTCACCCCGGCCTGGGAACGGCCTGTGGGCTGGGCTTGTCCTCTGAGTCACATCCCAGGTGTCAAGGGTGTCCCCGCTCTGGGCTTTTCATCCCACCTCCATGGGGAGGAGCTGAGAGCAGGAAGGGGAGCTGAACCTTAACCCAGCCCCTGGCTGGCTGACCCTGGGGCTGAGCTGGTGGGGGGCAGAGGAGGGCAGGACAAGGAGGACAAAGCTGGAGGTGGAGGGCTGAGCAATAGTGGGGGGGGTGTCTCTCAGGGAGCCTGTGGCCCCTTCCTCTCCTGCCCAGGCTCAGGACAAGCCCACCAGCCTGGGCTCCACCCCACCCCACTCTGAGACCCCAGGCCTCAGTTTACCCGGTCATCATGGGAGTAGCGGCCCACTGGCCCAGATCCTGGCCCCCAGTAGGTGGTGGCCAAGGCGCCTGCCTGCCAGGGCCAGGCCTCGAAAGGGCCAGCTGCTGGAGGACCCCACACGGCCACCAGGGCCCTGGGCTCACGTCCCAGTCCAGCCCCCTCCACCGCCCGCCCCCACGTGCCCTAGCCTCCCCATCTGTGGCAGCTCCCAGCTCCCAGACCAGAGGGCCGAGAGGGAGCAGAGGATGGTGGTGGGCCAGGGCACATGGGAGGGGGCTCCCCAGGGCCCCAGGGCTGGACTCCGGGCCACACTGTGAGCTTTTCGCCCCATAGTCAGGCCTCCCCCATCCCTGTCAGGAGTTATCTGGCCCTTTCAGGGTTTCCCTGGGGGCTCAGACGGGAAAGAGTCTGCCTGAGACGCAGGAGGCCCAGGTTCCATTCCTGGATCCGGAAGATCCTCTAGAGAAGGAAATGGCAACCCACTCCAGTGTTCTTGCCTGGAAAACCCCACGGACAGAGGAGCCTGGGGCAGGCTACAATCCATGGGGTCGCAGAGTCGGACATGACCGAGCGACTAACACTTTCACTTTCTTCACACCTGAAACAGCAGAGATGCAATACTTTCTTGATGTGGAACGTGTGTGTGCGTGGGTGGGTGCATGTGTGTGCACGTGTGTGAGACCCCCAGGCTGCAGGCCTCGTCTCCCCAGTACCTTGGGGCCATCATGGAGTCGCAGGGTTGCCCCTCTGCCCTGTGCCTTGTCGCTGCTGGGGCTGATGGCAGGGGCCCAGGTGTCATGGGCAGCGGGGGAGGCCCCCAAGCCAGCCGCAGCCCAGACACCCTCCCAGGCCCAGCCGTGCCCACCTCCGCCCTCTCGCCTTCACCCAGGTCATCCAGGGTCTGGTCATCGGGCGGCTGAGCAGCCACTTCTCCGAGGGAGCCCTGCTCCGGGCCAGCGTGCTGGTCTTCAGCGTGGTGGGACTGGCTATGGTGAGAGACCCCCCCCCGTCCCGCTATCCCTGAAGAGAGCAGGGTCCCAGGCCCTCTCCACTGACCCTCCTCAGGTGCCCAGTCATCACTTGAGCCCCGGGGCTCTCTTGTCCCCAACTCCCACTCAGGACCACCTCAGTGGGACCTCAGGGGTGGGCGACCCCCCCAGTCACCGCAGCCTCCACCTGCCTCCCGCCAGGCGCTGATGGCCAACGTCTTCCACTTCTGCCTCCTGATGCCCGGCCTGGTCTTCAGCCTGTGTGCCCTCAACGTGGTCACCGACAGCATGCTGACCAAGGCCGTCTCGACCTCAGACACGGGTGAGTGAGGTCCCTGGGCCAGGTGAAGGGCAGGCCCTGGGGGGCTCCCCGGCCCTGCTCTCTGGGGAGCTTGATGAGCAGTTTGGGGCAGAGCAGCTGCCCTGAGTGGGGACCAAGTGGGCACTGGGTAGGATGGGTGGCCAGGGGTCTGAGTGGGCAGGGTCAGGGTGGCGGCCCACAAGAGGGTTTAGGTGAGAATCCTGCCCGCCACCCAGCCCAGCCAACCCTGCACCAGGCCCTGCTGATCAGCCCCAGGCCAGCCTGGGGGAAGGGAGGAGGGCTTCCTGGAGGTGGCATCTGGCTTGGCTGAAGTATGCACAGGGTGTCACTAAAAAGGGGAGGAAAGATGGCATCGAAGGCTGGCCCCAGCTGAGCCAGGGTATGGGGTGAGGCTCAGAAAGGCTGCTGCAGAGGCTGGTTAGGAAGAGGGCCAGGCGCAGAGAATGGCAGGAGGCCAAAGGAGGTGGGGCCAGAGCCGGGACGCCTCCCGATCCCTGCCGGCACAGGCTCAGGTGCCTCCCAAGGGACCAGTGACCGGAGGCTCACAGCAGCCTTAATCTAAGAAGCCCCTGGGCCCCCCAGTGGGGCTCAGACACCCCCAGACACAGACCCCCGAGTCCCACTCTGCAGCCCGCCTTCCTTCTGGAGGCCGGGGAGTTTCCAATGCGGACTGGGCGGGGGAGGGGGGGGACGGCAGGCTCCCGCCCCACACTGCCCTATGCATAGTGCTGGTCAAAGCCAGGGGCTCCTGTGGGCTGGCTGCGGTCAAAGGCCTCTGCAGCAGCAGGGCCAGAGAGCTCAGGGTCCCAGCTGACCCTCTGTCCATCCATCTGCATGTCCAGGAGGGGCAGACAGATTCAGACGCCCCGCTGACAGTGGGGAGGCTGCCGGACAAGGCATCTCCTCAGGGCTGCCTTGGAAACCCCCAGGGTCCCCTAGATCTGACTTTGTGGTCTTGGGAGGCTAGACTGGTCCTGGAGGGCTTCCTGGAGGCAGTGAGCCTATTCTGCCCAGAGGCCGGGAGGAAGAAGGAGGGGAAGACCTGGAGAGATGAGGGCAGGGCCTGCAAGGAAGCAAGAGGAGCGGGCCCAGGTGCCAGGGGCACCACCCCTCAACTCGGAAGGAGCCAGAGCTGGTTCCCAGCGCCAGCCTGGGAACTGGAGACGTTAGAGGGGGTGGTAATTGCTCCCTGGTGTCTGCAGGGCCTGTGGGCGGTGGGAGGAGCTGCTCTGAAATTCCCCCGACGCGGGCCCTGAGCCTGGGCGGGGCCTCGCCAGGCCACGCCCACCTGGTCCACGGGCGGGCGGGGCTTTCCAGCACCGGAGAGGAGCCTCTGAGGACCTCGCAGCCTGCACCTGGGGGCACACGTTGCTTGGTGGCCCGCATAGGGCACAGCTGACAAGGGGAGGGTAGAGGCAGGGGTTTCAGGTAGAAGGGGTGCAGGCAGCTAGGTGAGCCTGGGGAGCAGCTGCAAGGAAGGGGGCGTCCTTTGAGCACCTAAGCCTCGTCCCCAGCCCTGTGGAGGCGTTCCCTCCAGTCCACTCGTGGGCAGTAAAGGCCACGGGGGTGACCTGGAGTGTATCGTGGCCCACATTACACCCCAGCCCACCCCCCACATGGGGGCCTCCCCAGGCTGGGCCGAGCTGGGCTGGGGTGCTGTGTCCCTGGCAGGCTGGGGGGTGGGGCGGGGTGGCGCCTGGCCCACCACCTGGGGCCCGGCTCCCAGGCTCCTCCCGTGCTTGGGCACTTTCTGGAGCAGGGCAGAGGCACCACAGCCGGAGGCCGCAGTGCTCCCCATGAGTGGCCCGCAGGGGGCAGACGGGCAGGCAGGCCAGGGGAAGCGAGCTGGGGTGCGGAGCAGAGGACGGTGGGACAGGGCAGCCTGGGCCGTGTCCAGGACGTGGGCCACTGGGCAGTGATGCTCAGGGACTGGCCAGGCCGGACTTGACCCGCCCTTCCCCGCCGCAGGAACCATGCTGGGCCTCTGCGCCTCTGTGCAGCCACTGACTCGGACCCTGGGGCCCACCCTGGGCGGCCTCCTGTACCGTAGCTTCGGCGTCCCCGTCTTCGGCCATGTGCAGTTCGCCGTCAACTTCATCGTCCTCCTGGTCCTCTGGAAGCAGCCTGTGCCCCGGAAGATGGACAGAGCCCAGTGACGTTGGCCCGCAGGCAGACTGGCAATAAACTCCCTTGGGACCTCTCGCAGCCTGGTTTCTGCAGGCTCCTGCCTGCTGGACGGGGGGTCTAGGGAGGGGGTGGGGTGCCACTTTGGAGGCTAGAGGGCTTCCTGGAGGAGAAGGCCTGCAGCTGGGACCCAGGGGTCCAGGGAGAGAAGAATCGCCCAAGAGCATCCCAGTGTGAGGTGGGTCCCATCCCTGGAGTCCACCACCCAAGCCAGCAAGGAATCCTTCCTGCTGCCATCCAGACGACTCTGCCCGCGTCCCTAGAGATGGAGCTCTCTGCTCACCCGCAGCCCCAATGCCGACCCCTTGCCAAGCACACTCTGCCTGCACACCCTCCATAGCCCTTGAAATTGCTTCCACTGGTGAACAGAAAGAGGACAGGGTCATTCTAAAAGGTCAGCCATTTGAGGCTTGGGGAGAGTTCGAAGAAGAGAACCCTCGTTTCATGTTGGGGAGCCCAACAGGTAGAGAGCCAGGCCTCCAGGCTTGAGAACCAGGGAGCCGTTCCTCGGCCGCCCCCCACCTCCAGCCCAAGTCCATGGCGAAAGGGCAGCAGACACAGGGCGGCCCGCCGCGCCAAGAGCCAGCGTGGAGAGGACAGCCCTGTCGGGTGTCTGCAGACGCCCTTGAGACCAGGACGGCCACCCTTCCCCCACAGGCTACTTTTAACAAAAGCTATTAAACTTGGAATATTCCATGGCCCCTTCTGGAGGAGACTCCGAGAGCCGAGATCCACACGCGTGCGCGCTCTCTCTCTCTCTCTCTCTCTCTCACACACACACACACACACACGAACACACATACACTCTCCCAGCCCCAGGGCTCAGGTCAGACCCCGCCCCCCGTGAGCCCCACCAGGAACTGGTGAGGCACCCGGGCCTCACTCCCTGACTTTCGTCATCCACCAGAGCCTCTGGCGGGAGAGATCTCCAGGGTGGCGCAGGATGGAGGTGCCCCTAGGTCAGTGGGGGCCCTGGAGCTGGCCTCTCCTCTCCGGAGGAGCCCCCTCCCATTTGCCCTGGGGCCTCATGGTGTTGTTGTGGAGGAAAACATCCATCGCAGGAATGGTTTCTTCTCTGGACCCAGCACCCAGCCTCCCAGCAGGACTGCCCCCCGTCCCCCCAAGCCTGACCCCAGCGACCCAGTGAGTCAGGAAGCCTGTGATGGTGGCCCCACCCCAGCCCAGGGTAAGACTGACATTAAGGCCCAACTGGTGCCCTTCACTGCCCCCGCCTCGGCATCTCCCACCCTCACACCTGGCTCCCTCCAGCCACAAAGGCAATGTGAAGGTGCCCTAGCCAGGCCAGGATCGATGTCCCATCTTGCTCTCCCATCCTTGGCTTCTTCATCACCAACAGAACTTCTAGGTGGAAGGACACATCTCCCCTCCCCGTCCCAAGGCTTGTGGGGCAACCCTGGACACCCCCCTTCCAGAGTTGGAAGGGTGGAAGCTGCCCACTGGTCAGAAATCTCAGGCCTCCCTCCTGATGACACATCCCGGGCCCCTCGGAGGCCTCAGCCTCCTGCCGAGGGCGCAGACTGCTCTCCCGTTTGCCCAGAAGCACTGGCTGCCTCGCTGGCCCAACGCGTCAGGTACGGGCCAGCAGGGCCTGACAGCTGGTCCAGCCCGGGGTGGGGTTAAGAGGAGAGCAGCAGGTGGGCAGTCAGAGGCCTGAGGTCTTCTTTTCGGGGATGGGCAGGTGAGCAAGAAGGGGCGGGAGGGGGCAGCTGAGGTCAGGCACGCAAGAACCGCTTGGATGGGGAGGTACGTGGGCCACACAGGGCCAGCTGGTCAGCAAGCAGGGTCCCAGCTTTCCCATTCACACCCGGAGTGAGCCAGGGCCCCCCGGGGAGCGCCTCCACCACCTTGGGAGAGGGTGACCCGGGTCTGGGAGATGACGGTGAGCACTCAGAGCGTGTTTCCTTGCCCTTCCGGCACCTGGGGTGGCCGCTCCCTCCAACAACACCCACTGGAGGGACCACCGACTCCCCTCCCACATAAAGCTCACTGCGCCACACACTTGCTGATAGAAAAGAGAATGAATCAAGTGATTTATTGGAATGGTGGTGGAATACAAACATTAAGACAGATGGTTTGGATACAGGTACCATCGAAATAAATACATAGTGAGTGAAGTCGCTCAGTCGTGTCCGACTCTTTGCGACCCCGTGGACTGTAGCCCACCAGGCTTCTCCATCCATGGGATTCTCCAGGCAAGAATACTGGAGTGGGCTGCCATGTGGATAGCTATTTAGCTTCCCCACTCAGCGGACTCTGTGAGGCTCAGTGAATCAGCACGGAAAGGTCGTTGTGTGTGAAGTAGAGTAGCACCGGGCTATATCCTTGCCCTGGTCAGCCGTTAGGTGCTGTCGCGGCTCCTGTCTCCCCGGGCATCTTCTGGGCTCGCGATGGTGCGGCCCGCATGGTCCTGTGGAGAGAGAAGGATTCAGGGAGCTGTGCCCGAGCCCGGGGGCTGAGCCAGCCAGGGTCCAGCCTGTTGGCATCCCGAGGCCCCTACAACGAAGGTGGAAGCGCTATCTCCCCGCGCGCCCCAGGCGCGCCGCGATGGCGCGGCACCCGGTCCCCTCTTGACACCTAGACGGGGCAGGACCTCCACCCGACGTCCGAGACCGAAATCGTCCTCCCGCACCACCGCGCGCCGCGGGCGAGCGGGCGGCCGGCACTCACCGCGGCGGGACTTAGGACTGGCCGCCCGCCCCGGCCTCCTCGGGCTCCTGCTCCGCGGCGGCCGCCGCGGCCGCGGCGCGCTCGCGGAGGCTGCGGAAGTCTTGCAGGGCGCGGCGGTTCTGGAAGTCGATGAGCGCCAGCGTGATGGACGCGTTCCAGTAGCTCTCGCCCGCGCAGCGGAAGTCGATCTCCTTGTGGTCGGTGGTGACGATGGTGAAGTACACGTACTTGCCGGTGCGCTCCACGCAGTCCACCTTGAGGATGGAGTGGAAACGCAGCTCCTTGGGGCGCGCGCCGAGGCCGGTGGGGAACAGCCTCAGGCGGTCGGTGGTGAGCACGCCGCGCTTCTTCTTCCACACCTGGAACAGGCTGTCGCTTCGCTTTTCCAGCTCGCCCTCCCTCAGCACCTCTCCCGGGCTCCTCATGTTCGCCAGCTTGACAGTTGGAGGGAGACGACGCTCGAGCGATGGATGGCAGAGTGAGGGATGCACTCCGGCGGCGTGGGAGCCGCCTTTATAGTGGCCGCGCCGGGCGCGCTCCGCCCCCCCCCGCCCCGGGCACGCCCCCGGCCCCGCCCCCCTCCGGCCTCCCCCTCCCCGCCCGCCGCGGTCGCCCCGGGGCTGCACACAGCATCCTCGCCCCGGGCCACCCAGTCCACGTGTCTGCAGCCTGCACCCCGCTCCCTCGATTCCCCGGCGCTCCAACCCCCACCCCCAGCCCGGTGGGGCGACTCACGGTAGTCACCCCTCCCCGGACGCCGGCCCCACGGAGGAATGCGCGGTGGCCGGCCCTGCCCGCTGTGACTCACTGCCCGGGAGACCCGGGCAAGCACCCGTGGCCCGGACCGGCCCGGGGAGGGTGATGGCGGAGCCCAGACCCCCACCTTCCAGGCGCCCTGACACCCAGCGCAGGGCTTGTGGGGCAGAGGCAGCGGTTGCCCCGTTCCTCCACATCCGGGGGTCCCTCCTGGGGAGACACTCTAGGGGCTCTGCCCCAGCCGACCTGATCTCCCACCTTGCCGCCCGCCGGCCCTCTCCTCCTTGGTTCGGGCCGGCCCGAGAGCAGGTGTCGGGAGCTTCAGTTCTCACTCCGTTAAGAGACAACAGCCACTTGTTAGATTTGGCAAGCCACAGAAAATGCTAGAACAGCTCCCCGTAGTGTCCAGTAAGCGTGAGGGCAGGTGAGGCTGCTCCAGCTCCCTTCCAGGGTCAGCCCTCCTCCCAGGCCCTCCAGGCCTCTCCACTGTGGGGGTGTAGGGAGGACACACGGGGACCTGCCGGGGGGCCCTGGGAGCCTAGGGGGTGGGAAAGGGGTTGGTGCCTGCCCGTGGAGGGGGTCGGCTTGGGCTGGGTTGGGGGCCACCGAGTCATGGCCTGCCAGCCAGACTAGTCTTCTTATTCATCATCGTCTTTTAAAGGGCTTAACAGGAGCAGGAAGTGCTTACCAGCTCCTGCCGGGTTCCCAGGTGTGGGGGTCCAGCCGACAGAGGGGATCTGATCTGTGGGGCCCCACCTGCTCCAGGGCCCCCACTTTCAAAACGGCCTGCCTGGCTATGACCTGGGCAGGCACTGCAAAGCGAAGGGAGCAAGGTGAGCTGAGCCCTGTTGGGTGTGGCAGCCACCCCACCTCCTGGTGCAAAGTGGAAACGCAGGTACTCTGGTTCAAAAAGCATTGATAACCAAGGCAGCGAAGGCGGAGCATGAAGCCACAGGTGGGACCTCCTGGGTGCAGGCCCACCCTGCGCCAGCCGGCCCTCCGCCACCTGCCCTGGCCCTGCCTCCTCCCAGCCCGGGCCCTGCAGGGTCACCACGAGGGCGCCGCTGGCTGGCTCAGATGGGCGGCTCGGGCCAGGCCTGAGTGGATGGACAGGGGTGTGGAAGGGGGGCAGCCGAGAGGTGGAGTCGGGCCCAGGACTCCGGCCTGTGGAAGGGAGCAGAGATCAAGCACAGGGCCCGCTGGTCAGGTTGTGGGCAGCGCGGGGGAGCAGGAGTCGGCAGGCTCGCAGAGCAGGGGAGCAGGCCGAGGACGACGCAAGCACGGGGTGGGTGGGGGGCGGGGAGACACAGCTCCCCTCAAGGCAGCAAGGGCGGAGATGTAAGGGCTGACTTCCGCATCGCTGAAAGCATCGCAGCAGAGCTGATAATGGTGAGCCTGCTGACCCTCCTTCCCAAGGTTCTGTGTCCTGGGCTTTTGGGGGACGCAGGGAGGCAGACCGGGGCCGAGCTCTCCACCACTGCCTCTAGGGAGCCACTGTGAGCTGGCTGGGTGCCTGGCACCCTGCCTGGACCCCTCTGAGGCACTCTGGCCAGTACTCTGACCCAGGCGCCAGGCAGTGGAAGCGCAGTCAGGATGAGGCACACCACAGACACTCAGCGTCGCTTGAGCATCTTCTGGGTACCTGCAGGCCTGGCTGGTGCTGGGGCCTGGAGGAGAAGGAAGGAATCCTGCCTGCCTGGGGAGCACTCGGTGTGGAGAGGGCGCTGGGGGTCGTGGGGCTGAGAGGACGGCTTGGCAGTCTCCCTGGGGGGGGCCAGGGTGCCAGAGAGGGCTTCCTGAGGAGCCAGCTGAGCCAGGTCCCGGGGGGCATTCTTCATGCCCCTTTTCTCAGATGTGGAGTGGAAGCCCCGGGGAGGACGAGGTGAGGCCAGGCGGGCGGTGATCAACAGGCCCACCTGGCACTCTTCCCTGTCCCCACTGGCCAGGTACCCCCAGGGCCAGCCAGTGACCAGCGGCCTGGGGGCGGTGTCCTGAAGGAGGGCCCGTGGGAGCTGGGAGGGCAGGTCATCGGGTGGGAGTCCACCGGCACCCTCCCCACCCCCACCAGGCAGCTGCACCCACACCAGCGGGTCTGCCTGCCTGACTCAGCCAGGGCAGCGTGGGTCTGGAGCAAGGAGGGGACCCTGCTCTCGCCTCCCACGTAGGCCGGTTGGAGGGTCCTTGGAATGTGAGGACAAAGCGAAGGGCTCACCTTGCGACCCCCCGAGCTGTTTGATAGCAGGGAGGGCCCGCCAGGCTGGCTTCCTGGCGAGATGGAGGCGTGCAGTGTGGACCCGGGCTTCACCCACAAGGAGCTCCGGCCCCAGCGGGTTCTGGGCTGAGTTGGTGCTGGGGGCAGGGGAGGCCCTGGCCTGAGAGATGGGGCCTGGCACTTTGGGGAGGCCAGTGTCGCTCTGCTTTCTTCCTCCGGGTCACCCCGTGAGCTGGGGGCCACTGGGGAGGCTTTCTTTGTTCTGCAAGGAATGGAGAAGGGGTCTCAGAGGAGTTGAGTGACTCAGCGGAGGCCACACAGCCAGCCAGTGGGCCTCAAACGCATCCGACCGCGCCCCGAGCCTGGGGGCAGGAACTGGCTCTGCTCAGGGGCTGAGCGGGTGCTGGCTGGGGGGTGTTTGCGGGGCCCTGCCTCACAACACTGGCGTCAGGCAGCACTGGTCTGAGCCAAGTTTACTAATATTTATCCAAGGGCCGCTTCCGGGATTCACAGGGAGCCGAGGGGACCCCCTTCCAGCAGGCAGACAGAGACTGGTCCCCAAACATCCGGCTGGGGACTCCTGCCTTCCTTCCTAGCTGGGTGAGGGTGTCAGGCAGGCCGGGGCGGAGCAAGGGCGCCTCTTCAAAACTCCCCATGAGGTCATTTCCCTGCGGTGACGAGCCAGGCCTCTAGGCTCCAGCACAACCAGCCTGGCAAAGGGCAGCCTGTGAGGAAGCTGTGCGTCACGGCAGCCCCGAGCCTGGGGCTCCCTGCCATGTTCTTCCTGCGGGTGGCAGTGCTCAGGAACGGCCCCGAGGAACGGCCCTGCTCCCCTGCCTGGAAGTCCCCCTCCTCCAGGAAGCCCTCTGGGATTGCCAGGCATGACCTCAAGCTGGCTTTCACCAAGCACACAACTTGGGGTGTCATTGACTGCTCCCGTGAGGGCCTGGGGAGGGCGGGGGAGGCCCAAGCTGCCTGGAGTTGCAGCATCTGAGAGATGGCCTGACACCACGTGACCTGAGCCTGACACAGTCCATTGGCCTGTGACTCAGGCTTGTCCTCAATTCCTCTCCTCAAAGTTGTGGCCTGGGAAAAGCGAGAGCTCCAAGGGCAGGAGGCAGGAGGCCTGTCCCCACCTGGTTCCAGGCTCTCACCATCAGCCCGGCCTTGGTCCCTCAGGGCCGTGTCCCTGACCCCCTCAGCTGGAGTCCAACAGGCACGCCCCACCTCACAAGGCACTGGAGATCGAATGAGAAACAGTCACACTACCCAGAGCATTGTCCCCCTCCTCGGGCCCTGGCGAACTCCTGTTCATCCATCAGTACCCTGCTCAGAAGTCACTGCCAGTCCTGGAAAGGCAGAGACAAGTGTCTTAGTCTCCGGGACCCTCGGGGTCCAGCCCAGGTGCTTAGGAAATGTTTCTGGACATGAGTGGACCACCTTACTGCCCAAGAAACCCAGCTCTCTGGAGTCAGAGTGACTGATGCTGGTGGAGGCTGTTTCCTTGACTGGTCAGCTAGGACATCCCGCGGTGGGGACAGGGCCGGGCAGGTCCAGGCCTGCGGGAGCTGAGAGGAGGGTCCTCTCCCATCGTCATGGAGTGGGGAGAGGAGAGGGGAGCCAGCTGGGAGACAAGGGACCCTTCTGGACGCTCAGACGAACATACGAGCAGAATACGGGAAAGGAGAGAGGGCGAGTGGGCAGGCACGGCCACCACCTCCTGGACGGTGCTCAGCCGCCTGGGCAGTGCCATCCCAGGACAGGCGGGGCATCCTGCTCCCAGCCACCCGACCCCAGAGTCTCGGGCAGCACCTGGGGTGGGGCTGTGTCATCTGGGCTTTGCTTTTGGTGTACATGTCTATGCATATGTACACACAACGTAAATTCCAGAGGCTGTGCTGAGCCTGCACTGCAGCGCAGGGCTGTCTCCAGCTGCGGAGAATGGGGGCTCCTCTCGCGTTGCGGGGCACGGGCTTCTCACTGTGGTGGCTTCTCTCGTCATGCCCGGGCTCCAGGGCGCGTGGGCGCAGTAGCTGTGGCCCCCGGGCTCCAGGGCACAGGCTAGGTAGCTGCGGTGCCCTGGCTTAGCTGCTCCGCGGCATGTGGGATCTTCCCGGGATCGATCTCTTGTCTCCTGCACAGACAGCAGGATTCTTTACCACTGAGCCATCCAGGGAAGAAGCCCTGTCATGTATATTTTAATCAAATTCTTTACTACTTAAAACAATTACCAAAACAAATGACCGACTGTTCATATAATAAGTTAAGAAACTGATGAAATGATTTCAAAGTTCTGAGCACTGCTCTCTCACGACCCCACCCCAGACCCACTCTCGATGTAGCGACTGACCTTTGATTCTTTTTAAAAAATGTATTGGTGTTTCATCAAAAGATTAAGAATAGCATTATCATGTCATCCAACAGTCCCCCTTCTGGGTCTGTTCCCAAAAGAAGTGAAAGCAGAGAACTGAATTCATGGTCACACACCTGTGTTCCCAGCAGTGTCCCAACAGCCAGACGTGCAAGCAGCTGCCCATCCACGGATGCTGTTGTTCCGTCGCTCAGTCGTGTCCAGCTCCTTGCGACCCCATGGACTCAAGCACCCCAGGCCTCCCTGTCCTTCACCATCTGCTGGAGTTTGCTCAAATTCATGTCCACTGACTTGATGCCATCCAACCATCTCGTCCTCTGTTGCCCACTTCTCCTGCCTTCAATCTTTCCCAGCATCAGGGTCTTTACCAATGGGTAGGCTCTTTGCGTCAGGTGGCCAAAGTATTGGAGCTTCAGCTTCATATCAGTCCTTCCAATGAATATTCAGGGTTGATTTCCTTTAGGATGGACTGGTTGGATCTCCCTGCAGTCCAAGGGACTCTAAAGAGTCTTCTCTGACACCACAACTCAAAAACATCAATTCTTTGGCGCTCAGCCTTCATTATGGTTCAACTATCACCGATTTTGGAGCCCAATAAAATAAGATCTGTCACTGCTTCCACTTTCTCCCCTTCTATTTGCCATGAACTGATGGGACCAGGTTCCAGCCTGTGCTTCATCCAGCCCAGCATTTAACATGATGTACTCTGTAGCTGGAATCAAGACTGCCGGGAGAACTATCAATAATCTCAGATATGCAGATGACACCACCCGTGTGGCAGAAAGCGAAGAGAAACTAAAGAGCTCTTGATGAAGGTGAAAGAGGAGAGTGAAGTAGCTGCCTTAAAACTCAACATTCAAAAAATGAAGATCATGACATCCAGTCCCATCACTTCATGTTAAATAGTTGGAGAAACAGTGGAAACAGAGATTTTATTTTCTTGGGCTCCAAAATCACTGCAGATGGTGACTGCAGCCGTGAAATTAAAACATGCTTGCTCCTTAGAAGAAAACGTATGACCAACCTAGACAGCATATTAAAAAGCAGAGATATTACTTTGCCGACAAAGATCCAGCTAGTCACACTTATGGATTTTCTAATAGTCATGTATGGATATGAGAGTTGGACCATAAAAGAAAAGCTGAGCTGCTCTTGAACTGTGGTGTTGGAGAAAACTCTTAAGAGTTCCTTGGACTGCAAGGAGATCAAACCAGTCACTCTTAAAGGAAATCAGTCCTGAATATATATTGGAAGGACTGATGCTGAAGCTGAAGCTCCAATCCTTTGACCACCTGCTGTGAAGAACTGACTTATTGGAAAAGACCCTGAAAAGTGCTAAAAAAGATTGAAGGCAGGAGAAGGGGACGACAGAGGATAAGATGGTTGGATGGCATCACCGACTCAAAGGACATGAGCTTGAATAAACTCCGGAAGTTGGTGATGGGCAGGGAAGCCTGGTGTGCTGTAGTTCATGGGGTTGCAAATAGTTGGACACGACTGAGCAACTGAAGTGAACTGATAGAACCAGATGCCATGATCTCCGTTTTTTGAATGTTGAGTTTCAAGCCAGCTTTGTGGAAAAAAAGCTTTTCGCCTTCATCAAGGGGTTTTTAGTTCCCCCTCACGTTCTGCCATTAGAGGGGTATCACCTGCATATCTGAGGCTTTTGATATTTCTCCAGACAACCTTGATTCCAGCTTGTAACTCATCCAGCCTGGCATTTTGCTTGATGCGCCATGCGTATAAGGCGGTCCCTGGGGGCTCAGATGGTAAGGAACCTGCCTGCAACGCAGGAGACCTGAGTTCAGTCCCTGGGTTGGGAAGATCCCCTGGAGAAGGGAACGGCTACCCACTCGGGTATTCTTGCCTGGAGAATTCCACCGACAGAGGAGCCAGACGGGCTACAGTCCATGGGGTTGCAAAGAGTTGGACATGAGTAAGCAACTAACACTTTACTCTGCATATAAGTTAAATAAGCAGCGTGACAACATACAGCCTTGTCACACTCCTTTCCCAAGTTTGGACCAGTCCGTTGTACCATGTCCAGTTCTAAGTGTTGCTTCTTGACCCACATACAGATTTCTCAGGAGACAGATACGGTGGTCTGTATTCCCATCTTGCTAAGAATTTTCCAGTCTGTTTTGACCTACACAGTCGAAGGCTTTGGCGTAGCCAATAAAACAGTAGATGTTTTCCCGGAACTCTCTTGCTTTTCCAATGATCCAGTGGATGCTGGCAATTTGACGTCTGGTTCCTCTCCCTCTTTGAAACCCAACTTGTACATCTGGAAGTTCTCAGTTCAAGTACTGAGGAGGCGGGAGGACCCTCCTGTAGCGTCTTGGCAGGGGACGTGGTCCCACCAACACCTTGATCCGGGACTTCTGGCCTCCACACTTCGTGGTCATTTGTGACAGCCGCCCCAGGACACTGACACAGCCCCCAGGGGCTCTGATAGTGAGCCTGCCCCCAACCCTGCCCACCCACTCTCACCCTCCCCCGGGCCTGCAGCCAGGTGGCTGGCAGATGAGAGCCCGTGTGAGACAGAGCGATGGGGTCGTCAGCGGACCACAGGTGGAGGCCACCGGTGACTCTGAGCGGGGTCCTCAAGGTGAGCAGGGGTTCTCCACATCACCTGGCTCTCCCCAGGTGTGAACAAGGAGACGGAGCCCCTCGTGGTCTGGCAGTAAACACTTCCTGGCCAGGAGGGGAGCCAGAGGCGAGGAGGGCAGGCTCGGGACGTTCCGAGGGGCCTGGGCTGCCCCAGGAGGTGGCTGATAGGGGACCAGCAGTGGGGAGGGGCCTGGCCAGGGGGTCCCCTCAGCCCCTCCTCTGGGTGGAGGCTCTGCTTTCTTTGGCGCATCGGCCTCTCGCTGGGCACTGCAGTCTCGGGAAGGTCTCTACATGAGACCCCTGCCAGCCGCCAGCCCCATCTCAGCCCCCACCCATGAGCTGCTAAGGGGCTGGGCACCCTGGCTCTGGGTCCCCGGGCCCCCTCAGACCAGCCCAGGCACCTCATGCTCTCAGGTGTCCCCTTGTGCCTCCCACTTTGAGGACCAGGGTCCTGGCACCCACTCCCCTGCCTCCTGCCCACCCTACCCTTTTCTGTAGCCATCTGCCCTGCCCCACCCTGGAACCTCCTGAGGCGGGAGGACGCCCGTCTTGCAGGGGCCCAGCGCCACCCCCAGGAGCCTCTGTCCCCAGGAGGACGCCCCAGCCTTGTGGAGGCCCAGCGCCGCTCCCAGGAGCCTCTGTCCCCAGGAGGATGCCCGAGCCCCACGGAGGCCCTGGGCTCTGAGCCTGCAGGATCTGGGGAGGTGGTGTGGGCAGCCAGCCCTGTACTCAGGGTCTGGGAAGGAGGCAGTTCTGGCCTCGCACCCCAGCTTCCCCTCCCTGAATCCCCAGGGCAGGAAATGATGGCTTCACTCAGACCCCAGATGCAGAACCAAGACCTGGGCAGACCTGGGTAGGCATGCTCGACTGCAAGAAGGGCCCTGGGAAGCCCCCGGGGAAGACCACAGAGGCCGTTTGTGGCCTGTGCGAGGGCCACAGGCCCCACGAGCATGGATCCCCGCTAGGCCGGGGTTGTCGGCTTGTCATGGAAGGCCACGTCTGGCTGCCTCTCCGAGCTGTTGGCGTGGCCAGATGGGCTGGTGACTGGGCCAGCAGTGACACCTCGGAGCGGGCGGAGGCTGCACCCAGGCACACCATGGTGCCTTGGCCTCAGAGTGTAGCTGGGCTGCACCTTTCCAGTGGCCTGAGGAGGCAGGACTCATGGGGGTCTCCAGGGCCAGCGCCTGGTGGGAATCCACAGACAGGCTCCAGGGCTGTGTGGAGGAGGCTGAGGTGTCCAGAGCATCAGGGCGAGTTCAGGGGCCTGCCCAGGCCAGGAGGGTCCCAGAACCCCTGCTGTTGGGGACTGCTTGCCAGCGACTCTGGGGGGAGTGGGGGGATGGCTGGGTCTGGGGTCATGGGCTCTTGCTGGCAACATGGCCCTGCCCTGAGCCTGGGGCCAGGGGAAACGTCTGCCCCCACAGGAAGGAAGCTGCTCACAAGGGCTTGGAGCCAGGGGCCTGAGTCCGGCACGGTGGCTATTAGCCAAGGGTCACCCGTGCTCAGGACCGTGCCCTCCTGCAGGGCCCAGCCCCCGGCACAGTGCCTGCATCCACCAGGGGCCTGGCTGGCGGCGCAGCTGGAGGTGGTCCCTGTCCCACCGGGCCTCTGTAGCCCAGCCAGCATTGCCCGGCCCATTGGACTCTTGGAGGCAGTAAAGGGGAGTACGGAGGAGAGACTGAGTGGACGTTAGGCCAGAGATCCTACCCTGGGCTCCACCCCACCTCTGTCCAGCCTAGTCGCCCACCTCCGGGGCGAGCCCACCCAACCCCGGCCCCCTGGTTGGGAAGAGTTCAGGGGACAGGAACCACTGGGTTGAGTCAGCTTGGCCCGTCACGGCCTGGACTGAAGGGGGAATCCGTGGGCCTGGGGGGACAGCTGGGCCCTGGAAGAAGTGAGCTCTGTGGGGCCCCTGCCCGAGAGTGGAGGCCGTGAACCGACATGGCAGGCCGGCCACCAGGGTGAGCCAGGGGCCGGGAGGGCTGGTGCCCACGCCAGGCCCTGGGGCCAAAACCCCTAACCCATAAGAGCAAAACCAGAGTTTTAAGTGGAACCACCCCCATCTGTGGGGCTTGTGAAAACTCAGATACAGTGATGTGTACACCTCCCCACGCAACAAGTGTGCACACATGTCCCAGGCCCCACCCACTCAGGTGACACTTCTGAGACTGCCGTGTCGTTGGGCTCCTGCTGTCAAGGGTTGCCCCATGTGGGGTGCACGGCCACTGTGGCCGCCTTCAGCCAGGGGCTCCTGCCCCGAGGCCTGGGTGCTGGGCCGTGTGTCTCCCGGAAGCTGGGGTGCCGAGGCTGGCGGAGGAGGGGGTCAGAGTGGCCCCTGGACCCGGAGTCCAGCCCTCGGTTTTGAGGACGCAGTGACAGACGAGGCGCAGCCCTGGGAGAGGCAGGGAACCGGGCCCTGGGGCCTGCAACAGAGCAAGGAGGGCGAGGGGAGCCTCACGGCAGAGACCACAGGAGGGGACCCCTGAGGAGCGCCGTGAAGGCCGGGTGGGCACCCAGGCCATCCAAGCTCTACCCGGCCCGCGGCAGTCAGCGGGCAGAGGTGGAGGCCTGTCCGCACAGGCAGCGCTGGGCCCAGGCAGCTGCAGCTCCAGGCAGAGCTGAGCGCCACGAGGGCCACCGCCCCGCTGCCTCCCGGCTGATGGCTCTGGGCGATGCTCCTGGATGCTCCGTGACCTTCCAGCTGCAACGGCAAGGCCTGACCGAACCCGGGGGCCCGTGAGGGGCCGTGGCTGTGGAGTCAGAGCCCTAGTGCTTGGTGGGGAGGGCACATTTGCAGGGCTCCGCGCGGCAGTCTTGCCAAGTGTACCCAGAACAGCCAAGTGGCAGCCTGAGGCCCCAGCGCCGGGCACCCTCGCCCACCCTTCCTACCCCACAGGGGAAATAAAACCCAGTGCCGCATTGAGTAACCACAACATGCCGCCCTCCACTCCGACTGTCCGGAGGTGAACCCACTTCGTCTGCCACATGGTTCCCCAGAGGGGACGCGGAAAGGGGCCATCCCAGTGGTTCTCCCATCTGCAGCGCCTCCGTCCAGCCTCCTGTTGAGCTGGGAGCCTCCACACGGGATGACTGGACACCCGCACACAGGTGCTCCCACACACTGGTGTGCACTCACACAGGGGCGCTCCCACGCACCGGTGTGCACTCACCAGTCTTCCGATGGACCGGTGTGCACTCACACAGGTGCTCCCATACACTGTTGTGCACACGGTTATTCCCACGTACCAGCGTGCACTCCCGCAGGTATTCTCACGCACTGGTGTACACTCCTGCACAGGCACTCCCATGCCCTGGTGTGCATTCACACAAATGTTCCCGTGCACTGGTGTGCATTCACACACAGGTGTTCCCATGTACCAGTTGCACTCACACCCGTGTTTCCACGCTCCGGTGTGCACTCACACATAAGTGTGTTCACCACATAGGTTCTGTTCCTCCCAACACACCCTAAATGTTCCCCACGGGCAGGGCGGTGCCTCGGTCCTGGGTGTTCCAGGAGTTCGTCAAGGGAGGGGACTCGACCCCTCCTGTCTCCTGGGGGTAAGTGAGGGGCCACCCCACCCTGTGGCCATCTCAAACCGAGAACCATGTCCACAGACTCGCACCCAGGTGTCACGCACCTCCTCTCCTGAAGCCTACAAGGTACTGGGCAGAGAACCTAACCGTCTCCTCTGGCTCTCGTCACACCAACCTGCCACACGCTCACCACTGTCCACCAACGTACTGAAGACCAGCTGCTCGCCTGACTCGCCCAGCGTCCTTCTGCGCTCAGGGTGGAGCCGCTGCTCCGGGCGTGAACTCGGGTCCATCGCCCGCTGGTGAGGACAGCGGGAGAGGGACCACCGGCAGCGAGATAAGGTGCCCCCAGCGCCATGGCGTCTGCTCGCCTCCTGCAGGCCCCCCGGGCACAGTGCCCTGCGCCACCGCCCTGTCCGCTCTTGTCATCAGCGCGGTCATGGAGAGCCCCGGGTCGGCGGTGACAGCAGCCAGCCTGGAGTGGGGGCTCCCGGGGGGACAGGGCGGGGATGTAGGGGCCTCGCACTCTCCAAGGATGGGCTACTGGCTGCATGTGGGTGGGAACAAGGCAGCCTCTCCTTGATGGCCTCTGGGGCGGGCACGGGAAGGGTCCCCACCGCCCACTGCTGGGGTCTGAGGCTCGGCCGCGCAGACACTTCAGTCAAGACCTTCCAGCTCTCCAGTCGTCCCTGAACGCGTGCTCAGCCACGCTCCGCGCTTCCCGCCCTCCCCTTTCTGGCCCCCGAGGCAGCCGGGCGTCGCGTGAGCTGGACCCCTGTGAGGACGGGGGGCGGCCAGCCACCCCCCTGCCCGCCCTGGCGCCTCCTGCCTCTCTGGGTGGCCTCGCCACCGGCAGCATCCCAGCCGCGAAGCTGGAGCAAGGGGCCTGGGGAGCGGGTGCTCCTGGGAAGGGGGCGGCGCAAACGCCGGAAACCGGAAAGGCCTGCGGAGACGCGGCCCTCACGCCGGAAGCGTCTTTTCTGGGAAGAGCTCCTGCTCCTGAGAAGGGGGCAGGAGGAAACCCCGGCAAAGCAGCGGCCAGAAGCCGACGGCACACGGCTCTCTCAGGAAGCGTCCCTTCTGGAACCTTCCAACCTAGAGGGTGCAAACCTGCAAATGCTGAGAAATGACTCTGCTGGGTTCAGGGACGGGGACCCCCAACCCATCGACAGGGAAGCGCGCCTCAGGAACAAAGACAAACCAGGAGTCCCGAAGCCCTGGATCCGCCCACACCCAGCGCCCAGAGAGTGGCGTCCTGCAGCCCCACCCGCCGCGGCCCCCCAAGGAAGACACACACGCTGGGTCCATGGTTCACAACTTTAATAGAATATTCTAACTATTCTGTACAAATTGAAAACACTGTATTCAGTTACAAATGTATCGTTAAGTAAGGCTGAGCACTCTACAGCCTGGCCACAGCCTGAACTCCCCAGGCCAGAGGTCACACACTCAAAACCCACACGCCACCAAGGACAGCTCGCTCGGAACCCAAGGCTTTTAAGACAAAATGAGTGTGGGGCCAAGAAATGGGAACTACAAGAAAGCAAGACGTGTTGCACTACGGAGGAAAGCCGTGCTTGCCGGCCGGAGCCCCTCCCCGCGAGCCTGGCAAACCCTGGTTCTGCCCACAGCCCCACCCCCGTCCCCAAGGCCAAGCATGGTCCGCGTGTCCTGAGGGAGCAGCTTCTTCCGCAGGGTCTGCAGCCTGACCAGCTCCTCCGGCTCAGGGCACCGGGTGTCTGGTCCCCACAGGGTCTCAGAAACTTGAACGACACCCCCAAGCCGTCACCAGCGTGAAACATAAAATAAATACGAGATGAACCACAAAAGCTGGAGCCTCAGGGTCAGGCCTGAGGAAACTAAAACTAAAGCAGAGCAGTGTGAGAAGGGCGGCTGCCCACGCTGGCGCTGCCGGGCCGGAGACGGCGCGTGGGCGTCCTCGTGGCGGAGGCTGAGCCAGCCCGAGATGCCCTGGAACCACACCCCTGGACACGTGCCCTTGGCGCCCAGCGATCCCCCAACGCGACCTGCAGGGCCCTCCCCAAGGCAGGGCTTGGGTGAGTCCACTGAGCTGTGCCCGAGGCCGTAGAGGGTGCTGGGATTAAACCTCCTATCTCTGAAATGCATCTGAGCTGCCACTGTACAGGTTAAGCAAAATAACAAAGTAAAAGGACAAGTTAAAGTGAAAACCATGCACTTGGAAACGAGTTAGGTGTGAGCACTGTCCACGCGGGCGCCTCACTGCTGCTTGCACTCCGAGGGCTGGCTGGGCTCCTTCTGTCAACGAGAGAAAACGAGGCTGTAGAGAGCCAGGCGACCCGTCAGCTCGCATCTCCGTCCCACAACGAAGACAAAGACTCAATACTTCACTTGTTCTGACTAAAGAACTGGTTGCTAACATACACTTTGAAAAATAGTAACAAAAAAAAATAAGCTCACTTCCCAGAAACAAGGGCACAGTGGGGCTGCCTTTTCTTGTTTAAAGACACTCTGTCACAGGAGGATCTGAGGGTGAGGGGAGATCCTTCAGTGGCACAGAGTGATTAACCAGAGCAGCGCCCGGCCCAGCGAGAAGGCCCGGCTCTGGGGTGGCACGGATGGACCGGGCTTCAGGGCCCTGCCTGGGGCACACTGCCCCCGAGCCCAGGCCTCAGAGCTCCACTTACTGACGGGGACAGGCCATGACAGTGGATGAGGGACCACCAAGCGCTCCACAGACAAAGCCCACCCCTCCCAGGAGCCCCACAGCGGGCACGCTAGCCTTCCAGAAGAGGGAGCGGGAGACCACTCCCCAGAGCAGTCTCACTTGACTACAGTCTAACGGAGAACAGCTCACAGCGTTTCAACCTGTTTAGCAACCCCATGAATTTTGTGTGGAGACCACAAGAGCCTCAGAGACAGACAACGATTTTACCAATACTTCTGAGCCGATGATTTACTCAACAGGAACCCATGATTTCTGGCTGGGAAGATGACAAATTACTCTGACTACAACCTGGCATGTCCAAGAGTCTACGAAAAACTGGCATCACACAGTTTAAAAGAAACATCTGGGATAACACAACTAATGCTGAGGATTAACAAGCCGTCCTGTGGGAACCCACACTTGTGGGACAAAAAGCCCACGTGTGTGAAGGATGTACAGAGGCAAGACAGTGAGCGCAGGCCCCAGGCTGAGCCCCTCTCACCAAGTGCACGAGCACAGGGCCAAGCGGGATGCTCGCTCCAGGCCTGGCCCCGGGCCCGCCCAGCACTGGGCTAACAGCGCCTCATCACACGCTCCCCAGGAATACCACCCGGAGCCTGGGCCCAGAGCGAGCACCCTGACGAGAAGTTCTACTTGGAAGAGACCTAACTCAGACGGTCATCTCAAAGGGGGCCTGGAGACAGCCCGGACACGTGGCCACGGGGCTCAGAGGCTGCTTCCAGACTCACTGGGTGTGCAGAGGTGCTCCGGGCTGGGGCAGTGGCGTGCAGCTGTCTGGGGACAAGGGGAGGCGTGTGTCTCCAGTCTGGAGAGCTGAGGCCGAGGGGGTGGGCCCGGGCAGGAGGCTCGGGCCCGGGATGCGGCACCACCTCCCTCTAGGGAAATGGACACAGTGGGCAGACGGGGCGCCACGTCACATGGAGCAGCACGCAACTCAGCGCGCCGTCTCCAGGGCCACAGCTTCTCTGCCACGAGAGTGCATCACCAACTGTTCACCTCGGAGGCTGCAGACGCTGGCGGGAACTGGCTGTCCCAAGGCTAGGACGGGCGGTGGGGGTGGGCGTGGCGGTGGGGAAGGCGGAGGGGAGCTCACCAGGCGGCCGAGCGGGGCCGCCTGTGGCATGCTGCCTCCCAAACACCAAGCACAGCCCCACCCCAGGCCAGCGTCCACACGGACGCAACTTCCAGGCTGGAGCACTGACACAGCCCTGCAGTCCCGCGAGTGAACTCTGTAAACAAGACACCGGGTTCTGGCCTGTGAGGCCAAAACAACCTGCAGGAACCCCCGCCCTCACGTCACGGGCTGTCAAAAGCCCAGTCATCAAGGGACGAGAGAGCCAACCCCCTGCCCGCTGGGGGCTTTTAGAGAAAGCCCTTCACAGATAGCAACTGCCTGAGAGGGTAGGCCCCCACCGACCCACCCCAGCCTCAGCGCTGGTGGCCCAGTCCTGGGAGCAGCCTCCCCCACAGGGGCTCCGGACCTGGAGACAGATGCTCAACGGTGTGAGCGTCTGGTTCTGCCAGAGGACACGCTGGGCTGCTCAAAGACGGCCCACTTCACTGGCTGGGGGCGGGGAGCAGAGGGGCTTCGGGCCCAACGGGCTTGGTGACATCCCTCGGACAGCACAGGCAGTGGGGGCCAAGAGCAAGGAGACACGACCGCTCTAACTCCTCAGACGGCCCCCAGGGTAGGTGTGCACGTTGCCCACCAAAGACTTCTGTAGCTGCGTCCGCCTGCCTGCCTCGGTTTCCTAAGAAAGCCAGCCCGCCTGAGTGAAGGGAGGTGATGCAGACGGACGCCCTCTCCAGCTCTGAGGTGCAGACACAGCTCTGCTCTTCCGGGAGCCCCCCACACCAGCACAGTCTGGGAGCCCTGCTCCCGCCGAGATGCCCACACTGCCACCCCGGCTTCACACGGGTCTCCTGTGTGCAGCTCCCTCCCTTTCCCACAGGAGCCAACAGCAGAGTCTGTGAGGGGGACTCATGACACGGGCAGAGCCGCGAGGAGGGGCCCCGCAGGGGCCAGGGCGGACCGCCTCGGTCTGGAGCCGGTTCTCTTACTTGAGCCGCACACGCCTCGGCAACCTCCACAGCACTCACCAATGCCAACGGGGTGCTGGCACCAGTAGCTCCCAAGGCAGAACATCCTGGCACATTCATGTCCACCCTTTACTCCCTGTGGACTGCACGACACCTGAACTTAAGAAGCATGAACGAGCAACAGACACACGTGGGGGAGAATCACAGAGGGCAGCAGGCTGGTCCTGCTGGGGGCCCGGGCATTCTGGTTCCAGCCCCTTATCCTGTCCTCTTACTGGGGGTGGGGGGGAGCGGGCGTAGGAGGGATGGGAAGGGGGGGCAGCCCCACTGTCAACAGAGACACCACACCAGTGACACCGCCACTACCTGGCTGGCAACAAACTCTGGGCTCGGCCAGCAGGAGCCCGATGTGGTTTCTGTCGGCTGGTTTTCAAAGTGCACACCCGCTCTCAGAAAGCCCCGTGCAGTCCCGCACGTGCCGAGCGTCCCGGACACGCTACCAGTCACAGCGTGGCATTGTAACACAACACAGACCACACGTTTGGAAGATATGAATGAATGGAATTCCACCTTACCTAGAAACGTATGAATGATTAACAGACAAAAATTACACCTAAATGGGGAAAAAAATTGAAAGGAACCATCAGCATGAGAGAAAATGAAATGCACAAAGTTAAACAGGAGGAAAGAGCCACAGTTTCTCACAGTGCACAGGGCTGCGAAACACCAATCCTGAGATGGGGAATCTCACACCCAGACCTGCTCCTCTAACGCCCGAGCAGCCCCTCTTGCGTGGCCCCCTGCCCGTGGCAGACTGACTTGAGAGCCCTCTGAAGAGGGGCACCGAGAGACAGCAGCGTCCCGTCACGGCCCCAGAGGACCAGACCAGACCCCGCGGCGCGGCTGACAAGGGGCCCGCACACCACGAGCCCCAGTCCCTCTAGCCCGCTCCCAACCGGCGAAACACACGGAGGCCCTCATGAAGGGTTAGCGCTGGCCGTCCCCTCCTCCTGTGGTCAGCAGGTGAGGCTGCTCTTCTACAAGGACCAGACATGAGAGAGGACAGGAGGCCTGGCCATGGAGAGAAGAGGCAGACGACGACGGGAGAGACGACAGGACAGGACGAGTGAGCAGCCTCGGCACCGTGGGGCACGGGCGGCAGGCGGGCCCTGGAGTCGGGGGCGGACGCCGGAGCCATCTGCCTCTGGCCTGGAATCCCACTGTGAACGTGGGCCTCAGGCCCCCGAGGGCTGCAGAACAGCCAGGCACATACACCTGGGCGCAGGCAGGGCACGGCTCCTCACCTGATGGCGAAGGGCAAGGCACTCGGGGCCCTGGCGTGCTCGGTTCCACCGTAAAAGGGACAGGCTGGCTTAGAAGAGATGAACGTGTCCGAGCCCATGCCCAGAGCAGTACCCACACGGTATGGGGAGGTGGTACACGCACTCACACCCTTCCCCAGAAGGAAGCACCACTGTGAGCGTGCACTCATAGACACAGCTGGTGCCACGGGGCGCTCAGGCCCGGTTACACAAGGCCAGCCTCGGGCCCGAGCGTGGCAGACTGCCAACCACGTCTACTTAAGAGCCCACAGCGCCGAGCACAGCTAGTCTTCTGACGGCTGTGATATGCTTAGTCCTAAGAGGCAGGTGAGCCATAAATTTCATGTGAGCACATGGAAAGTGGCTCTCAATACAGCTTTAGAACAGCATTTAAAACAGCTCTGTATGTAAAATACGTGTGAAGTGGCAAGCTCCTTGATGCCAGCTCATCTGAGGCGGCAGGTTAAATCTCACTTATGTGTAAAATCACTGGGGCTGCCACTCATCCTCATCAGCTGTTTCTTTGTTGGTTTCTGCAAAGCTTCCTGGTATGTTTCAAGCTATCTAAGCTGCTGGGACGTAGCTCCTCACGAGTCTGAGCCCAGTTACAACTAAAATCATGCCAACTGCTCCTTTATTCCAGTCACCAAGACAAACCAAACCCGATCTCTGTACTTTTTCCAAACACACACACAAAACAGAAAGGCTTATTCATGCTGCCAACTATACCACAAAGCTTAGGAACGTAAAGCTGCTCTCCAGAGTCAGTTTACATAAATAAGGCACAGACTTGAGAAAGAGCTGGAAAGCCATTCAGCACTCAAGTTGTTTTCAGGTATCTCAGCGGCTCGTCATCCGAGTATATTTCTGGTACCGTTTTCACTCTTCTAATTAGAGCGCGACAGGCGCGTGTTCACAACAGCCTGGCTCAGAGCTAGGAACGCGCTTTAAAAGCTCAGCAGTGGAGCAGACACAGGTGCGGGAATTCCAGACAACTCACCGTGGGGTTAATCTCGGCGGCGTCGTCATCTTCCGCTTCCTCGTCTCCTTCTAACTCCTGCATCAGAAGGAGGGACAAGGAGCTGAACAGACAGGACTCCTCTGGTTCACCAGGAAATCGCTACAATCGTTATCACCCACACTCAACCAGATCCCTCCTGTGGACACTTTCCTCACAGATGACCCTGAAATAATCATGCTGCTGAGCAAGTGGATTTTGTTTGCTAAATGGTTACTTTGCAAGATGCACTTTCATAAGCCAACTGCAGGGTCCAACCCGACACTGCCACCCCTCTGCCGCGTCTCAGCAAGGGTTCGCCAGGGCCAAGGGCCTCCGGGGCAGGTCCCCACAAGACAAGTGTATCGTGGCCAGGTAGATCCCACAGCCTCCGCCCACTCGGGGGAGAGGGCCGAGGACCACCTTGGGGAACGGCGCCGCACGTGAGCCAACTCTTACCTCCTCTTCTCCTTCCTCACCTTCTTCAAACTGCAAGGGAAGGAAAGAGGTTTTTACAAAGCGCAGTGGCACCCTGACCCAGACCCAGCCCCTGCCCCACGTCCACAGTGGCCCGGCCTCCGAGCAGAAGCCAGCTTCCCGCCGTGTCCTGCCATGTTCGTGGGACGCCAAGTCTCTGAAAACCGCCCCAAACGAAGACTACGGGTGGGGGTGGGGCACAGGAGCCGGTCGGCTTGGGGGTGCGCCGTGTCCGACCGGGCAACAGCCCGATCTAAGCAGACCAGCCGCGCGGTTTCATCACACACAGGACTCTCCGTGTCATTCTGCATCTCAGACAAGGGGAGCCCGTTCACCTGTATCTGGCAATGCAATAGAACCTTGGCGTTTAAACTAGGCCAGGAGACACTCCAACACTGTGGCTGAATGAACGTCTCGATCCAACCTCTCGTGTGTCCGGAGACACTGCTGCTCAGGCTCCCAGCCGAGCCTCAGATACGAGGCTGCTCCCAGAAGCAAACAAAACCACATGCACCTCATTCCTGTGGGCTGCATCAACAAGGGACCTGCAGAAGGAGCAGGCTTTCTCCCACCATCTTTCTTCCTGGAGCCCCTCCCACAGTGCTCAGCAGCAGCTCAAAGGCACTCAGCAGAGCACAGTGTCGGGCCTGGTCTGCACGCCCCCTCGGCCTGAGCAGCAGCAGGGTGGGGATGTCGCAGGCTCCTTCCTAACCTGTGTCCTGAGCAGCCTCTGACAGTGCTGGGTGGCCCGTCTCACAGGAACCAGCCTTGCACAGGCTCACGTGCTGGTTTCCTGAGGCTCCACGGGCACTGTTTCACCCTGGACCATTCTCTGAGAGCTCTGTGCAGCCACCTCAAATTCTGGCAGAGCCAAGGCTCCGAGCAAGGTGACCCACGCGAGTGTGGAAGCCCAAGTCCAGATGCCTGCATGCACGCCACCCTGATATGACGCCCAGCCCCTGCACTGCTCCGAGCAGGTCTGACACCGGGGCTCTCGTGCCTGTCCCCACACCACTGTGCTTCCTGGGTCGGGAGCCTCAAGAGTAGCTGGAGTGTTACATCAGCTCCAGCGCACATGCAGGAGCCTGCAGAACTGGGGCTCCAGGCCTGCAGGCTGAGTGAGCCCCTGGGCCACACCATGAACCTGTGGTGTGTGGCCAATGGCATCAGTAATAAAAACAGACACAGATGTCACCAGGAGTAGCTGCCCTGCGTGTACTGTGAGTAAATAAATACACACACTGCATGATCAGGTGTTTACAATGGTGGGTATATGATCACCAGAAGGCCTGCGGACCCTCATCTGGAGGGGGTTTCCACTGTGCAGCCACGAGATCGTTCTTGGCCAGATTAGGTAAATCCAATCCTCTGGCTCCTCAGCTGCCAACAGCCGTATTTCACATCGTCCAGCGTCATGCAGTGCCAGCTCTGCCACAGTGGACAGAGGGCAGGACGCTGCCTTCGATGGAGAAGGTGCTACTGGACGGCACTGGATCACAATCTGTACATCCAGCGTTTCCTAAACTGAACTCTGAGCAACAAGCCGGGTGCTTTCATGACCCCCGGATCCACCATGTGTGTCCGTGTTCTTAGATTCCTGGGGCTGGGAAGACTGCACCTAAGAAGTCCACTGGTCTCAGGCGATGCAGCCGCATGCCCGGGCTGGCCCACGCTCGCCGCCCCGGGGCCTGCAGCACACAGGAGGGTGCTGAGCAGCACAGACCCGCCCGGCTTCTGCTGCTCGGCCGGGAGCCCCCCAGACCTCACCAGAAAGGTCACCCCAGGGTGCTCAACACAAGTGAGTAAACGTCAACCAAGCCGCTTCTGGTAACACGACAGGACAGAAACCTCTCCACACAGCAAGAAGGCCGGCGGCGCCCCAGGCCGTGGCCACAAGGGAGAGTGGTCTCGGGCGATGGCTCAGGGGCCCCGCTCCCAAGCTCTGCCTGCGAGAGGCCAGCTCCTCCAGACCAACAGGAAAGGGCTGGCCCAGGGAGCCGTCTTCCTGTGGAGTATGAGGTTCTCTCTCTGTAGTCAACACGCGACATGCCAGCCTGACTCGGCTCTGAGAGTCCCCACGTGGTGCTGAGTGACAGTCCCCATGTCTGGGGGTCACCCCAGCCACACACCGTGCACGCAGCAGTGAGCCTGTGGGTCTTGAGAGGAAACCCTGAACGGCGTCACTGCACAGGCTGACTCAGGCACTGGGTGCTCTGCGCCAAGACGCCTCGGCCATGCCTTCTGCCCCAGGCTCCAGAGAACACCGCCCCACCGCATGGGCCCCCCGGGCCACCTACGTTGTCGTCGTCCTCGATGGCCTCCCCCGTGAAGTAGAGCACGGCACGTGGCACGATCCGCTCACGGAAGAAGTGTCCAATCTCAAAGTCGGAGGCTAGCGTGAACTCGGAGTCTTCATCCTGGAGGGGAAGCTCGGTGCTTACCTGTTTCCATGGGGAAAATGTCACATCCTCTCACCAGACCCCACCCCACTGCCTGGGACCTGGTTTAAAGGCGCCCAGCGCTGGCGCTGCCATATTACAGGAGAGGCAGGTAAGTGCTGGGCGCAGGCTGAAGGACACGGCTGCCCCTGCAGCAGAGCACGCCTCTGTCCCACACCACGGTGCAATGGACACAGGTTCACCCCTGGTTTTTAGGGGAGCAGGAACGGGTTAAAAAGGAAGCAGCGAACTAGTTGGGAAATAGGCCTTAACAGCAGAATAGACTCTTAATAACGATGTAAATCTTACCAATGACTCTCCATCCCCTGATGCTAGAAAAAAAGAAGACATCTGATTACACAGATAACCAAACCTTTCTAAAGCCCACACGGGACACTCAGCTGACATATAAGCAGCATGGTATACCAGAAATTGCCAAAGAGGGATGCCCCCCACCTGCTCCTCCCACCACAGACTGAAGCTGCCCAGGGTCTCCCAGCCCCCAGGCCCAGCTGGAGAAGGCCACTTTCAGAAGACAACGCGCAGAGGGTTAAAGTATCAACAGCGGAACGGCACACCGGAGGCCAGACTGCAGGGTCTAAGTGTATCTGTGCTTCGGGCGGTGTTTCACCTCGTGTAACTCCGTGTAATCAGTCAACAGAAAACAGGAAGCTCTAAGTCCCTCCTCATGGCACTGAGGCGCTGCACCTCAGCTAGGCTGGGGCTCTACTTCTGTTTGCTTGCAAAGGAGCAGGGAGGGGACGGCTCCTGGTGGGCAGGGTGCCAGCACCGATGCCGCCGGTGGCAGCACCCCACGCCCCGCACTGAAGCTGAGCCACAGAGCCTCCAGTGCCAAACGCCAGGACAGCCCAGCACAGAGCCGAGCGCGACAGAGGAGCAGGTCTGACCCGTGCTCAGCAGGGCCTGGTGACATTCACGTGGTGCGTGAGGCTCCTGCTGGGCACGCACTGTCCCCCACTCCCTGGCGCCCCACTGCTGTGAGGCCCGTCCCTGGGGAGCAGGCCCAGCGAGGGGCACTTGCCGTCTGGGCCCCAGTGGAGTGTAAGCCCCACCCCCAGGGTGGCCCCCCAGCCTCATGTGCAAGCGAGATGCAGGTTCTGGCACTCTGGCCTTGGGGCAGCAATCACAGGGGCTTGCTCGCCGACTGCTGGGCCAGTTTCGTGGGACTAACACTGAAGGGGGCGTGGACTGGCAGTGTTCGTTTCCCACATCTGAAAAGTCGCTTTAATTTTTTCCTTGGCCGCTCCATCATCCTTCCCCACTGTCTTCCTCTGTTCATTTTCATAGAGCGTGTCGCTTGCTTGACTGTTTCAAAGCGACACACCCTACAACTCACCCACTTCAAGTATACAACTTAGCGACTCCTGATACATTTCAGAGCTGTCCAACCGCAACACAGGGCAAGAGGGGAAGGGACGACGGAGGGTGAGATGGCTGGAGGCCATCACCGACTCGATGGACGTGAGTCTGAGCGAGCTCCAGGAGATGGTGAAGGGCAGGGAAGCCTGGCGTGCTGCGGTCCGTGGAGTTGAAAAGAGTTGGACACGACTGAGCAACTGAACTAACCAACACAACACAGTTTCTGAGCCCTGCTAAACTCCCCCCAAATCCTCAAGTCCACTTAATTCCATCTTGCCGCTGCTGCTGCTGCTGCTAAGTCGCTTCAGTCGTGTCCGACTCTGTGCGACCCCATAGACGGCAGCCCACTAGGCTCCTCTGTCCCTGGGATTCTCCAGGCAAGGATATTGGAGTGGGTTACCATTTCCTTCTCCAATTCCATCTTAATTGCTATTAATTATCTGAAAGTCCAACAAGCTCAGTGAATTTAGGATTCAAACCCCTTCTTCTTCACGGTGAGTTCACACAGGAAACCTCCAACATTCCCAAGCGAGGCTCTGAAAGGGATCTTTCCAAACAAGGAAATTTGAAAAACATGTTTACAGCTGATCTTATCCCCTGAACTGACACACCCTGGGACCTTTCAGGCTCAAGAACAAACCGAGACTACAGCCACAACAGTGAAAAACAAGGGGCTGAATGGGGATGGGCAGCCTGAGACACAGCTTGGGGTCAGAGCCCAGTGACGCCACCGGGCGGCCTCCACAAACAGCCCAAAGGGCCACCATCCCCTGGAGCAGGGCTGCTGTTTCCTCACTGGCTTTTGTTCACGGAACAGTGTCCTCCCCTCATGTGCGTATTACAGCACAGCCAGCAGGTCTGGCTGTCGAATTCTCGGGAGTAGGACGTCACATGAAGACGGCCGTGCAACTGTGCTCTCAGCCCTCCGAGCCCCGTTTCGGGCCTGGAGTTGGGGGAGGGGAGGACGGGTGCTGCTGCCCAGCCCCGACTCTGCCCAAAGCCCACATCTGTCACGATACGTAACGCCCAACCGCCTCGCGCTCCACACCGAGGTGCACAGAGAAAACCACAGCCCAGTCTGAGGGGTGGGGGGACGACTTGTAAGCTGTGTGCGTGTGAGCACCTGCGGGCCCCTCCCCGGAGCTGAGGGCTGCCTGGGGGCTTCCTGCTAGGACAGGCACCCATGGGCCCACCAGGAAAGCCGCAGCTGGCAGGGCAGCCGACAGCACCGTGCCCGCCAGAGGGCCAGGGGACACCCTGACGGTCGCCGGCATTCCGTTTGCGTCCGTACGGGAGCCACAACCCAGCCCACTCACCTCTCAGCGGGCTGAAGAAGTTGAAAAAGGAATCATTGGGGACTTGCTTGGTGATTGTTCTGACGGTGCCTCGGCCCTTATGTTTCTGCTTTTTCTTGATGGTTTTGACGGTTACGTTCTTTCCTTTCTTCCAGTCAATGGTACACCTACAGGGATAAGACTGGTCACCGTGTGCCCAGCAAGCAGGTCACAGCTCGGTGCTTCACCAGAAACTTGACCCAAGCACCTGCAAGCGGTCACTGGGCGCTCCTCGAGGAGGCGGAGGCCCCGGGCGCAGGAGGGCCGCACAGTGGCCCCACAGACGCTCCGCAGGGTCCCGCCAGGTCCTTCCCATGACTATGCCCGGTCAGCAGCTTGTCACTGCTGCCCCTTTACAGACCCCACAGCGCACAGGACGCCACCACTCAGGCACAAGGTCTCAAGACAACTAAGTGAGCGGGACTAGATGGGGAAAGCACGCCGGCCATTGCCAAGACTGACGGCCAGTGAAGGACATTCGGCTTCCGGGTGCTGGTGGGCCTCGGTGGGGCTGAGATGGCCAGTGAAGGACATTCAGCTTCCGGGGTGCTGGCAGGCCTCGGTGGGCTGAGCTGAGTCACCCTGGCCGACAGAGAGTGCGTGGAGAGGAAGGCTCACTCGGTGGCCTGGGCCTGGGCCACAATCTTTCTAAAGCATTCTGGCCATCCGAGTCCAGCAGAATTTTAATCAAGCTCTGTATACTCACTCACACAGAGAAATTCATCAGGGTAAGTCCTTGGTTCAGTTACTGCTTCAATCAAGAATAAAATGATTTCCCAAAGTGTCTCAAACCAACCAAGAGGACGTGTTCTAAGCTGTTCTCCCTGGAGGTCCAGAGACTACGGCACCAAGGCGCTGGGTCCCGAGACCACGCGTGCTCACACAGCCCTGCACTGACCCAGCCGCTCACTCACCAGGGCCCTGTCAAGAGGAGCGGACTAGTTCCATGGTCTCTGCGTCACTCTGGGAGACTGAGTATCCCAGCGACCGCATTAAATTGGGGAAACTGGGCTACCACCCTACATGCTGGCCCAGGGAACCACAGGACACACTTCCCAGCGCCAGCCGTCACATCCCCAAATGGAGAGATTCTTTCACTGATTTCCATCTCTGCTGGGCTTTTAAACAGATAAAAGGCTTCTTTATTCTTAACTTCTACCTTACTTGTGATGTTTTAAAACCACCTCCTGTGTTTCAGAAAAAGAAGCTCAATGGCATCTTCTTACCCGTCGCAGTCAACAATTTCAGGGCCTTCAAAGGAAAATGGATCAGCCTTGTCTGGCTCTGACTTCATCTTGTACGTTTTTGTCAGGACTGAATTGGTAAAGTAGTCGTTGGGTTCAAAGTGGAACTCTAATACAAAAGACTGGAAAAAAAAAATACAACTCAGATTTAAAATCTACAGATAACTGGGGACAGATTTTACAAACCACACGGTACCTGCTGGAACCCAGCTCCCCAAGGCAGAATACTCAAGAGCTCAGACGGTGTGGCCACGTAACGAGAACGTCTTTACTGTAAAACCACCAGCCCAAAGTTAGAGCCCAGGCCAGGCTGGGGAGACCCCCACCACCCTGAGTGCACACGTGGGCACGCTGCCCGGGACCCTGCCCCCGCGGTCACAGCAGGAGGGGGTCTGGAGGGGGAGGCCAGCTGCAGCCCAGCCCCCGCTCCGCCGCTCTCGGGCAGAGCAGTTCCTGCCCGGCCCCACAGTGAAAGCGCAAGACTCCCCGTGGGCAGAGGAGCCTTCTGGGACCCACCATGGACGCAGTCACCCTTCACTCACAAAGCGCCCAACAGACAAGAGGGGGTACAAAGCAGGGGGAAACAAATCGAATGGCAGCACAGGAGACACGCGCGCCCGCAGGGCAGACAGGCAGACAGTGAGATCCCCCCGGGTAAAAAGCCCCAGGAACGCAGCACTGGCCAGCACGTTGGGAAACAAGGGCACTCGTGTGCTGCAAAGGGCAATTCTGCAATATCAAAAGTTAACAAAATGAAACACTCTGGGACTCCATAATCCGGTTTTGAGGAACATGTTCTATTTGAGAAGGACCCCTGGCCGGGAGCAGCAGCGTGTGCAGACCTTCCCCTCAGCCCGGCTTCCCCAGGGCTCAGTGAACCACAGACAGCCCAAAGGACCCACTCCGGGCCTGGACGGCCTCTGTCCATCAGCATGTCAGATTCTGGGAAGTCACTCGACTTCCCTGCGCTTTTGCTTCCTCGCCTGTGACATGGCATCACAAGCCCCTCTCTCCATGAGGTCACCCGAGGATTACTCTGCGGGAGCAGTCGGAAGGCAGCCAGGGTCACAGGCATTACCAGTTAAATGTTAGCTCTCCCCATTTTTATTCCAAGGGTACAACAATCAGCTGGGAAAGTAATTTAGGCAAACTAAGGGGAGGAGGAAGAGAAGGGCCACGAAGGCCTGGGAGGCAGACACAGGCGGGCAGAGACCAGGCGGCAGGCAAGGGAGGCTGACAAGCGTAAGTCGCGGCTCTGGGAGACCAAACCGCAGTCAGGACAGTATCAGGGAAACAAACGGAGAACCATCCTCTTCAGGCTTCAGAAGCGGGGAGCAGGGCTCTGACCTGCTCTTGACCTGCCCGGATTCCAGGCCTGCCTGCGAGCACAGTGAGTCAGGTGGCACTCTAGATAAGAAAAGGAGTGGGTCCTGGAATCTCTTGAGCTCCAGGTGGCCTGGCCAGCCCCTCGGGATCTAAGAAGTCTTATGACGCACAAGGTGAAACAAACAGATGGTAACAACCACGCGCGCTCAGGCATGTCTGACTCTCTGTGACCCCATGGACTGGAGCCCGCCAGGCTCCTCTTGGCCATGAGACTCTCCAGGCAAGAATACCGGAGTGGGTTGCAATGCCCTCCTCCAGGGGATCTTCCTGACCCAGGGATCAAACCTGCATCTCCTGCGAGCACAAGCAAGTCAGGCGGCACTCTAGATAAGGAAGGGAATGGGTCCTGGAATCTCTTAAGCCCCTAGAGGCCTGGCAAGCCCCTCGGGGTCTAATAGATCTTAGAGACGAAACAAACAGCATTTTGAAAGTTAAAGTGAAACCAGAGCTACATTTCTGAGCACAAACTGATCACGATATCGGTTCGTGGCCTGAGATTGTAAACAGGAAACCCCAAAACTCCAATTTGAAGGATCGCCCATGGGGCAGACGCACCGCCCGGGACCCTTTCCAAATCGGGACCCTTTCCCAATGGGGACCCCAGCCTGCTGGAGTCTGGGTGTAGGCTGCCGGCCCAATCTGGTAATACACGCACGGTCACTTCTGTCATTTCTATTCTTTTCTTTTAATGACTGTTTATTAAATTAAGTCAAAGAACCTTCTATAAAAAATTGAAATTGTGTGTAACAAGAGGTTTGTTTTGTTGTTGAATCCTTTGAATCTAAAACTAAAGTCAAACTTTTGGTACAAGACAGGAAGGCAGCTGTGGGCAGTGAGATCCCTCCCTAGGCCTCTCCTGACCTGTCCCCTGGAAACCCATCTCCACGCTGGGCTCCGGCAGCATACACTCTTCCTTCAGAACTGCTGAGGGTCGTGACCACAGGCGTGGACAGGCCACCCTGGGGACTGGGCTGGACTAACCAACAGCTCTGTCCCACTGTCCTCCATCAGCCCCACTGCTGAATGGACACAGTCACTCACTCCCCTCTTTCCCTCATCTCTTTCCCCTGTCATCTCGCCAAGCCAGGGTGTGACTTCCTTTCTTTACAGTTTCCTCCTTTTCCTTCTTTCCTGGGCCTCTGTCTGGTTGAGAACACAGTGAGGGTGTGGGTGGGAGGGAGACTCACAAGGAAGGGTATGTGTGTAATTACGAGCTTCCCAGGCGGCACGGCGGTAGACAGTCCACCTGCCAGCACAGGAGCGCAAGAGGCCCGAGTTTGATCCCTGAAGTCAGGAAGGTCCCCTGAAGAAGCACACGGCAATCCACGCCAGTGTCCACTGGGAAGCTAAGACAGATGGGCTGAGGAAGGCAGGAATCACCAACTCACATCTATACGCACGTACACCCCAGGGGACAAGGACGCACACCCATCGCAGTGCACTACAGCTGACTGCCACAGGACGCCTCTAGGGGAGCGGGGCCGAGCCTCACCTGGGTGAAGAGTGCCACCTGGGAAGAGAGCCACAGGGGAAGGCCCTGCAATGAGTGGGGTGTGGCAGGAAAGAGGGGATTCCCTCGCTACCAGAAGGGCCCCCAAACCGTGCACAGGCATCACTCCAGCTGACACCCCCACCCCACCTGCAGAGGGGTGTCTGAACATCCTTCCAGGGTGCAGCCGGCAGGGAAGGGACAGACACAGGTGTGCGGCCCCAGGCCACCCACTGGACAGCAAAGGGGACAAGCCCTGCGGTCCGCAGGTGCCATGTCTCCAAGACCTGAAATGCAGAGCCGTGGGCAGGCGGGCAGCAGGTGGCGCTGCAGCTGCTGTGGCGCTGGCATGGGCCCCGCCGGGCACAGAGGGACCGCAGGTTGGAGCAGCACTCTCAGAGGACCCAGCGCAGGCAGCCTCGTGCTGAGACTGCTGCAGAGAATGGGGCCGGCAGGCTCACTCACTGGCGCGCAGCCCACAGAAACAAGTATTCTGGGAAGCACAGCTCAAGGAGCAGAGGAACGCCTCTCCATCGTACCCACCTGAGTCACTCTCAAAACCGAGGGCGCCGGCCTCCCCCAGCCCTGAGCATCTCTGCTGAAGTGCTGCCTGTACCTGAGGACGTACCCGCCCCTCTGTAACCGGCTGCATATACATCCCATCCTCAAAACCCTGGGGAGCACCAGAGAGAAGGGTGACCCCAGCCCACAGGACGGAGGAGATGAGCCGGCTCAGGAAGCAGAGTACGGCCCAGTGAGCACCCTGGCCGGGAGGCCCGCCCTGGCTCTGAGTGCCGCACCCGCCACCGAGCAGCGGGAGGCCTGAGTCGCCTCTGGGCGAGTCACCAGTCGGCCCGCACGCTGCTGCTGAGCGACGCGGGAGACTGGGAGTGGGGCGTGTCACTCGAGGCACCCAGCAGGCGGGCGCGTTTCTCGATGGCTCCTAGCTCATCCCCCTTGGGACCCTGACCCTCTGACACCAAGCAGTACTCACCATAGGCTGTCCAGGGTCGGAAAATTTCACTTTTATGTCCTGCAGGTGTTTCAAGATTGGCTCATCGTACTCCTAATCACAAAGAGAAAAAAGAAGGTCCTGGTGAGTGGCAGAGGGCAACACACCTGTCCCACTGAGCCACTGCTCCACCTCCCTCTCAACTCTGGGTCATCAGCCCTGCCCTGTCCCTCCCAGGAAGCCACCAAACGTCCACTCACCACCAGCCACATGGTGGCCGCAGGGCGGGGCCGTGGGAGCCCACCATGGGGCGGGAGCCCCGCCGGCTCACACACCACCCCCAGCTGTCAGTGCAGACAGACTCAGAAACGCCATCAGTGCAGACTGATGGTCCTCACAGCCCCAGAGAGACAGGATCAGAAGAAACGCCTGGACAAGCTACTGACCTGGGTAGCCATTCCCCCTCAGTGCACAAGGCAGTAAGGATCCAGTCACTCACAGTCAAGACCACTTATGAAGCGCATCCGAGACCCTACTGACAGGCACTACAGAAGCGCATCTGACGACGGCTCTAGACTTCACAAGTCATCATTACGCAAACGCACAAATCCACCACGCCGGTTATTTGAGAAAAACTCGGGGGGGGGAAAAAATCACAAGACCTGAGGCCCAGAGACCACATACTAAGGAAAGGTGCTTTAGTTGTAAATCAGTCACTTCTTCACCCCAGAAGTCTAAAGGATTTCCTGAGGCTCATTAAGCCTGAAAACTACCAACTTCCCAATTTTAAGTTCTCTCTACACCACAGGTAGACCTTGTTTAACACACTTCACAGATATATAGGGTTTTGTTTTGCAAATTGAAGGCTTCTGTTAACCCTGGGTTCTCAGATAATGGTTAGCATTTTTTAGCAATAAAGTATTTTTAAATTAACATATGTACATTTTTGTCAGTGGACATGATTTTGAGGAAGTTCCGGGACATGGTGATGGACAGGGAAGCCTGGTGTGCTGCAGTCCACGGGGTCACAAAGAGTCAGACACAACTGAGTGACTGAACAACAAAAATGTACATTTTTTAGACATAATGCTATTGCACACTTAACAGATTATAATATAGTGTAAACCTAATTTTCATTACAAACTGGGAAACCAGAAAATTCGCATGACTCACTGTAATCTACGCTCACGTTACTGCAGGGCGCTGGAACCAAATGCACAGTGTCTCCGAGGCCTGCCTGTATAGAGCAACAAGACCAGCAATACCAAAGGCACCTTGCAAGCCTCTGGACCAAAGGCAAGCTCAAAACAGTCCTTAAAGGCCACATCCATGTGAGATGTCAACTCCAAATTCCAGAAGCAGAAAGCAAGGCTCCACAGTGATGCATGGGGATCCCCCTCCTCCTCAGTCAGACCAGCAGTGCCCACGGGACTGCCCCTCATGGTGAAACCACCAGGATGGTCTCCACTTCCTCAACCAGCCATGCATCAACACTGGAGAGTGAGGACGTTCGATGGCCTAAATGAGCAGTTCCAAAACTAAGGGCCAGCAGTGGAAGCTACTCGAGGGCTGATTTAAAGCTGCTCCCCACAAGTTTCAAAGTCATGAAGACACAGCAGAATCTCCTGAGCCTCTACAAGCACCTCAGACCCTCACTGACTGGGGGTGGGAGGCACTGATGCTGCTGCTTCGCTTTACAAGTTGCCCGGGAGACTCTAACATACAGTCAGTGAGAATCTGCTTCTAGCAGGGACTACTCACGTTCTCAGTAAGTTTCTGGCTCACGGCACTCTTTTAAAAGCATGATCCAGTATTCTTTCTTCCTTTTCTCTTTTTGGACCACACCACTCAGATTACAGGATCTCCGTTACCAACCAGGGATCAAACCTGGGCCCAGCAGTGAAAGCACAAAGTCCTAACCACTGGGCGGCCAGGAATCCCCAGTGGTCGACTATTCTTAAACCACATCTTTCCCTATGGAAGCGAAGCTCGGACGGGAACACATAGGCTTGTGCTTCCTGCCTGGAGACGTCCTTTCAGCACCTGCTCCAGAGCTGGTTTGGTGCTGGTAGGGTTTCTTAACTTCCGCTTGTCTGCACAGCTTTTCATATGTGCACCTCCACTGACCGTATCACTCTGCTTGACCCTCAAATTGTAAGCAATTATTTTTTACTGTCAGGTTAACCATGTTCCCATTATGGCAACTGTAATCAGTTTTAATTTTTTGTCTGGCTATTGATTGTGAAAACTGATAAACATCTTTCGCTATTGTGATTCTGTAACTATTACTCATTTAATATCATTGTGTCATGATTGGTCAACAAAAAACAATAGAATCCTGTATCACCAAGACTACCATTTAAGAGAAAAGCCTGAAATCACCTGTAAAAACCTGTGAACCACATGTGTATCAGAATAACCTTGGAATTTTTGAAAAATACAAATGCCCAGGCATTGCTTCTATCCTCCAAAGCCGCAGCTGCGCTTCTGCTGAGCAGCCAGGCTCAGAGACAACCGGCCTGTCTGGCCCTTCATCGCGTCTGCCTCACTTTTCTCTTCCGTGCTCAGTGCTCGCGTTTCATTCCGTTTGTTTTCTCCGTCTCTTTGTTCTTGGTGTCCTTTCTCGCGTCTTTATCAAGCACAGGGGAAAAGCTTCTGTATAGATATGTATAATAGCATGTATAATAGATGTGTTTTAGAAAACTTACAAATTTTTGCCTGTCAGAATTCATGACATTTTGCTTCCACTTGTTTGACTTAGTCTGAACAGGATGCTAGATTTCTAATTAAAAAAACAGATATGCAACAAGCAACAAAGGGTTACTGTATACCACAGGAACTGCAGTCATCACGCGTAATAACCTGTAACGGAAGCTGTGTGTACGTGTCACTGAACCACCAGGCTATCCACCTGCAACGCTGTAGGCCAACTGTACTTCTGCACACACACAGATTAAGGAGAAAAAAGGAACGTCAGGGCTACTCTAATACACACATCTGAAACATCCCCCAGCCTGGACGGAGAGCAGGAGCGCATTCCTGCCCCGCCTTCTCAGGACCCGGCGCGCAGACACGCGTCAGACGAGGCAGGCGGAGGCAGCGACGCAGCGCGTTTCTGAACCGCAACGACCGCCGCCCTGGAACCGCAGCAGCGAGAGCCGTCTGCACGCCCGCCACGGCCACGCTCTCCGATATGAAAGCACTGTGCCGACCCACCCGAACCAAAAGCAGAGCCCAACCTCTCTGTGGACTTCTGAGCAGTACTGATTTCTGAATTCCGGAAACTCACCCCAGGGAATGCCACGTTTGTTACCTTTTAAGTGGTTCACCATTTCACTACAGAAAGCTCCATAAAGCAAGACAAAGACAGCTGGGCCATTGCCATTGAGGGGAAAAAAAAGACTTTTTCAAGGAAAATTATTAGAAGAATAATAGCAACTTGTTAAACATTTGTACAATTAGCAAGACTGCATGACAGGCCATTTCAAATTTCAAAAATCAGTCAAAAGACAAGACTAAGTCAGCGTGTGCCTGTGTGTCACTGTGCACAGACATGGGTGTGTACACGTGTGCACACACTGGAGCCCTCAGTACCAGCGCTTCCACCCGGGCCCTCGTCCCCACGCTTCTCTCGTGTCCACATCATGTGAGTGAAGCGAGGAAGGCTCGGGAATCTGTTCACTCTCCTCCTGGGGCGAGGCTGCAACCAACAGCAAAGCTACCTCGGGCTCGGCAGAGGTTCCGCGAGGCAGGCCCTCCCAGGGTACCAGAGCGCGAGGGCGCCGGGGCCCTGGCTGATTCCTCCGCCAAAAGCCACGGCCACACAAGAGGCCTTGCCACCGCCGTCGACGCCTGCTGCGAGCCCGCAAGCCGCTCGCCTGGCTCAGTGGGGGCGTGCCGTGAGCCTACCTGCACCAGCTCGCTCAGCATGTCCACGTTCCTGAAGACGGTGAACCAGAACTCCGGGATGCCTTTCGGGCTTGGCTCCTCTGCGGCCGCTGCCTCTTTCTCTGCTATGACTGCTTTAGTTTTCATATCTCCCTACAAACGCGGAGATGCCAAACAGAAAACTTATGATGAAGCAACAAGTTTACAGACTTTGCAGTGGCTTATTTAACGCAGAATATAGTTTCAGAATCCCATTAAAACCTCTATCAAACTCCTTGTCTTTGAATCTGCATCTCCAGGACCACTGTGCCATCACAGTCTCAAACGTCTCGGAGGAACAAAGCCTTTCAGGCATACATATCTGGATGTAATTCCTCAGTATAATTTTAGACCACGGGGAGCAGAGCTGCGGACTGGCTTAGGGCCCCGATAGGGAGAGGCTGCCCAGCGCTGGCTTGCCCCCTACCCGGAACAATCACCAGCAGAGGACAGTCCAGGACCTCCGCAACAGAAATGCCGCCACGCTGCACCCCCAAGGCTGCAGGGGTGTTGGGACAGAGGCAGCGTGCAAACAGCAGGGTGGTGAGAGGAAGGTGACGTGCCCGGCAGGAAGGGAGTCTTTGCTACGTCACAGCCCCTACGCGTGATTCTCAGGGGAAATGATGACAGGGCTCTTCAAGCTGGCAGAGGCAGAGTCTCCTCCCATAGGGAAGGCCTGACGCACAACTACCCACAGGCACAGATTCAGCCTCACCAGATGTGACGGGTTTGTAAGCGATCAAAAAGACACATGGCGACCAAAAATAGCATATACTTCAAAAAACCCTCTCTGAACATTTACACTATGGGATAGAAGGACGACTTCCAATGTGCTATCAGGCGACAGAGCTCACCGGGCCGCGCTGGGGCGCCCACAGCACCGGACTGGTGCCCGTCACCAGCCCCAGGAGAAGACTGCCAGCAGGGGGCGGTCAGAGCACATGGCCTGAGGAGCATCTTCCAGCGTCCAGTGGTGAGAGGCACCAGGGCAGCTTCGCCAGCTCTGAGTTCCTGTGTGCTCTGCCCACTGCAGCCCTGCTTCCAGGACCTGCCCTCCTGGGCACAGGTGTGCTCTCCCCTTGGGGGTCTCTGCCTCCTTCGCCTCCCCAGACGGTCCGCACTACATGCAGCCTGCCCCAGACGGCCGAGAAGGGGGACTGTGTCTGGTAACTGACAGAGTCAGTCAGACGCCAGACTTGCAAGCCACCCGTCTCATCGTCCTGAAGAAATCTAAACTCCAGTACTTTGGCCACCTCATGCGAAGAGTTGACTCACTGGAAAAGACTTTGATGCTGGGAGGGACTGGGGGCAGGAGGAGAAGGGGACAACCGAGGATGAGATGGCTGGATGGCATCACTCACTCAATGGACTCAAGTCTGAGTGAACTCCGGGAGTTGGTGATGGACAGGGAGGGCCTGGCGTGCTGCATTTCATGGGGTCGCAAAGAGTCGGACACGACTGAGCGACTGCACTGAACTAAACTGAACTGAAGGGTGAAGCCACGCCTACTGTTAGGAGCTCTCCTCTGCGTAGAAGAAAACCATCTTATTTCTTTTTTTACCCATCCCCCACTGCACTGCACAGCTTAGGATCTCAGTTCCCCAGACCAGGACTAGAACTGGGCCGTGGCGGAGAAAGCACCAAGTCCTAACTGCTACATCACCACCGAAGGCCGTCTCACTTGCAGCAGCCGTGAAACAGACCACTAGTGTGCTCATGAAGAAACTTACGGCCAATTTGTCCTCCTCTTCATTTTCACTGTGCCATTCAGATTCTGCGTCTGTTGGCTCAACGTCACCAGTGATGAATTCCCTTCTCTAAGAGTAAAAAACAAGATCTTACAGTTATTCAGGAAGTCGAGAGTCAAGACAATGCACCTGTAAATACTGTGAATGAAAAGACTGGAAACTGGATGCTTTTACAGCTTGTTTTAAGATGCTGAGTTGTGAGGCTTAAGGAGAGACATTCAGTGATCCCCGGGTATTTCTGGATGTCTTTCCTGGAGAAAGATCTGAAACTCACTAACAGCACCTGACCTTGTCGAAGAGAGGCTGGTATAAGGCTGCATACTTCCTCTCCAGGTCGTGCACTTCTTCATAGAACTTGGCTTCTATATGCGCACATTTCACCTGGAGCTGCTTCAACGCGTTGATTCTTCTTTTTACTGCTTTAGGTAAACTAGAGAGGGGGAAAAAAATCTCGATGACTGCGAAGTGAGTACTTTTTTTTTTTTACTAAAACAATACTAACATAGAATTAACATCCCCACCATGAAACAGAGCTTCTAAAAATCACTAAGAACAAACCAAATACCGCCCCCTCCACCAAGAGCAAGGTGGTGGGGGAGGAGGAAGCTGAAAGGATAATTCACAAGACATACTGGACTGGCCCAGAAGTTCCGTTGCTTTTCCAGTCCAGTTCAGTTCAGTCGGTCAGTCATGTCCGACTCTTTGCGACCCCATGAACCCCAGCACGCCAGGCCTCCCTGTCCATCACCAACTCCAGGAGTTCACCCAAACTCATGTCCATCGAGTCGGTGATGCCATCCAGCCATCTCATCCTCTGTCACCCCCTTCTCCTCCTGCCCCCAATATCTCCTAGCATCAGAGTCTTTTCCAATGAGTCAACTCTTCGCATGAGGTGGCCAAAGTACTGGAGTTTCGGCTTTAGCATCATTCCTTCCAATGAACACCCAGGACTGATCTCCTTTAGGATGGACTGGTTGGCTTTCCTTGCAGTCCAAGGGACTCTCAAGAGTCTTCTCCAACACCACAGTTCAAAAGCATCAATTCTTTGGTGCTCAGCTTTCTTCACAGTCCAACTCTCACATCCATACGTAACTACTGGAAAAACCATAGCCTTGACTAGACGGACCTTAGTCGGCAAAGTAATGTCTCTGCTTTTGAATATGCTATCTAGGTTGGTCATAACTTTCCTTCCAAGGAGCGTCTTTTAATTTCATGGCTGCAGTCACCATCTGCAGTGATTTTGGAGCCCCCCAAAATTTAGTCTGTCACTGTTTCCACTGTTTCCCCGTCTATGTCCCATGAAGTGATGGGACCAGATGCCATGATCTTCATTTTCTGAATGTTGAGCTTTCAGCCAACTTTTTCACTCTCCTCTTTCACTTTCATCAAGAGGCTTTTTAGTTCCTCTTCACTTTCTGCCATAAGGGTGGTGTCATCTGCATATCTGAGGTTACTGATATTTCTCCTGGCAATCTTGATTCCAGCTTGTGCTTCTTCCAGCCCAGCGTTTCTCATGATGTACTCTGCATATAAATTAAATAAGCAGGGTGAGAATATACAGCTTTGACGTACTCCTTTTCCTATTTGGAACCAGTCTGCTCTTCCATGTCCAGTTCTAACTGTTGCTCTTTAAGCAAATGTAAAAGCCATTTTTCATTTTCATCAAGAATTTCATTCGACAGCGCCTTCAGTGTCTCGTCCTGCGGCCTCCCGCCATCTTTCAGGCAACCTGTGATCCCGCTCGCTTAGTCACTGGCTCTGCTGCCCCTGCTGCCCTCTGCTGCTGCGCTGACTCTCCTCTGGCTGGCGAGCAGGTGCTGCTCTCCAGCTGGCCGCTCAGGCCGGGGGCGTCTCTTGTTGCTGAGCACAGGCTTCAGCAGCTGCAGCGTCAGGACTCAGGACTCAGTAGTCGAGGCTCCTGGGCTCTAGAGCACAGGCTCGAGAGTTGGGTCGTGTGGGCTTAGCTGCTCTGAGGCGTGTGGGATCTTCCCGGATCAGGGATCAAACCCATATCTCCTGCTTTGGCAGGCAGATTCTTTATGACGGTGCCACCAGGGAAGCTGCTTTTTATCTTTTTGAGCCAAAAGAACTGTTCCAAGTGCCTTTTACAGTCTTCCAGGGAAGTGAAATCTTTTTCCATTGAAAGAATTTTGTAAAGACCAAGATAAGTAGAAATCAGAAGGAGCAAGGTCTGGTGAATACGGCGGATGAACCAGAACTTCCCAGCTGAGCCTTTGCCTGGTCATCGAATAAACATATGGTCTCGCGTTACCCTGATGATGGAGGGCGTGCTTGCTGCTGCCTAATCCCGGATGCAGTCGGCGGAGTGCTGCTCTCAGTTGGTCTCACCGGGAGCAGTACTTGGTGGAATTAACTGCTTGGCTTTCCAGAAGGAGCTCATAACACAGGATTCCTTTCCAATCCCCCATATATACTATATCACCTTCTCTGGGTGAAGAATGGTCTGTGGTGCGGCTGGTGAAGGTTCATTTCACTTGCCCCATGATCTCTTCCATTCCACATTCTTGTACAGTATCCACTTTTCATCACCCGTCACAATTTATTTTAACAACAAAACGTTCTCATCACATTTAAGTAGAGTAAGGTAAGGAAGTGTCAGTCACTCAGTCGTGCCCGACTCTTCGTGACCCCATGGATTGCAGCCCACCAGGATCCTATGTCCATGAGATTTTCCAGGCAAGGATACTGAAGTGGATTGCCATTTCCTTCTCCAGGGGATCTTCCCAACCTAGGGATCGAACCCAGGTCTGCTGTACTGCAGGCAGATTCTTTACTGACTGAGCTATAAGGGAAGCCCATTTAGTGAGAATCACATGAAAATACATGGTCGAGGTTTTTTTCCACTTAACTTACGTGGAACCTAAATATCAAAGTGATTAACATAACCAAACGTGTGCAAATGACTGTCAGTCCTTGATCGGGATACTCTGATACAGGCTGTCTCCTGTAGAGTGCAACACTGGCTGCTATCAGTTAACGTCTCAATTTGATTACCATCGATTTCAACTGGTCTACCCAACCTCGGAGCATCATCCAGCAAGAAACCTCAGCATGAAATCACTTTTGATACTTGGATCAGTCACAGCACCCTCTCCATATACTGCACACATCTTTTTTTGTTTCTGACAATGAACGTTCAAACTATCGCACAAATGCACTCATCTCACATGCTAGCAAAGTAATGCTCAAAGTTCTCTAAGCCAGGCTTCAACAGTACATGAACCAAGAACTTCCAGGTGTTCAAGCTGGATTTAGAAAAGGCAGAAGAACCAGAGATCAAACTACCAACATCTGCTAGATCAGTGAAAAACCAAGAGAGTTCCAGAAAAACATTCTGCTTTATTGACTACGCCAGAGCCTTTGACTGTGTGGATCACAACAAATTGGGAAATTGTTGAAGAGATGGTAATACCAGTCCACTTGACCTGCCTCCTGAGAAATCTGTATACAGGTCAAAAAGCAACAGTTAGAACCAGACAAAGAACAATGGGCTGGTTCCAAATTGGGAAAGGAGCACATCAAGACCATGTATTGTCAGCTGCCTATTTAACTTAGATGCGGAGTTCCAGTTCCGGTTCAGTTGCCCAGTCGTGTCCGACTCTTTGCGAGCCCATGAATTGCAGCACGCCAGGCCTCCCTGCCCATCACCATCTCCCGGAGTTCACTCAGACTCACGCCCATCGAGTCCGTGATGCCATCCAGCCATCTCATTCCCGGTCGTCCCCTTCTCCTCCTGCCCCCAATCCCTCCCAGCATTGGGGTCTTTTCCAATGAGTCAACTCTTCGCATGAGGTGGCCAAATTACTGGAGTTTCAGCTTTAGCATCATTCCTTCCGATGAACACCCAGGACTGATCTCCTTTAGAATGGACTGGTTGGATCTCCTTGCACTCCAAGGGACTCTCAAGAGTCTTCTCCAACACCACAGTTCAAAAGCATCAATTCTTCAGCGCTCAGCCTTCTTCACAGTCCAACTCTCACATCTATACATGACCACAAGAAAAACCATAGCCTTGACTAGACGGACCTTAGTCGGCAAAGTAATGTCTCTACTTTTGAATATACTATCTAGGTTGGTCATAACTTTTCTTCCAAGGAGCAAGCGTCTTTTAATTTCATGGCTGCAGTCACCATCTGCAGTGATTCTGGAGGCCCAAAAAATAAAGTCTGACACTGTTTCTACTGTTTCCCCATCTATTTCCCATGAAGTGATGGGACTGGATGCCATGATCTTCGTTTTCTGAATGTTGAGCTTTAGGCCAACTTTTTCACTCTCCTCTTTCACTTTCATCAAGAGGCTTTTTAGCTCCTCTTCACTTTCTGCCATAAGGGTGGTGTCATCTGCATATCTGAGGTTATTGATATTTCTCCCGGCAATCTTGATTCCAGCTTGTGCTTCCTCCAGCCCAGCATTTCTCATGATGTATTCTGCACAGAAGTTAAATAAGCAGGGTGACAATATACAGCCTTGACGTACTCCTTTTCCTATTTGGAACCAGTCTGTTCTTCCATGTCCAGTTCTAACTGTTGCTTGCTGACCTGCATACAGATTTCTCAAGAGGCAGGAGCCAGCTCACTAAGCGCGGCCGAGAGGAGCTACCCACGTCCGAGGTCAGGGGCAGCGGCCTAGAGTGACAGGCTGCGACGGTGCAGGAACGGCTGAGAGGAGCTACCCTGTGTCCGAGGTCAGGGGCAGCGACCGAGAGGAGCTACCCTGCGTCCGAGGTCAGCAGCGGCCGGGAGGAGCTACCCCACGTCTGAGGTCAGGGGCGGCAGCCGAGAGGAGCTATCCTGCATCCGAGGTCAGTGGCAGCCGGGAAGAGCTACCCCGCGTCCGAGGTCAGGGGCGACGGCCGAGAGGAGCTACCCCACGTCCGAGGCCAGTGGCGGCCGGGAGGAGACACCCCATGTCCAAGGTCAGGGGAGGCCAGGAGAAGTCACCTTGCGCCCGAGGCCAGGGGCGGTATTTGCAGAGTACATCATGTGAAATTCCGGGCTGGATGAATCTCAAGCTGGAATCAAGATTGCTGGGAGAAATATCAATAACCTCAGATATGCAGATGACACCACCCTTATGGCAGAAATCAAAGAGGAACTAAAGAGCCTCTTGATGAAGGTGAAAGAGAAGAGTGAAAAAGCTGCCTTAAAACTCAATATTCAAAAACTAAGATCATGGGAACTGGTCCCATCACTTCATAGCAAACAGATTGGGAAACAAGGGAAACAGGACAGACTTTTTTCCTTGGGCTCCAAAATCACTGTGGACGGTGATGCAGCCATGAAATTAAGAGACACTCGCTCTTTGGAAGGAAACCTGACAAGCCCAGAAAGAATATTAAAGAGCAGAGACATGACTTTGCCCACAAAGGTCCATCTAGGCAAAGCTATGGTTTCTCCAGCAGTCATGTATGGGTGTGAGAGCTGGACCATAAAGAAGGCTGAGCACCAAAGAATTGATGCTTTGGAACTGTGGTGCTGGAGAAGACTCTTGCGAGTCCCTTGGACTGCAAGGAGATCAAACTAGTCAATCCTAAAGGAAATCAACCCTGAATATTCATTGAAAGGACAGATGCTGAAGCTCCAATACTTAGGTGACCTGATGTAAGAACCAACTCACTAGAAAAGACTTTGATGCTGGAAAAGACTGAAGGCAGGAAGAGAAGAGGGTGACAGAGGATGAGAGGGCTGGATGGCATCACCGCCTCGATGGACATGAGTCTGAGCAAGCTCTGGGAGATGGTGAAGGACACAGAAACCTGGAGTGCTGCAGCCCATGGGGTTGAAAAGAGTCAGACACAGCGGAGCGACTGCAGAACCATCTTACAGGAAGGAATCGGACTTTCTTTTGCCAACCTAACACAGATAATCAAACACGGAAGAAAGGTCCAATCTCACAAAATAGCCAAAAGAATTTAAATTTAAAAGAATCGCTATCTTGGACTCCCCTGATGGTCCAGTGGTTAAGACCCTGCCTCTCAATACTGGGGACACAGGTTCGATCCCTGGTCTGGGAAGATCCCACATGCCACTGGCAACCTAGCCCACGTGCCACAGCTACCGAGCCTGCGCTCCTGAGCAAGAGGAGCCCCGCCCCCCGTAACTCGAGGAAGCTTGCACACGGCTGAAGACAAACTAACAACAAAATGGAAAGTAAAGCAAAACGAAACTGCTATCTCTTATCAAATTGGCAGTTAAAAAAAAATATGCCCAGGTTTGAGGAAGCTGAGGGCAGACGCCCTCTTACCGACCCACCTTTCTTAAAGGCAAATGAGAACCTTGAAAATATCCTTTGCCTCAACTTTCAGAATTTAGTCTAAGAAAACAACCAAGTATTTATGGACTGGACGACCACTGATATAAAAGGTAAAGACTGGGGACAGGGCCAAGATGAACAGGATTAAAACAGGGCCGGTGGACAACGTGTCCCGAAGAGTCAGTGCTCCCGCCAGCACAGCAAAGGAGAAACCAGAGGCAACAGGCATGCGTGCTGCCCCAGAGCCAGAGAACGGTGGGCCCCTCAGCCCTTTGGCACTCTTTACCTTCTAAGACGTATTTTCATTTGGATGCCTTCCTTTTATAAATCATAAGAGGGGAAAAAAATTTTTAATCCATCAAAATTATGTATTTAACCCAAAGCCCTTAGTCACAACCTGGAAAAAACCAGCAGATTCCTGGGCCCTTCAAAGATGCACACAGCCCCCTGCATGGACCAGGGTCCCACCTGGCATCCTCCTCCGGGGGCAGCACCGGCAGCTCTCAACAGAGCACTGCTCAGAAAGTGCGGCCACCCAGGCCTGGGACAGTGGGCGCCAAAATCCACGCAAGTGCCTTGTGCATGGAAGGGCAGTGCGCACAAGTGGCCTAAGCACGTCCTTCCACATCCTGTCAATACAGTGTGAATGCCTGTAAACGGTTCTGCTTCCTGCAACTTCCTGTCCCTCTATGCGTTTGATCCGCCGTTGGCTGAATCTGCAGATATGGACGGCTGAGCGTCCTGGGACAGCCTCGATCACAGAGGGACCTGTCTTGGGACAACCATACCCACACCAAGGGCAATGTGGACAGAGGTGCCGCCCCCCAGGCTCCCACAGAAACTGAGCAAGACGACTGAAGAAGGCAGGGCAGGGATTTATCACACTAAACGCACCAACACCTGCACTTCTCTTCTACGTTAATTATACAACCTAGAAGTTAACCTCGTACCTTTCAAATCTACTTAATGGAGTAAAAACAACAGGGGACTCTAAGCCAACTGGACTCGACACCCTTCCCAGCTCGCCTCCACACAGTGGCAGCAACTGCACAGCCGTCTCCCCACGACAGGCACGCCACACACAGCACGCAACACGGGACCAGCTCTACCCCACGCTCCCACCTCCTCCCAGCCAGCACCCTCTACGCACCCAGGGTCTGCAGCGGGAAAGGGGAAACCAACGTTCTCGCTTGCTTCCCCAGCTCACCCCAGGTCACCCCCTACCACCACACACACACCGATCCAGTCTGCAGCCCATCACAGAGCCCCTCCCTCAAGCTCATCTCCCGGAACACTTTCTCTCTGGGCAGAGCAGACCCCCAGCCAGACCTCCCTGTGACATCACTCCGTTCTGCGCAGGGGCGCCCGTGGAGAGGGTGGACACACTGAGGCCCAGCCCTGCCCTGCGAAGGGCGTCCAAAGGCCCCAAGAGTGGGTGTCTTCACATGCCCGGGACAGGGCTTGCCCAAGTAAGCAGGCCTGGTGCCACAGGCTGGCGGGGCCGAGCAGGAGGACAGGCTCCCGGGGCCCCTCTCCGGCCCTTCCTGCACAAGTGAAGTCCTCTCAAGGCCTAAGGATGGCTCAGGGAGCCCGACCCGCCACACCACCCTCACCACAGGCCTGTGCCTCTGCCAGGCTCCAACCCGCGCTCATCTCTGGAGCCTCAGGGCCTGCTCTCACAGTAGGCAAGGTCTGCTGAATGAAATGCTTATCGCTAATCTAAAGAACCCAAAGAGTTTTCTTTCTTTGTTTCTTAAAGTTGCACCAAGTCTCGTTCAGGGCATACTTACGTCTCGATGTAGCTTGAAGGAGTGTGGGAGACATTGTCGAGTCGTTCCTGCAAAGCTGCCAAAACTTGAGGATTCTGCATCACCTGATCTGTGAGCTTTTCTGTTAAGAGTTGAAGAAAAAAAAGACAAAGCCAAAAAAACATAACATGCACCCACCACACAACAGCCAACGTAAAAACATTTTTTCCAAAAATACTTATATTTTGGAGAAGGAAATGTCTACCCACTCCAGTATTCTTGCCTGGGAAATCCCATGGACGGAAGAGCCTGGCAGGTTACAGTCCATGGGGCTACAAAAGTCAGACACAACTGAGCAACTGGACAGCAACATACTACGGTACACAGAACTGTGAAAAAGTGAAAAGTGTCAAAGACACTTATTTTCAAAGGCATAATCTACATCAGTCACCCAAGTGGATGGTTAAGAATCTACACAGGGCGCCTGAGGGTCCTGCTCCTCACCTGAGCGGCGGAAGCCCCCACCTCCCAGCCAGGACATGGTCACCAGTCACACACGCGCTGTGCTGACCCCCGATGAACAGAGGACCCTGAGGGCCATCAGCCCTCCCGCGAACCGGCACACCCCTGGCTCACGACCCACGCTCTGCACTGAGCCGACTAGCCCTCAGCGACACTGTACAGAAACCCAAAGTCCGCGTCCTCACCTGACTCCAAAGGAAGCCCAGACCTAGAGCACTGCCCACCCTTTTGTAAGACGGGGACAAGAGCAAGCTGAATATGACAGCAGGCACTCTCTTTTAGCACGCAACTACAAGTTCAGTGGCTCACATGAAGCACTGTGCACGCATGCAGAATGCATGTAACTGCGTATCTGTAGCGCTGCATACGTGCGCAGCATGTAAGCACTGAGCACAGACTCACAGCTCTGGCTCCAGCCACCGGAAGGCCTACAAACGACGACAGCACATATATTCTGGTTTCTAAATCTCTCTCCCCACTAAAAGACACAGGGCTCCTTGCATAAATGTAAACTTCAGGTCTGGGGCAAGGAAAGCTCGAGAGACAATGGAACATCCCCTGTGCCACAAAGGTAGAGAGAACCCAAAACGGAAGGAGACAAAGCAAAGGGGACACAGAAGCCAGCTTTAAGGGACCTCCAAGGCCACACGGGACAATCTGCACACCGAAAAGAATAATGATGGCAAATGATAAAACACCGAACAAAAAGCAAACCCATGAGTCTGTAGTAATGTTAGAAAGGGACAGAGGGACGTGCTTCTATAACGGATGTTATGTCAGTGAGACTGACAGAAACAGGAAGACACCCTCTACTGACCACCAAGGTCACCCCCGACCCAGCTAGGACCGTCAGTGGCGTCTGAATCCCCACACAGGCGTCTCAGAGAACACACGAGGCCCACAGAACGAGGTGTCTGACAGCCTGCTGACTACAAGGTCCCTGTCAGTGGAGAGACTGGCGGACACTGGCTTCCCCTCTCAGCCTGAGGTGCCTGCTGGTCACCTGACTTCTGCCAGGTCTGAATGAAGCGCTGGCCTTCATTTTAATCATTCTAACTCTGCTAAAGCCTCTGAAGTACGGTAACCCGGAACTTGAATTCCTTGTTCTATTTTACTAAAAGGCTCAAGAGGAGCCTCTACTCTGCATGCAAGTTCCCCAGAGGCTCACCCTCCCACACGCAGCACTAACCTGTGTTACTCGCATTTTTAGCAGCTTCCAAGGAATCTGAAGGAACCCCATCTGAAAAACTAAGATCACAGATTTAAAAGTATTAGTCTCCACAAAGTTTCAAGACAGACAACATGGGCCATTTTTCTTATCTGACAAGAGCCGTCAGCTGGAGCACCAAATGACACTTGGTCCCAGCTCACCAACCAAAATGTACACTCCCACAAGCAGAGTCCGCGCTGCCTTACCTGTTATCTGCCATCTGAATGTCTTTATCTCCTACAAATTAAAAAAGAATGAACATTACTAAATATTCACAAACAAAAACATTTCAAATGCGTTCTTCTAACGCTGATTTTCTGAGATGAGGACGAGGACCTCCTAAGGAGGGGCAGGAGGGAATGCTCTGGGGCGCTGGGAACGTTCCAGACCTTGAATGGCGTACTGGTTACCTGCATACATACACTTGTCAGACTCATCAAATTACACAAACTATGTGCATTTCAGTGCAAGCACATTTCGCTCATAAAACAGTTCTCTTGTTGGCACTAAAATGACCAGATTTCGGAATGATGACAATTAAACAATTTTAACTTGTGTTTATAGCAAGTTTTAGAAACAGGAACACTTATTTATGGTTAGGCTAATTATTTAAGAGCAATTCAAAACATTTACTGGTGTTCATATTGTTTTTAAAACTGTAACTCACATGATGAGTTTAAATTTTGTTTATTCCGTATGGCCTTTTTTTTTTTCTGGCAAGGCACTCGGATGGTCCTTTAATACTCAGAACCATTCTGTAAAACAGGTTATTACCGCTATAGGAATAAAAAGGCTGAGGAACTTCCTCAGAGTCACAAAACGGAAGCATCTGGGACTGAACCGACGGCCCCTACGCTGAAGATGAAGTGCTTGTGTGAAAACACCACGTAATACACTCAGCACGGCCCTACTCTTACAAGAGACATGAAAAAAAGACCACCTCCAGATCAGGGGACTCTCTACCCATAAAAGGCAGGTCCTAAGACACTCACTCCTTAGAGACCTTCATATTAACCCTATCCAAACGCACAGGTAAAAAGAGTCAGGCTTGGTGATCAACCTTTCTCAGTCCTACGTTTAGCGACCCCCCCACCCACCCCAGGGCTCCGAGGGGCATTTTCAGGCTGACAACTGGTGGATGTCTCCTTCCTGGGCATCTGAACAAAGCAGAAACCCCTTAATCAGTGCCCTAGGGTCAAAGAGAACAATAACCCTTCCTAGTTCGGAAAAATAGCTCCAACTGGAATTTATGAGCTACAACTAATTTAGCTCATAACTAATTTAACTAACAAGACATGCTAACTATTGTTTCAAAATAAAATAAATAAAACATGTTAACTATTGGTAGTTCAGGTGGTAAAGAATCTGCCTGCAACTCAGGAGACCTGGGTTCAATCCCTGGGTTGGGAATATCACCTGGAAAAAGAAATGGCAACCCACTCCAGTACTCTTGCCTGGAAAGTCCTAGGGACACATGAGCCTGGTGGGCCCACGGGGTCGCAAGAGTCAGACACGACTGAGCAACTACACTGCTACCAGCTATTCTAAGAATTGAAAACAGCACATACGTGTTACATTATCATTTTCAAAAAGCTGAATGACTTAAGCAAATGAAAACCAGCAGCGGAAAAACACTCTCCAAGGGTCCCCATCACCTCCTGCTGAGTCCACAGTCACCCACACAGAAACCCGAATCCCCGTGCTCCCCAGCTGAGCTCCCCTGCAGTCGGCCGCATGCATACAACTGCACCCGGGCTATCCCCAGGTTTCTGTTCTGCCGTTTCACACACTATAAACGCAGAACACGAGACAGGCAGGCCTTTAAAACGACATCTGATGCCAACATGTTAAAGGCTAACGCACTTAGCTTTTACCAGTTGTTAAATACCAAAGCCTTTTCCCCCAGGATGTGCCTCTGGGAGTGTCTACGTGAAGACATCTCAGCTCCCCCATCCCAGGTTACTCCTCACACAGCGACAGATTGTGACTGCAGGATTCCTGGGCCAAAGACTAGGAAAGGATTCTGGAGCCTACTGCCAAGGTGGTTAATCACTGAAACCAACGATCACTCGGCTTCGTACGTAAACCCCACACCGCCTGATAAATACACACACCAACACCTGTGCAGACCACACGCTGCACCTGCTCCCTGCTGCAGCAGCCTCACTGCCGGCTTAACAGCCACGGCCCCACTTTCACCACCCCATCACGCCACACCCCTGATGCCAACCCCTTCGTGCTGGCGAGGGATGTGCGTAAGGCGCCTCCCCACACGGACTCTAGTAAGGAGGCGCACCTGGGGCACAGAGGAGGGCGCTGAGGAAGGGAAAGGTGAGGTGCCTGGCCCGAGGTCACATGGCTAGCATGGTGTGTTTCTGTCAATCTAGAAGTGTTAGGGGAAGCATACTGATTTAAACTGCCCACCTGGCCAGCACCATAGTAACCATTTGCGTGAGTTGTTTTACAACAAGAGGTCCTGCTAAGGAACATGGAACTAATAAGCCATCACCAACCGAAAGAATTCGCGAAAGGTCAAAAGGAGACACATGTCCGACCACCTCCCAGAATCCTTCTCTCTGACATCCATCTTGGCTGAACAAGGCGTGCACCACCAGGAAGGACTGAGTCAGAATGATTGGCTAAGGACAACCTGGACACTAATCCGGACTCTTCTTCACTGAGACTGACATCCTGACCACTCGGGGCACTCAGGGGCCAGCTTGCCTGCCGATGGACCAGGCCCAGGGGCCACGACTGGGACCCTTTTGTCCCTGGTCTCCTCCTGACGCGGACAACTGGCCAGAGTGCCCGAACTGGGTAAGGAACAAGAGACTTTACTGACCTCTCTCCCCTTCCCTCTCTCTTTCCTCTCCTTAACCCTTCCTATCCTTTCCTGTTTTTCTAGTCCCCGGTCCTGGAAGCAGGAATCTGGTTAGAGGGCCTCAGCCTGAGCTGAGGATTAGAGACTCATCACCTCTTCTTGGCAGAGAACTCGAATTCTGGTTCTGGTCTGGTCTGATTTCTGGTAGGGCTGAGTTCCAGTCCTCCCTTCTCTGGAGGCCCAGGGAAAAGTCCCATAAGGCCTGGGCATCTGCAGGGGGCAGGAGACGTCTGTAAGGCCACCCCTTTGGCCCCCCTCTCCCGCCTCCTCCCCCTTTTTCTTTCAACCTGGCTTCCTTTCCTCCCTTAAAGTCTTTGAAGACCTGAGATATTTTCCTTTACTCTGTTAGTACTTGGATCTGCAGTTCCGTGTCTCTATAGACCAAGGGAAAATGGGGAAAAGCCTTTAAAATTTTTATTTATTTCAACTTTTTTAATAAACTAGTAAATTTTATATTGTAATACCTAATTCATGACTAAACTTAGAAAATGAACCTAGATCTTGTGTCTGTCTAAATTATGCCTTGGTATGTATTTGTCTCCGGATAATATTTTTGAGGTTAATTTGTAAATGAGCTCTATTTAATTGGCTTAAAGAAAAGTAAGTGCTTACAAATCAAATAACTCTAAATTAAACAATAAATTCTAGGTTCATGTGAACTGGGAAGTATTCACTATTAAAAACCTAATATTAATGTTTGTTTGTTGACCTATCTAATATAAACATGTCTTAGAGTAATTAACATTAAGTAAAATATTTTCATTGTACCTAAGTTTAATATAAGTTAAATATTACCATATCTATTACAAGTTTATTAATAAGGAAATTACCTCGAGTGAAGAAACTTCTAAAAACCAAATGCCCCATGCTATGCAGTGTGGAGGTTTGGGGCTCAGTAGTTTTGAAAGACAACTTCTGCTAGGCTGTCTACATGGGTCTGTTGATACTGGAACGCTCTGACACAAGCATTAAAAGTTAAAGCTGTGAATCAGAAGATTTCTAATTACCTTTCCAAGTTCAGCTACTCCGCCCCACAGGTACAAGCCCTCGGTAGACCCCATCCTCTTTGTCATCCCATCTCATCCTCTGTCGCCCCCTTCTCCTCTTGCCTTCCATCTTTCCCAGCATCAGGGTCTTTTCCCATGAGTCAGCTCCTTGCATCAGGTGGCCAAAGGACTGGAGCTTCAGCTTCAGTCCTTCCAACGAATATTCAGGGTTGATTTCCTTTAGGATTAGCTGGTTGGATCTGCTTGCTGTCCAAGGGACTCTCAAGTCTTCTCCAGCACCACAGTTCAAAAGCATCAATTCTTTGGCGCTCAGCCTTCTTTATGGTCCAACTCTCACATCCATACATGACTGCAGACATGCATGAATACAGACCTTTGTCAGCGAAGTGATCTCTGCTTTTTAATACACTGTCTAGCTTTGTCACAGCTACTCTTCTACGGGGCAAGCGTCTTTTACTTTTGTGGCTGCATCACTGTCCGCATTAATTTTGGAGCTCAAGAAAATGAAATCTGACGCATCTGTCTGCCATCAAGTGCTGGGACTGCGTGCCACGATCTTAGGTTTTTGAATGTTGAGTTTTAAGCCAGCCTTTTCACACTCCCCTGTCACCTTCATCAAGAGGCTCTTTAGTTCCTCTTCAATTTCTGCCGTAAGAGCTGCGTCATCTGCATATATAAGGTTGTTGATATTTCTCCTGGCAGTCGACTCCAGCTTGTGCTTCATCCAGCCTGGCATTTCGCATGGTGTACTCTGCACCTAAGTTAAACAAGCAAGGTGGCAGGATACAGCCTTGACACACTCCTTACCCAGTCTGCGGTTCTGTGTCTGGTTCCAACCGCTGCTTCTTGACCTGCACACAGATTTCTCAGGAGGCAGGTAAGAAGTCTGGTATTCCCATCTCATTAAGAACATCCCACAGTTTGCTGTGATCCACACAACGGCTTCAGCATAGCCAACGAAGCAGAGGCAGATTCTTTTGGAACCCCCTTGCTTTTTCTATGATCCAGCATATGCTGGCAACTTGATCTCGGGTTCCTCTGCCTTTCCAGCTTGTGCACCTGAAGTTCTCAGTTATGTACTGCTGAAGCCTAGCTAGAAGGATTCTGAGCATAATCTTGCTGGCACGTGAAACGAGTGCAAGTGAACAGTAATTTGAACATGCTTTTCTTTTTAATTTATGTATTTTTATTGGAGGCTAATTACAATATTGTAGTGGTCTTTGCCAATTTTGAACATTCTTTGGCATAACACATACCTTAATTTAAAAATACTTAATTGCTAAAAATACGGTAAGCATCACCTGAGTCTTCAGCAAGTTGTAACATCAAAGGTCTCTGATCACAGATCACCGTAAGAGAATTACAAAATGTCACAGACACATAAGTGAGCAAATGCTGTTAGGAAAATGGCATCAGTTGTCTTGCAGACATGGGGTTGTCACAAATCTTCAACTGAACGACACAGTACCTGAGAAGCACAACCCAACGGGCACACCGGTGTGACTCAGCTGGTTGGGCGGAAGCAGCCGAAGGGAAGGCTGCAGTCTCACCACCTCACACCCAGCAGGGGATGTGCCCCCTGCATGCTTCAGTTAAGAACCACTAGTTAGCTAGCGAACTACGCAAGATCAAGACTCACTTAGGCGATTTCCTGTAAGTAGTTATGAGGTGTCACTATGACACCGCCCAAGTCAAGTCACAGGAACTTCACCAGAGGAGGAGGGAAGATGGGGAGCAGGCTGGGACCGTCACAGTGAGCGAGAGTGATGTACACAGAAGCTGAGAAGACTCCGGCGGGTGCCATGGCCTGCTGAAAGGTGTGGCACGGAGGGCAGCTCCACACAGCCTCAGCAGTGTCGGGTGCAGAGATGGCAGCCTCTGCTAAGAGGGCAGCAACAGGCACCGCTCTGAGACACGCGCTATCCTCAGGCCAGGGATCTAACTGTGGGAGGCAGTAACCCAGGAGTCAGTTTTGGATAAATATCCCGAGGGCATTCCCTTCCTTCTCACCCACAATAAGGAAAAGGGGTAGCTGATAATCTGAGTATCAAGGGTCAGTGGATTTATTAAACTTTTCTTCAAAGGCTAACTGTGGTGTTGGAGAAGACTCGAGATTCCCTTGAACTGCAAGGAGATCCAACCAGCTAATCCTAAAGGACATCAACCCGGAATATTCATTGGAAGCTCTGATGCTGAAGCTCCAATACTTAGGCCACCTGATGCAAAGAGCCAACAGAAAAGACCCTGATGCTGCGAAAGAGTGAAGGCAGGAGAAGGGGAGGACAGAGGATGAGATGGCTGGATGGCATCACCGACTCGATGGACACGAGTTTGAGCAAGCTCCGGGAGATGATGAAGGACAGAAGTGTGGAGCGCTGCAGCCCATGGGGTCGCAGAGAGTCAGACGTGAGCAACTGAACAACGACAGCACAACTATCCAGGTCGTCCCAGAGAAGGCCAGGTCTGCTGCTCTCCAGAAAGGCACACAGGCCTACCCTGGCGGTCCAGCAGGCGAGACCCCGCACTTCCACTGCAGGGGGTGTAGGTTTGACCCCTGGTCAGAGGACTAAGATCCTGCAAATTGCATGGCGAAGCCCCCTTGCCGCCCCCCGCCCAAAAAGGCATACAGGGGCACAGTCATTAAAGAGAAGTTTGGAATCCAACAGCAACAATAACCCGCCAGCCAAAGGAAACCCTGTAACTGACAATGCCTTTTTGTGGAACTTTTGGGGAGGTGAGCGAAGAAGCAAACCATCTATACACTGCAGTAAGGCGGCGCCTCCAGAGCGCTCTACGTCATTTAAGCGGCCTTCAGCCTGTGAGAACGGCAGCCCTGGTGGTCCCGAGGCTAAGGATCTGCCCGCCAACGCAGGAGACACGAGTTCCAGCCTTGGACTGGGAAGACGCCACAGGGCAGCTAAGCCTGTGCGCCACGGCTACTGAGCCCACACTCCGGTGCCCTCGAGCTGCAACCACTGAGCGTGCACCCCTCGAGTCCCTGAGCCTGGAGCCCGAGCTCCACAAGAGACGCTGCCGTTAACGAGGCCCACGCACCACCACGAGAGGGGAGCCCCCAGCCACTGGCACCAGAGGAAGCCTCTGAGCAGCAATGAAGACCCAGCACCGCCAAAAACCAATTTTTAAAAAACACCTTAAAAAAAATCTGTGAAAAAGGGAACCTCAGTAAAGCCCCCAATGCACGACTGTCCAGGTATACTGTCCTTCCCAAGTAAAGGCAGGAAGTTAGATTGATCAACAGGAATAAAAATAAAAGCTACATAAGTCACCCACAGTGAAAAAGTTGCTTCCAGTAGAGATGAACACCAATAGCACGTGGGGGTTAGGGGCGGCGGGGCAGCAAGGAGTCACAATGCTGCTCGCTGCCCAAGGCTCTGGACACATCCCCGCCTGGGCCGTCGGCTTGCTGGCAGTTCAATGGGCATGACAAGACGAGTGCGCGGCCCAGTCTGGGACAGAAGCGGGTCTTGCTGAAACACTCACACCTCTGCGAGCAGGAGCTGCTGAGCCCTGACAGAGCTGCCCTGGGCCCACCAACACGGGAAGGCCCTGTCTCCCCCACCTCCTCACCGGCAGGATGGAGCAGCCCAGGTGTCCTCAGAGGCGCTGCACAGGCAGGTTTGGCTGTGGGCTCTCTGAGGCCAGACCCACCCTGGGTCTCCACCTGCTGGAGCTGCCCTTCTCTCAGGGTCATCTTCAGGGATCCAGGCCAACTGACTGGCCAGACTGACAAGACCAAGGCAGACACTGTCTCCAACTCCATACAGGTTGTTCCAACAGGGTGAGGCTCTGGTTAGGTCACTTACAAACATGAATTAGAAGCCACCTCTGTGGGCTCAGCATCGGTACAGAGAAGCCTGACTTGCCCCCAGGAACAATCTGGAGCCTGCTGTAATAGCTACAGACGGACACGGCAGGCCTCTGGGTCCACGCCTGCCTTGCACTCCAGCCCAGGGACAGGGGGCCGGCTCCAGGCTCCGTGCACATTTTCGGCCGTTACCTCAGCTTGGTCACATCAAAGGCCCGGTAGCTGGTTTCATTTAAGCTTCAGGGATCGTTCAGGGTTTTCTCAGCTGGTTGCCTTAGTCCAGCGTTAGGCCTGACTTATCTGAGACAAGCACATGGACTGACTGACAGGCCGGAAGGGCCAAGCTGGCAAATTGGGGATACAGTACTGAACTCCTCCCCAGGTCTATGAGAATGCTGTTACCTTGGGAAAGCCCATGCAGCCCTAAGCTTGACATTTGCCCATGGGGTATAGGTAACTTGCTATGATTTAGTAGGATCCTCAGGTCTAATTTTGAAAGGGAAGTTTTAATGGGTTTGTCTGGTGAGGTTTCAGTGACAGGAAAGAAAGGAAGTTCGGGTAAGCGGGGTGGGGGGATAAGGAGGCAGCAAAGAGAGATCCTGGAGAAGGAAATGGCAACCCGCTCCAGTATTCTTGTGTGGAAAATCCCAGAGAGGAGCCTGGAGGGCTACAGTCCATGGGGTCGCAGGGCCAGGAGCGACTGAGCAGAGAGATACAGAGGAGATGAAGCAGCAAGGGTAGGAAGGGCCTCAGCTCACGCCGAGGAAGAGGCCTCCGACGTTTTACAGCCCCCCCTCTTGTTGTTTACTAGGTTCCATTTGGAAACAGCATCTGCTAAGGAGGCAACTTTACGAGCCTGAACACATTTAGAAGGCTCCAGAGAACAATCACAGTAACTGCTCCACGTGGCCGGCTTCATCTGGTAGCTGCGGTTTTCTAACTTGGTTTGGAGAAAAACAAGTCTGGGGAGATCAAAGGTTCCTTGGAATGCAGTTATCCTTAGTAAGACTGATCCATTTAGTTAAAAATCTGCACATTTGTAAGTGAAAAGACCCTTAAACACATCAGAGTTCCTGAAGGGGCCACCTTTAGAACCTTCAGATGACTGGGATCCCACTGCTGGATTCAGAATGAAACAGCGCTCACCAGAAAACCTGTCCCTACCCAGACCCCAAATACAGTCAGAGAGCTCATCCAAAAGGAGGGGCTTGGGATCCGAGAGGAGACTTCCCAGACGAAGTCACGGCGGCCTGCGGAAGGGCGGGCACCAAGGGCTCGCTGGGGTCGCCTGCTCACTGGAAGGGGTCGTCCCTTGGTGGGTGTCTCCTCTGGAGCCCACACCAAGTAATGACAACCTACAAGACATGAGGCAGATGGAGGCCAGCTCAGGTTACCAGAAGTTGAGTTTATTTGGGCGAGCAGAGGAGCTGCACGTGGAACACGCAAGCGGAAGTGACAGCGAATCCGAAGGCCGAGGGCAGGCCGCTTCTGTGGGCACAGGGTGCAAAAGGGAAAATCCAGTGAGGAGCCGTGCAGCCAGTTCACTGACTTGAAGATGGACAGAGAGTGGTGGCAGACGCCAGCTGGTTAGAGCATAATGCTCAATCTTCTGTGAATCCGGCAATTTCGGAAAATCAGCCTCACAGTCTTTAACGTTCACCTTCCTGAGCGCGCAGGCGTGAGTTTCCCATTCGTATCCTTTGATTCCATTTTAGATGAAAATCCTTGCAGATTCCAAATTCAGACCGTGGTGACCTTTCCCTACCACCCCACCGCCGACTTCACTTCCTGCTGCCACTACCACTGCTCAATTCAACATGGCTGCTGCTACTGTTGGAACAGGTGACAACCCACCACTCAGTCACGGTCGGGGCCAGCAGTGCAGCCGCAACCCAAGACACCTCCCCCAACAAACGGAGTGTGAAACACTCCCCGTGTCCTGCAGGCCACGCCCCCTCCTGCTGGCCAGGCAGTAGTCTCAAGGCCACCACTCCAACGCGACACCACACTGATACAGAGACCCTATTCTGGGTGACGTGACGGCCAAGCAGTTAGAATTACACACAACAGAACATTCCCCATGCCTCCAGAAGGCGCTGGATCAAGGGAAGAAGAACAAACAAGATAATGAGTTAAAAAAATGGAAAATACTTCGAGGTCAAAACACCACAAACCCAGAACTCAACAGTGAACACAAAGCACACAGACAGTAATCTGGTTTTGATCTGGGTTTGAAGCCCGTTCCTATCATTTCCTACTGTGTAAAGCTCAACAGTCAGAAAATGAAGATCATGGCAGCTGGTCCCATCACTTCATGGGGAATAGATGGGGAAACAGTGGAAAGAGTGTCAGACTTTATTTTGTTGGGCTCCAAAATCACTGCAGATGGTGACTGCAGCCATGAAATTAAAAGATGCTTACTCCTTGGAAGAAAAGTTATGACCAACCTAGACAGCATATTCAAAAACAGAGACATTACTTTGCCAAAAGGGTCCGTCTAGTCAAGGCTATGGTTTTTCCCGTGGTCATGTATGGATGTGAGAGTTGGACTGTGAAGAAGGCTGAGTGCCGAAGAATTGATGCTTTTGAACTGTGGTGTTGGAGAAGACTCTTGAGAGTCCCTTGGACTGCGAGGAGATCCAACTAGTCCATTCTGGAAGAGATCACTGGGATTTCTTTGGAAGGAATGATGCTAAAGCTGAAGCTCCAGTACTTCGGACACCTCATGTGAAGAGTTGACTCATTGGAAAAGACTTTGATGCTGGGAGGGATTGGGGGCAGGAGGAGAAGGGGACGACCGAGGATGAGACGGCTGGATGGCATCACTGACTCGATGGACGTGAGTCTGAGTGAACTCCGGGAGATGGTGATGGACAGGGAGGCCTGGCGTGCTGTGATTCATGGGGTCGCAAAGAGTTGGGCACGACTGAGTGACTGAACTGAACTGAACCTCGGTTTCAACATCCACAATCAGGGCCTACCTGAGAGGCGGCCTTGAGGATGGGATGAAACGCAGACGGGCCGGGACCTGACCTACTCCAGGCCTCCCTCTACTGCTAAAATATGCTGTCAGACCCTATTGAGCGCTTTGCCAGGAAACCTACAAACCGGGTCACTGTGAACATGACTACCCTTATCTAGGACACACTCACCTAGCGTGGTGACATGTTACAGACAAGCGGGAGTTCAGTCAGTCAAGCTTCATCACCACTATTTTAACAAAACTTTCTTAAAATAGAAAGTTTTAAGGAATTATCAAATTTGCAGATTTAAGAAATATAACCATCCATTTGTTTTAAATGTTAGCATACTGAGTTTAATATTAATTTTATGAAAACACAGCTCCAAACCTCATCAAAAGGATCTCTTACTTTTAAAAGGCAATTAAGTTGAAAGATGAAAGGAATACCAGGCAATAGCATATTCTAAAATTTCAAAAGAACACAGCAGTTCAGTTTCCCTTCCAGGGTCAAACGAAAACCCTGAGCCTCTAACTCTAAATCTGGACTGGCATGCAAATTTCCATGATTACACAAATGAATGTTTTGCTATTTATATAAGACACCTCACAATTCTATTTATGGATTTAACTTATTTTTTTACCCCAAACTTTTCATAGGGGGAAATATTTTGGTTGTAAATTATCCAATATAACTTTATATCCTTAGTTTTTAACTGAAAACATTTAGCCCGTAGTTAGAGAGTAATTCCGTTATTTCAAACTGGGCCACCCTCAAGAGGCAAGGTGTGAACCGGGGAATGTGGTCGGCCGTCATATAACCAAACCCGTTTATACATGTATTACCTCTCTTAACTCAAAGGTCCTCAATATCTTCCCATAACTGAATGATTAAAATGAACTTAAATGTAATCAATATACTTCTGTAAGACTTTAGAATTTCAACAGAGTCTATAATTCTTATTAAACTAGGGTGGCCATCAAATGAACCCCACAGCACAAGCACTTGGTTCCCATAAAAGTCTGAGGGCTGGTGACCCCGCTCTACCCCCCTGAGGTGGAGCCCGATCAGTCCTCCAGGCTTACCAGGCCACATTCTGGCCTGGGGCAGAGAAGCCACTCTATTCCCAGAAGGCATCAGGATGCTGCCCCCAGACATCCCACGCCTCCACCCGCACACCCTGGCCCCTGCACGGAGCCTGATCAGGAGTCTCCGTCGGTGCCCTCCTTAGTGCAGGGAGGTAACTGTGCTGGATTCACTATGCCAAGTGAAAACACATCTAGAGTCGAGTCAGATCACTAATGTAAATAGGTGAATAATAGTGTAAATGAGACAATAGAAAATGTCTTTGTAAATCAACATACTCTTCAATATACTTGTAATCTCTTAGCAGTTAAAAAAACAAGTTGTCCATGTCCGAAACTCATAGAAGCAGCCTTAAAATTATGTTCAAACTGATTTCAAACATGTGTAATGACTGACAATCTTACATGCACTTTTTCTTTTGTCATGATCAAAAAATTATTTAAAAAATCATATGTATTACATGTTTACAGATGAACTAAAACTGGCAAGTAGTTAATTTATGTCTAATTTATGTCACCAAGTGTTAGTTATGTATGTGGGAACCACAACTTCTGTATATGTTTGAAGCTTTTTATTTGCATGTTTTAGAAAAAGAACGGATAGGTGATTCAGTGTAGCTGAAGCTCCAGTACTCTGGTCACCCGATGCAAAGAGCCAACTCACTGGAAAAGACCCTGATGCTGGGAAAGACTGAGGGCAGGAGAAGAGGGTGTCAGAGGATGAGACGGCTGGATGGCATCGCCGACTCAAAGAACATGAACTTGAGCAAGCTCCAGGAGACAGTGAAGGACAGGGTGGCCTGGCGAGCTGCAGTCTATGGGGTTGCAAAGAGCCGGACATGACTCAGCGACTGACAGATGACCCATGTCTGCCTTCCCACTGAAGCCTAAGTTCCACGAAGGCTGAGGTCTATCTACCTGCTCAATGCAGCCATCCCTGGGTCCAGCACAGAACTAGGCAGAAGCCAAGGACCAGGCAACCCACTGCACTCAACCACTCCCCGCTGCCAAGGGACAGTCTACCATGAGCTGCCTGCGCACAGCACGACAGCAGCAACCCTTCACACTCGAAGCCTCTCCTAGGCAGGTTCTGAAGACACACAGGAAGTTAGCTCTGTACACGAGACAAGGGCAGACTGTCTCTTCAGAAGCTTGCTCCAGACCAAGCCCTCAGTTTTCACAAAGAAAGTAAAAAAGTTTCCTTTCCTTAACCAAAACAGTCTATTTTTACTGGAGGCACAGCGGTTCTTCATTGCTGTAGCTCCAATTTCCTCCTCCACTCTCTCCTCTCTGCAATTCTTTGTGTATGACTGAATGAGTCAAACTCTTCAAAGTTCTCTTAATCCAAGGTCTTGTCAGCTTGTCAGTATCACTGTCTCCTCTATTTCAAACTGCAAACACCCAAGTCCCTATTTCTCTTCTACTCCTGTTTTCAAACGCACCGACCCCTACCTAACTGTCTCCCACTGTGGAAATACATGAGGGCAAGGTCTTTCATCTGTTTTGTTCAGTGCAATAAAATACCCCAGGATCTAGAACCCTAAAAACACCTGGCAGAGAGATGGCGTTCATGGACGAACAGACAGATGAGAATCATGGAAAGCTACTTGGCGGTCACTGGGTGAACAGTGCTCGCTGTCGTTGCTGTTTGCTGCCTAAGTCGGGGCCCAACTCTCCTGCGACGCCATGGACTGTGGCCCGCCAGGCTCCTCTGTCCGTGAGACTTCCCAAGCAAAACACCGGAGTGGGTTGCGCTGCCATTTCCTTCCCCAGGGCATCTTCCTGACCCAGGGATCAAACCCGCATCTCTTGCATCAGCAGGCAGATTCTTTACCACGGAGCCACCTGGGAAGCTGGATAAACAAGCACTAATGTTTTAAATGAGAACACCCCCAGCTTCATTCTGAAAACTTGCGCACATATTTAGATCGTACAGTTGCCCTTTCTGCCACTCCACACAACTATTACACAGAAATCGTCTTTGCTTGTTTTTGAACAGGGTTTTGGGGATAAGAATAAAATGCAGTGTGTGCGTGTCTGTTAGTCGCTCAGTTGTGTCCAACTCTTTGTGACCCCACGGACTGTAGCCCACCAGAATTCTCTGCCCGTGCAAACAATACTGGCGTGGATTGCCATTCCGTTCTCCAGAGGAACTTCCCAATCCCGGGATCAAACCCTGGTCTCCTGCATCGCAGGCAGATTCTTTACTGTTCATTAAAAAAAAAAAAGGCCCCACAGATCCAGAATGGAAGCACCTTTCGTAACAGCTGACAAAACATATCTTTAAGAGGAAAATTAAGGCGACACAGTGAATCGCCAAGATCAGAAGGCAGAGCTCATGACGCGACCTTTCGTAGTTTTGTCCCTGTAGAGATACACTGCCTCTCCTATTACTAAATACTCATGAAGTTTAAAATTCAATGGCAAACAACGTAAAGCAGCCCTGCTTTCTCAGAAGAGGACAGGAAGAAAACCCGAGGCTGTCAAACAAAAACAAATACATGGCATCATAAAAATCCCACTAACAGTCCAACACAAAACACGTCACTGCCCGTTAGTAAGTGCAGTGCTCAAGAAAAAAAATCTCACAAGTGCAGTTTAGGAAGGCAAGTGTTCACTGAACCAGGAGACGGTGTGCAAATCAAGCAACGCTGAAGGAGAGTGATTCCCTGCAGTAACCCTGCACCAGCTGCTTTCTACTTCTGAAATCACTCCACTGGTAGAGCAGGCTAAGTAATATCAGCCTTTTGTTAGGCTGGTACAAAAGTAACTGATGTTTTGGACCCTGAGTTTTAAATCACTGCAACTCAAACACATCCTTATTAATCAAAACAGGAACTATTACAACCAACTCATTTTTGCCAACGAGAAATAAGTTGGTTTATTTCTCCAGAGTGAAAAAATCTGTGTTCAGGATCTAATCAACTCTTGGAAAGCATTTTATGCCTCCTGCTGGTTGTGGAAGCGCTTTCCCTGCGAAAGGTTGTCCAGATGTTTGAAGAAGTGGTAGTCAGCTGGTGAGAGGTCAGGTGAATCTGGCAGATGAGGGAAAACTTCATACCCAATTCCCTCAGCTTCTGAAGTGTTGGCTAACGTGAAGTCAGAAGTTATCGGGGAAAAGAACTGGGCTCATTCTGTTGACCAGTGTCGTCTGTAGGCATTGCAGTTTTTGGTGCATCTCATCAGTTTGCTGAGCCTACTTCTCAGATGTAACGGTTTCGTCGGGATTCAGAAAGCTGTCGTGGATTAGCAGGCCGCCAGTGACCATGACCTTCTTTTGGTACAAGTTTGGCTTTGGCAAGTGCTTTGGAGCTTCCTCTCGGTTCACCAACTGAGCTGGTCATCGCCAGTAGTTGTATAAAATCCACCTTTCATCTCACATCACAATCTGATCAAGAAATGTTTGTTGTTGTTACATTCTAAGAGAAGACAACACATCAAAATTGTGATTTTTCTGATTTGCAATCAGCTCATGAGGCACCCACTTAACGAGCTCTTTCACCTTTCCAGTTTGCTTCAAATGCCAAAAGACTACAGTATGCTCGACACTGGGTTCTTCAGCGACTTCCCGTGTAGTTGCAAGAGCAACAGCTTCGATGATGCTAAACTGCGGTCGTCAACTTTCACGGGCCGGCCACTAGGCTCCTCATCTTCAAGGCTCTGGTGTCCTCTGCAGAGCCTCCTGAGCCGCCAGTGCACTGCGCTCGCCAGTGCTTCCTGCTGTCGATGCGTTGCGGTTGTTGCGAGTTCTCTCTGCTGCTTTACAGCCCATTTGAAGTCGAATTTTAAGAAAACTCCTCAAATTTGCTTTTTATCTAATATTTCTACAGTCTAAATATAAAATAAACTGGAAGTAATAAGTCATTAGCAAAGAACATAAAGCAAGAAATGCATGTTAAAATGATGTATAACATTACCACATTTATTTTAGAACATAAAAACCAGTATCAAACGGCAATGTTAACAATGAAAACCATAATTACTTTTGCACCAACCTAATATTAAACCGTAACGACTTTGCACCAACCTAATACTTTGTCCACCTAAATACCTCTTCCTTTAAAAAAACAAAAAAGTAAGCACTCCCCAAACAGCAGTCCCAGACAAACCTCCCAACAAGCTCCTCAACGCCGCCTTATTATTCAAACATGCCATCACTCAGAGCACCAGTTCTTCCCTGTTTAGTATAGCTGATGGCCCTTTAGGGCTTTGGGAATTTAAACCACCCACTGGCCACAGACACTATCCATAAAAAAAAAAAAAAACCCACCCTTGGTTCTCTGGCAAAACTTTCAAAAAGTACAACACAATCAAAACAATCTGAAACCATTTTAAAACTGTGGACAATGAACAAAAAGGAAGAAAAGTAACTGAATGTGAGGAATTGTGAACTCTATCAGCCCATGTATGGATTTACACTTGAGGTCACACCTCCTGACGCTAGAAGACTATCTACTTGCTCAAAAAAAAAAAGCAAGGATTTCAGCTGCAACCCTAGTCGGCCAGAAGCTGCAGACACGGAATTAATACCACTTTCAATATGAAGAAGCTGGTAAAAATCCTGACAGGTTAATGGAAATAGTTTAACTAAGGATTCAAGCAAGAATTCACAGGCTGTAATGCATTGATGAACACATACCATCTCTAAGCCCTCAATTTCTATAAAATCATGATCTCAGATTAAAATTTCTCAACAGAAAATATCACAGAAGAGTCTGATAATCTTAATGGTCAATTCACAAAACTACAGTATCTGTACACTTTCAGAGGGCAACAATCCTAAAACGTAAGTATCCTTTCCAGAATTCAGTTTACTAAAGCTATCAAACCAAAAGTGACAAAATCAACTATTGTGAAGAATTCAATTTCTCCAATCACCATTCTATACAGCATTTTCAAAAATAATGCAAAGGTCACAAAAGTATTTAGATGTTAATTTGAAATACAGAGGCACAAATAACAGCGGACATTCTGAATTAGTAACATGGGTCAAAAAAAAGACTGAAGTAGTAACTGGTGTTTAAGGCAGCACTATAGTGTTGACATTATTTTATATAATTATAAATAACTATTTTGAGAATTACTCCTCTCTCATCATTCCACGAGACCGCAAACTTCCAGTGAAAGCTTTCCTAAATAACCTTAAAGCAGTCACAATTTATTTTATCTATAAAACGATCTCCCTTTGTCACTTAATTCTATAGGAAATTTAAGTCTTGCAATGGTATTTTTATTGACCAAGTCTTCAATCAATCCTTCCAAATCTCAGAATAGGATACTTTACCTTCGAAAGATGAAAGAAAATAATTTCCCTGTCACAAAACAAGTTTAAAAAAAAAAGTAGCTAACAAATTGAGAGAATTCATTTTCTAGCATTTCCTTTTCCTGTCAACTCTATCTTAACAAGTTAACCACTAATAGATAACGCTAATGTTTAAGGCACCTTCCTCCACTTTAGCACTCAGACTTTTAAATATATTCCTACTCGTAACACCACCTTTCTTGGAAAGTCTTTTTTATGTTAGCATATTATTTACCCCACTAGCTATCATTAATCGCTGTCTGCAATCATTTCCAGATTCTACTATGGAGAGCACTTAGCATTCTGTGGAATCACAGAATCTGGAGCTAGAAATAATCAACCAGCTCAAATCCTCAAAACCTAGACTTCAGTTAGGCTCTGCTGCTGCTAAGTCACTTCAGTCGTGTCCGACTCTGTGTGACCCCACAGACAGCAGCCCACCAGGCTCCCCCATCCATGGGATTTTCCAGGCAAGAGTACTGGAGTGGGTTGCCATTGCCTTCTCCGCAGTTAGGCTCACTGCAATAATAAAAACAGCTTCTTATTAAAACGTTTCATCCTCTCTACAGAGAAGCTGTAAAGTTAGGCAAAGTTCCCAGGTGGCTCACTGGTAAAGAATTCACCTGCCAATGCAGGAAATACGGGTTCAATCCCTGGTGTGGGAAGATCCCCTGAGTCGTGAAGCAACTAAGCCCGTGTGCCACAGCTACTGAGCACAGGCTGGGAAGCGCAACTACCAAAGCCCGAGTGCCCTAGAGCCCCAGCTTCACACCAAAAGCAGCCACTGCAGTGAGAAGCCCACGCACAGCTAGAGAGTACCCCGCCCCCGACCTAGAGAAAGCCCTCCTGCAGCAATGAAGACTCCATAGGCCTAAATAAATAAGTTTTAAAAATTTAAAAACAAAACTGCTTGCATTTTAACCCAAGTTCTGTCACCCTGCGAACACCACTTTACTTAACCCTCTCAGGGCCTCAAGCTTCCTGAGGTTACAGGGGGAAGCAACAGTGCTTATCTCAAAAGTCATTAGACTCCTGAAATGAGTCAACGCAAGCCAAGAGACTATCAGAGGTCCTGGTGTGTAGGACAACTATTAATCACTTAAGAGGAAAAGTTATTAAAAAAAAAAAAAAGACAGTAATTTTAAAGAACACAACTTTTAAGTTCAACGACTCATTCTGAGAACTTTCGGGTGCCTATTCTTACACTTCACAGCGTTGCTGTTGTTCAGTGGCTCAGTTGTGCCCGACTCTTTGTCGCGTGGACTCTGGCCCACCAGGCCCCCCTGACCGTGGGATTTCCCAGATGAGAATACTGGAGGGAGGTTTCCGTTTCCTTCTCCAGGGGATCTTCCAGACCAGGGATCAACCGGGGCCTGCTGCACGGACAGGTGGGTTCTTCACCACTGAACCACCAGGACAGGTAGGTGGGGCGGGTGGGGGGGGGGACACATGAACCACAGGCCCGCAGACAAGGGAGGGTATGGGCACGCCTGGCCAGGAACCTGACCCCCGCCTTCCTCGGGGCCCAAAAGGCTTCATGCTGAACCCAGACCCGGAGTCACTGCGGACGATGGGAAGTCTGATCGCGACCGGGCGACCCTCTGCTGGGATGCACAGAAGCATTCGGCAAACAGAGGACTGGGGAGGGAGGGGAACGCGGCCAGGCAGTCAGGTACCAACAGGCACACCGCTGTGACTGCCGTCACCGTCTCCGGCAGCGCTGGGTTCGTCGGCCGGCCGCGCTTCCCCGCCTGCAGAATGACGCGGCCGCGCCGGCCCGTCCGACTCGCTGCGCCGCCCGGCCCCGACGACGGCAAGGGCCGCTCAAAGTGCCGCCGCGCCAGCAAACCCGGGCCCGGAGCCCGCGGTGGCGGCGAATCGCGGTCACTCCGCCCCGGGGAAGGGCTCCGGGGCCGAAAACAAAGGCCCCGGGAGGCTCCGCGCTGCCCCGGGCGCTCGCGGCCCGGCCCGCGGCCTCAACCTCCCCCGGGACGTCGCAGGGCCGGCGGGAGGGCTGGCGGGGGCCGCGCGGGAACAAAGCGCTCCTGACCCTCCGGCCGCGCGGACACCTGCCGCCGCCTCCCGGCCGCCCGCCGGGCCCCGCCCGCCTCCCCGCGGGCTCCACTCCCGCCCGCCCGCTCCCCACTCCGGGTCCGGCCCCGCCCCTGGCGCCGCGGCGCCCCGAGATGGCCCCCTGCGCGGCCCCCGCCAGCCCGGCCCCGGCCCCGCCGGCCCCCACAAAAGCGTTACCCAGCCGAGCCCTCACCGCCGCACCTCACGCCTCCTGCGGCAGTAGCGGCGGCCGTCCGGGCTTCGCTCACTTCGGGACTGCGCCGCCGTGGCCGCCAACAACACCACCGCCCATTGGCCGAGTCCGCTGTCACCGCCCTCCTAGAGCAAAGCGGGCTGCTATTGGGCCAGCGCGGCGCAAGTCCGCTACGCTTCGGCGCCGCCGGCGCCGGCCAATCAGAGGCCGTCCCGGGCACGCGGCGCCGAGACCCTCGCGCTTATGCAAATAAGGGCATGTGACGTCACCAGGGCGCGCGCGCCCGCGCTCGTTTCGCCTCTTTAAGAGGCGGGGGCGCGTGGGGCCCACGTGGAGGACGCTTGCTGCTGCGTACCCGTCTGTGCAACCGGGGCTCCACCCCTTTCGTCCCCTCACCCACCCACCTCTGCCTCCGCAGTCCTTTCCCCACCTCAATCGCCCAACCCTTGGCCTGTGCAGCCCCCTACCCCCGATTCGGGCGCACCCCTCTCCCCTCCCCAGTCCCCCGGTGGCCTGGGCAATGTCTCGGATTCCTCCCGTGCCCCCTGGTACCCCGGATTGAGCTCCACTCCCAGGAACGCGCGCTGACCCCGCCGACCTCCGCGATCCCCTGGCCCGGGTCTACCCTCTCAGGTCCCCAGGCTCGTTCTGCCTGCAGGGCTTGACTCGTGGACTCCCCTCTTCCTTCCTGACCCTACCCCGGACACTCCAGGTGGCAGGGAGCTGGTGGAGCACCCCTCCCACCACACCAGCACTAGTTGGGCAGGCTGTGGGCTGACCACTGGACCTGGTCCTTGCTCCACTGGTTGCAGTGAGGCAGCCTGTCATTCTCCAGGTCACCTAAGTGAATTGGTGGCAAGGTGGACGACCTTATCCAAAGCCTTTGTGTCGGTAGCAGGACTGAGAATGCTGTCCCAACTTCCTATGGCACAACAAAGGGACACAAACTGTGGGGCTTAGAAAACACAACAGCCTTGTGTTCTCTCACGGCTCTGGAGGCTGGAAGGCAGAAATCAAGGTGTCACAGGGCTCAGTTACCTCCAGGGGACTCGGGGGGAGGATCCTTCCTGCCTCTTTCAGCTTCTGGGGGCTCTGGGCTGTGGCTGCATCTCATGGCCTTCTCTGTCTCCACAGATCCTCTTTAAAAAATAAAATCAAGCCAAAGCAGGAGTTTAATTGCTAACGGGTTGATGAAGTGACATTTTCCACTAAAAGATGATGAAGATCGTTTTGAGAAATAAAGTCAGAATTATATTTAGGGCTCATGAGAAAGAATCGAGTAATATCAGGAATCTTTTTAAAAACAAAAAATACTTTATTTAACATATGACCAAACAGTTCAAAGTATCCCTACTCAGGTTCAGAAATACAGTTCGTGCACGCGTGCTCAGTCGCGTCCGACTCTTTGTGACCCCGAGGATTGTGGCCCACCAGGCTCCTCTGTCCATGAAATTCCTCAGGCAAGAATACTGGAGCAGGTTGCCATTCCCTCCTCCAGGGGATCTTCTCGACCCAGGGATGGAAACTCTGTCTCTTGTCTCGTGCATTGACAGGTGGATTCTTTACCACTGAGCCACCTGGGAAGCCATGTATTAAGAAAACATTCCCCTCGTATTAGTCCTTTATAATAGTTGTTATTTAGTCCTGTGCTCCAAAAATGATATCTGAAACATTATCTAATTACTATGCTCACAAGCTACACAAAGGACTTTGTTTTGAAATATAAAAACAAAAAATTGAAAGAATTACAAAGGCTGCAACTTAGTTACTGACACCTTTTGCTGCATTTGTGTCTAAAGAATTCAAATACTACTTCTGCATTAGGGTCCCTGGGTAACTTTACATGAAACTTTTTTTTTTTTTATGGCTGTTTTTACTTAGGACTCTTTAGTCGAAAGTTTTAGGTGCTAGGATGGACACCTAACTTGCTGTCGTCACTGCTGAAGTAAAGAGATGTATTAATATGGCATAGCGTCTGTAGGAGGTAACAGAGAAATCCATAGAAGGGGGTGAAGTGGCTTTCTCGAGGCCACGTTACTTGAGCAAAACTGCTAGGAGTTGAGTCTATTCCATTTTGGAAAGTAAATCATGGCTGAATTTACAGGGTTCTCCGTGCTGACTTTTCTTGCCCTTATTCTTGCAGATAGTGTCTGTATTTTCAGCTACCAGAGGTGAGGACCATCACAGTTTCCCAGATCCCCCATCTCCCTGTTTCACATCTGTATATATATTCTTGTTTTAACATAATTTTTAAAATGTTACTTATTTTTGGCAGTGCTGGGGTTCTGCTGCTGTGTGCGGGCTTGCTCTAGCTGCAGTAAGCAGCGGCTACTCTTCATTGCAGGGTGAAGCTTTCTCGTTGCGATGGTCCTCTCCTGGAGCGCAGGCTCTAAGGCAGGCTCAGCAGCTGCAGCTCGTGGGCCCCAGGGCTCCGGCTCAGCAGTTGTGACACACTCCCTCAGTGGCTCGAACTGTGTCCCCTGCACTGGCCGGCGGACTCATCCATTGCACCACCAGAGAAGTCCCTGTGTATATTCTTGTTACAGTGAGATTGTTTTCCCCACTTCCTCAAGGGCACTTTTAAAGCTTTTTGAGCTACCTTGGAACAAACACAATAGTCTCAGAATACAGTGAAGTGTGAATGACTGTCCACATTTAGGTCTGGGATGAGTGGTTCCTTTGTAATGACTCTCGCACAGCCCCGAGACACACAGCCTAGGCTGTGGCGTTTCTGTTGAGCCTGGTTTTGCTGTGGCTGCTTTTGGTTAAGGTGAAGACTTACTGATAACATGATCAGCAGAATCAGCTACAGCAGGGACGGTAAGAGAAATCACTGGAGAAGGAAATGGCAATCCACTCCAGGACTATTGCCTGGAAAATCCCGTGGACAGAGGAGCCTGGTAGGCTACAGTCCATGGGGTCGCAAAGAGTCAGACACAACTGAGTGACGTCACTTCAATAAGGACTGTGCAACTTGTATGTGATATTAATACATTAAAGTGGAAATCACAGACCTCCGCAGTGGTCCAGTGGTTACAATTCGGTCTTCCACCACAGAGGGGGCAGGTTCAGTCCCTGGTCAGGGAGCTGAGCTCCCACCTGCCTCACAGCCAAAAAGCCCAAACATGAAACAGAAGCAGTGTTATAAAAACTCGGTATTTTTTTAAAAATGGCCACATTAAAAAAAATCTTTAAAAAAGCACACAACTAGGAGACAAGTGTAAAAGAAAGGCGGGCTATCCAAATCCCTTTTTATATCCAAAGATCGTAACATGCTACTTCCCCACAACCCAGCAGTGTGTGTGTGTGTATAAGTCCCTTCAGTCAAAGGTATTTCTTATTCTGTCTCCCCATTCCCCCATGCAACTTAGCCCCTTAACAACAAGCCAACAGCTTTATCTGGGATTCAATGGAAGAAAAAGCAGCGTTTCCTTATTAGATGAAAATGCCATTGGACTCACGCGGGGATGCTGTGTGTCTATATTGCATGTTAGGAGTGATTTAAAGTCTTGCCCAGCCTTCCAGGCGGGTGACATTCAGCCGGCCAGTCGGGGTGACGGGCTCTCCGTCCTAGGACCATGGCCCAGTTTGTCCGTAACCTCGCGGAGAAGGCCCCGGCGCTGGTCAACGCTGCTGTGACTTACTCGAAGCCTCGATTGGCCACGTTTTGGTACTATGCCAAGGTTGAGCTGGTTCCTCCAACCCCTGCTGAGATCCCTACAGCAATTCAGAGCTTGAAAAAAATTATCAACAGTGCTAAAACTGGTAGCTTCAAACAGCTCACTGTTAAGGAAGCTCTACTGAATGGTTTGGTGGCCACTGAGGTGTGGATGTGGTTTTATGTTGGCGAGATCATAGGCAAGCGTGGCATCATTGGCTATGATGTTTGAAGACCAATTTTTAACATGTGATTATATTTGCTTTATTATTCAAGTGTTCTTGGACCATGTGTGAACAGACTGCTATTTGAATAAAATAAGACAATGTGTCAGAAAAAAATAAAAAATAAAAAAAATAAAGTCTTGCCCAGCGTAACTTTCATCCTGGAAGGGTTAAGTCGCTCAGTTTTGTCTGACTCTGTGCAACCCTATGGACTGTAGCCCACGAGGCTCCTCTGTCCATAGAATTCTCCAGGCAAGAATACTAGAGTGGGTAGCCATTCCCTTCTCCAGGGGATCTTCCCAACCCAGGGATGAAACCCAGGTCTCCTGCATTACAGGCAGATTCTTCACCTTCTGAACCACCAGGGAGGCCCCAAACTCTCGTCCTACCTGCTGACATTGGGACCACTGTTCCTTGTAAATCATGAACCATCCAGAGAGACCCTGTCCTGGATTTATGATCTTGAGAAAGACTTTCACCTTCTTGGACAGTAGTTTCCTCAACTACTAAAGGAGGTGAGTGGTCTTTCAGATAACCTTTCAGTGCTAACATTCTGTGATGCTAGGAGGACAGTTCAATGCAGGCAATGTATTAACATATAAAACCATTTTGCTCAAGTGTCTGTTCTGATGACCCCAGCCGCATTCCAGGGCCCGCAAATAGCTCAGGGTGGCTCACGGCCCCAAAGGTAGTGCCTGGGAGTCCCACTGGGAGGTGAGCCCGGGCCGGTGCCCCAAGGTGCTCGCCTGGCCAGGCGGCACGCCATGTCCCCGCCTGCCCGTGGGCATGACGGGCAGATGTCAGGCTCTGAGTGATGCCAGCCTTGCCATCCCAAGCTCCCTGCCTGGGTCTGACATCTCAGATCTCAGGCACTGGGTCTCGGACTCCCCAGCGGAAGCGGGAACTGGAACCCCCTGCAGCTGACCTCGCCGCAGCGGCTCTTTGGAAACTGCACCCGGTCTCTTCACGTCTCTCATGAGATCAGGCAGCCATCCTCACCTGCCTGCACTCGGACTGTATTTTCTGCCCCGCTCCCCACATTACAGCCACAGATGGATTTAAATTAAGCAAACTGGCCCTGGAGGGGACCCTGGCCCTCGCCTCTAGGGGGACCGCTGCTCAGTAAACAGCCCCTAGGGCTGGTAGAAGCTGGGGAGCCTGAGTCCCAGAAGCACCCACGTGCTTCCCCAGGGTGGTGGCACCCAGGTCACGATGCTCTCGTGACACACACACGTGGACACACAGAGGAAGCGGAAAATCGCAGTATACTGACCTCAGAAAACATCCTGTTTATTCCGTGCAGAGAGAGGGGTGCCCGACATGGGGTGTGTCTGTAAACGCACACCCTTAGAGGGAAGGATCCAGGAGCTCAGAGACGGCCTCAAGGAGACACTCGGTTGCGAGTTTATTCTGGTAGTTTGCTGCACGACTTGATTTTTTTAAAAATGTATCTGGCCGTGTCGGGTCTCAGTCACGGCGCGCGCACTCTGCAGTCGTGGCGCGCGGACTCTGCGGTCGCGGCGCATAGCCTCAATTTTGTCCTGGTCTTAACCTCCCTGTAGCACGTGGGCTCTTGGTTCCCCGACCAGGGATCGAACCCACATCCCCGGCATTAAGGCAGATTCTTAACCATTGAACCACCAGGGAAGTCCCGTGATTTGATTTTTTTAATTGTGAATCTGTAATATTTTTTTAAATAATGAAAACGTGAAAGATTTCTTTAGAGAGAAGCAGGAAGACTTTGGGTTTCCCAGATGGTGCCAGTGGTAAGTACTCTTGCCTAGAAAATCCCATGGGCAGAGGAGCCTGGTGGGCTGCAGTCCATGGGGTCGCTGAGGGTCGGACACGACTGAGCGACTTCACTTTCACTTTTCACTTTCATGCATTGGAGAAGGAAATGGCAACCCACTTCAATGTTCTTGCCTGGAGAATCCCAGGGGCAGCAGAGCCTGGTGGGCTGCCATCTATGGGGTCGCACAGAGTCGGACACAACTGAAGTGACTTAGCAGCCGTAGCAGCCAGCGGTAAAGAACCCAGCTGCCAGTGCAAGAGATGTAAGACACGTGGGTTCAATCCCTAGGTTGGGAAGATCCCCTGGAGGAGAGCATGGCAACCCACTCGTGTTCTTGCCTGGAGAATCCGAGGGACAGAGGCGCCTGCAGGTTGTGGTCCACAGGGTCGCAGAGTCGGACGTGACCGAAGCAGATGAGCACAGGAAGACATGCAGGAAGATTCTGGGTCTTAAATCTGGAAAGAGGTTTCATACACACACACGAAAGAAACAGAATTTTACTAGTGAATTGATATTTTCCAAGTTAAAATAAAGTTTTTCACCCCATCTTGTTCCAGAAGGTTCTGCTGTGGCTTGTGAGGGTACAAAGGCCAAGTGCAAAGGGGACAGCAAGGACTCCGCTGACAAGGCTGCGGTGGGGTGGGGAACGTCCTGGGACCCCCACACCCCCTGCAGGCACCCTGGCCGGGGCCAGTCCCCACTCCCCACCCCGCCCTTTGCAGCTGCAGGGCAGGGCTCATGTTCTCCACTAAAGACAAGAGGGTGAAGGACCTCCCTGGCGTTCCAGTGGTGAAGACTCCACGCTTCCAATGCAGGGGGGGTGGGTTCAGCCCCTGGTCAGGGAACTAAGACTCTGCATGCTGTGCGGCCATAGCCAAAAAAATAAGCAAATAAATAAATAAAGACGAGAGGGTTCCCTGGCGGCATGTTACAAAGAATACCAGATCGTGAAGTCTCGAACACGGGACAGACGCCGTTGCTCTGATGTGACCACGAGTGTGTGCTTGATTGCTTCATCCGCCGTTTCGGCTGAAGACGACTCCGTGACGGACCTCACACTAAGACACGGGGACACAGCCCGCACGATCGCGCGAACAGAACCGAGAGCCCCTTAGTCACACCACGCCCGGTCCACACGTGAATGTCCCCGGACGTCTCTGCGGCAGGTTTGTGCGTCAAGGCCCACACGCTGGGGGTGGTGCTGGCGCTTCTCGGGCCCCGCCTCCTGGAGGAGCCCGTCCGCCTCCGTGGGCACCGCCTGCCTGTGCCTGGCTCCCCAGTGCAGCCTGTGAGCAGTTCGTGAGGCGGATGGCCTCCTCCACGAGGGGCCCCCGACCAGGGGCAGGGGCCTCACCCCAAGCACTGGAGGCGGCCGCTCACCAGCCTCAGCTACGTCGGAGCCAGGGTCTGCCTGGGCGGCACGGGTCTGGAAGCTTCCCTCAGTGCTGACTCTGTGTTCCTGGTGGAAAGACCTCTCTGTGCAGGTTAGCCCGGCTCTCCCCCGCAGCGGACCCCAGGCCCACGTTTCCCTCTCGGGGGATGTGGAGACTGAAAGATGTGGGGAGGGGTGATGGGCAGAGCACACCTTTCCTGGTCCCCGTCACCTCCAAGCCACCCACGGGATGACGCTCCACCATCGTGAGAACCGTCAGCTCCCAACTTTCAGCTCAGAGCCCACCGATGGCCCCGGCCTGAGTCAGGGCCACACTCAGGGCCTGGGAACAGAGGCTGTCCAACCGCCCTATTCTGTCCGCTGGCCCGCTGCCCCTTTCAGTGGGGCCACTGGGGGCCCTGAAGCGCAGTGTCCATGGGGGTGGAGATGCTTAATCTTGCCACTTAGGAAAAGCAAGTTTGTGGGCCACATGTTCCCTCCCATGGTGACAGGTATGACATCTTGGTCTTCTTTGCCCTCGAGGGCAAGTGTGGACGCCGGATTTCAACGGCTCCTTCTTTTCAGTGCCTGGGTCTTCCCAGACTGGGCCAGGGGAGGCTGCTGAGGCTTTGACTTTGAAATAGTAAGAGGTTCCAGGAAGCTGCAGCAGGAGGCTCCCTGTGCCCTCCTCGTGATTTCCTGGCACTTACGTCTCACCGAAGATCTGTGCCTGGAGACCAGTCCTGGGGGCACGCGGCCTCGGGCGTGGATTCCTGCAGCCACCACCGCGGCCGAGGGGTGAGGGATCCAGACCCCTTGCCACTGTGAAGGCCCCTCTTGCTGCCCTTTCTAGTCAGCCCCCACTCTGGATCCACCAGGTGCGCGCTCTGCACCTCCGGGCTCTTGAGGAGGTCATCTCACTGGATCTTACCATGTTGGACCCTCTGCCTGATGTCCCAGAGACCCCTGATCACTGTGCGGTTCCTGGTCTGCCCCATGTCTTCCTTCCTTTCGGGATGTTTCCTCCCAGGAGGGGGCTGCCGCTCAGAGCCGGAACTGGCCTGGGTGCTCACATTCACCAGGGCAGCCCCTCAGCCTGCGGGGCCAGGAAGCGCCCAGTGTCGACAAGCCGCGGGTGAGTGCCTGCTGTTTCCTCCCTCCGGGATACCTCCTCTCACGCGGAGCTCTGTCCCCGCACCCCGCAGGGGTGACAGCCACGTGGCGCTCTATGCAGCAACACAGTGTCAGGGTCCCACGTGACTCCTCTACTCTGGCCTCGGAACATCCCCCAGTGATGTGCAGCAGAGGGGCGCGTTCTCACTCCAACCCACGGAGCCACTGCGACCGGGTGAAGGGGCGCTTTCCTAAACGGCTGCCGCCCTCCTCCCCACCCTCGCCATGCCCCCCACCTTGGGGGGTGATGGGGGGGCCCCTGAGACTTCTGAAATTAAGGCACCCAAGGGCACGTGGTGCCTGTCTCTCTGGGGAGCACGGAGGCCGTGGACCTGGGGGCCCCCACCCAGCACCCCGGCTCCAGAGCGCAGACCCTGCCCTGAGCGCACCCAGTGAGGGCCCTGACCGAGACCCGCCAGGCGGGGCCAGACTCAACGATAAGGTCATTGTCGCGTCAGTACTGAGAGCTGGGGCGGCTTGCAGGGCAGCACTGGGTAACTGGCCTGGGCTTGTCTCACTGTTTTGCGGCTTTTTTTCCTTACTGGCGTCTGTTTTTTGTTGTTGAACGTTATCAATCCCTGGGTCGGGAAGGTCCCCTGCAGAAAGTGGTGTGTGGGCAACCTACCCCAGTATTCTAGCCTGGAGAATCCCACAGACAGAGGAGCCGGGGGCCGCGGCCTGGGGGTCGCAGTCGGACACAAGTCAAGCGCCCCAGCATGCCAACGCTGATGCCTGGAGCCCGTCCTTGCGGGGCCCACTCTCGTGCCCCCGCGGGGCTGGGCCCCCCGTGCAGCCAGCGTGGGTGGGCACGCGCTCCCACCCGCTCTGCCAGCAGAGCTCCTGTGGGCAGAGGCTGCAGGGTGAGCAGGCCCAGCCCTGGGCATGGCCAGCACCCCCTAACCACGGGCCGGGTCACTGCACCGACTGCTACACGAGAACGGGACGATGACCCGCAGCCCGTCAGCCTGGCCCCGAGGACCCCGTCGTGGTCCTTGCGGAGCCCACCTGGCTCCCTCAGTGCCCCCGCCTGGACCAAGGCTGGAGACACGCCTTGGAGCTCAGTGGGGATTCTTCTCCTCCGGGAGTGAACACGCGTGAACGGGGGTAGGGAGGACATGCTCCTGGGCAGGGACCCGAAAACAAGCGGCCCCCATCTCACCCTGGGGGTGCTGAGCCGGCCCTGCTGCCCGCCCGCCCGCCCGCAGGATTGCCGTGGAGACAGGGCAGCGAGCTGAGCTAGCAGGATTTGAGTGCGCGGCCGGGCAGGCTTTGTGTGTGGCGCCGCAGGCTCTGCCAGTTTGAGCCCGTCTTTTTCCTGCTCAAATGCCTCCCAATGCGCCCACACAGCAGAGATTAGCTGATAGCCATCAGTACTGGGGGGTGGGGGTGGCGGGGGACGGTCCTCGGTTGAAGCCACTCAGCGGTCTGAGCCCCCGAGTCGTGACCTGCTGACCCAGCAGCCCGCCCGGCGCGCGCTGATTGTGCAGGCTGACAGCAAACAGAGCCCAGCCCCTGATTGGGAAGACTTTATTACTGACGACTCAGAGCAGGAGGCGGCCCGGCCCTCTGTGGACAGAGCGCTTCACTCGGGCCGAGGGCCCCTGTGCACAGGCGGGAGCGTGGGCGGGGCCTGGGGGTCACGGGGGGCCCCCGTTCTGAACCAGCTGCAGGTACTCCAAGTGCAGCCTCTCCTGAGCCTCAAACAGCTTCCGCAGCTTCTTGGCCTGCCCTTTGCTCAGCTCTTTGCCTTCGGAGTCATGCGTGGGCAGACCCTGGGGGGGCGAGAGCACGGCGGTCACTCCGGGCACCCCCGCCCCCACACCACACTCTGCACCCAGCACCCCGATCCGTGGCGTCGGGGCCTCTGGGGACCGCCCTCCTGCCCAGGGCTGAGCGGCATGGTGCCCAGCTGGGTCAGCGGCCTCCTTGCTAGTGTGAGCTGAAAAGCACACAGTGAACACACCCAAGAGCACAAGGGGCCCGAGGGTCTCGGGAGGGCCCCGCTGTGGAACCTCTGGCCAGGGGCACGGCTGTGCCATGTCCTCCGGACCGTCTGTGGGGACAGGCTCTGCAAACCCCTAACCAGCCCCGTGCTGACGGAGGGCAGTCCTGCACACAGGCTGGACCTAAACAGCCCACACGAGCCCGTCTTCCTGGGCAGAGACACTCCTCAGCCAAGTTAAAACCACTGCCGTCCCCGGTTCATGATCTAACAACACCCTGAAGAGAAAAAAAGAGGTGCCTCTTACGTTTTCATCAAACTTGGAGTATTTGTCACTTTCCAATAAGAACATCTCACTGGGTGGGATCTTCATCTTGGCCAGCTTTGCTGCCTGGAATACACACATGGGGTCACTGCTCTGAGCCCACAGGGGGGCCCCCACGCCAGCCCCCAAGTTCAGGGAGCAACAGAAAGCCCAAAGCGACACCCAGGCAGGGGGAGTTAAAGGCGGCAAGCGGAGGTTTTCTGCAGGACAGAGGGGTGGGGGGTGCACGGCAGGGTCAGGGCAGCAGGCGCCAGCCTGCAGCCGCCGCCTCCCTGGGGCGCCACGTGGACGCGTGGGACGGAGGTGGGGGGCAGCTGGGCCGTGAGAGACACGGACGGCAGAGCGGGGGTCAACGTGCCTTCCTTCCGGGAGGCCCCACCGCAGGCAGACGCTACCTCTTGCTCCCGTCTCTTCCTGGCGGCCTCCTCTTTCTTCCTCCTCTTCTCCTCTTCCACCTGCGGGACAGCAGACCCCCGTGACCTTAGCTGCCCCGGCCCCGCTGGAGGGGGAGGGCAACGGGACAAGCCCCCTGCTGCCCCCTGCCACTCCCCACAAGCTGCCCCCTGCCCAGCCCTGCTCAAGGGGGAGAGCAATGGGACAAGCCCCCTGCTGCCCCCTGCCACTCCCCACAAGCTGCCCCCTGCCCGGCCCCGCTCTGGACACAGGGCAGGGAGTGGGCGCCACCCGCGAGGTCACCCTCAGCATGGCCACCATGAAGGAGGGAGCAGAAGCCCACCTGGCCATGCGGTGGGACCAGGGATGGCATGGTGAGCCCTAGCAGGCAGCGCCACCCAGGGAACAGGCGGCCTGGGTGCCAGGCTGCGTGCCCACGAGGAGTGGCCTGGAGCCCACCGTGGGTCTGCTGAGTCCCTTGCCGCGTACACCCTTCCTGGCGTCCACAGCGGCGCCCCAGGGCACGGGCAACCCCGCCACCTCACCACTCCTCTCCTGGACATCTGCGGAGGCCCCTCCCGGCCCCCAAACGCAGCTCGACAGCGGCCTCCTCCTACGGCCTCGTGGGCCCAGCCCATGAGCTGTGCCCAGCGCTGCTGAAGGGCAACTGCCGTCCCATTTCTCTGCAGGACACCGAGTCCCCGAGAGCGGGGTTGGTCCTGATTCACGGATCAATCCTGCTCCCAGCACTCTAGGGGGTCTGATGTGTGAGAAGGACGCGGGCTGGGGCGGAGGGAGGTGTGACAACACGCTCACCCCCGGGGACGGGGAGGACGGGGAGTGAGACACGCTCACCCCCAGGGACGGAGAGGATAGAGAGTGAGACACACTCACCCCGGGGACGGGGAGGACGGGGAGTGAGACACGCTCACCCCCGGGGACGGGGAGGACGGGGAGTGAGACACACCCCGGGGACAGGGAGGACGGGGAGTGAGACACGCTCACCCCCGGGGACGGGGAGGACGGGGAGTGAGACACACCCCGGGGACGGGGAGGACGGGGAGTGAGACACGCTCACCCCTGGGGACCGGGAGGACGGGGAGTGAGACACGCTCACCCCTGGGGACCGGGAGGACGGGGAGTGAGACACGCTCACCCCTGGGGACCGGGAGGACGGGGAGTGAGACACGCTCACCCCCGGGGATGGGGAGGAGGGAGGGGGACACACACTCACCCCTGGGCTGAGGTGACACTTCGGGTGACAGGCAGGTGGGATCACCCGTCTGCAGGTCACCCGAAGCAACAGACCCCCCCTCACGCTCTGCTCTTCATTAGGAGCTGACACTGTTGCTGTTTAACTGCCAAGTATTTGCCTAGCTGGTGTGTCCTCCCGTTCGACCTTTACAAACACTGGAGCTTAATAAGACTGTAAACACTGACTCCTCCGTGTGCAGCGCACATGCGCCCGAGGTCATCACGCCCAGCAGGCGGCCAGCCCCAGCTCCTGTGGCTTCACCCACCCGTTGCTTTTCTTCTCTCTCTCTCAGTAAGGCGTCTCTGTCCACCAGCTTGACCACGGTGGGCAGTCCTGAAAGGCAAACGGCCGTGAGACTCCTGAGCCCATCCCTGTGCCACCACTCCCACCCTCGGGGCCCCCAGAGGGCAGCAGGGAAGCCCTCCCTTACTGCTCCCACAGACCAAACGTTAACCGTGCTGTGGGGGGGCCCGAACAGCCAGGCGTCACAAAGTGAGACTTTCTCCTGAGTGTTTAAAACCCGATCATTTTCTGTGCAGCCCAAACCCCAGCCAAGACAAGCTGTCAAACTCGCTGACGATCCACACCGACACAGGCTGCCTCCCGAGGGACAGGTCCCTGCAGAATCGGGGTGCCGGGCAGTCAGGCCGCAGGAGCAGAGCCCCAGATGTCACCTTTCAGACAGAGGAGGGGCTGGAGTGATACCCAAGAGGCACGATCCAGCCCTGTGGATCCTGTAAAAGGCGCGGTGCCCTCAGACCCGTCCCAGCAGCTCTCCTCTCGAAAGCCAGCCACACCTGGCAGCCCCCGCCCCCGGTGTCCGCCCATCACAGCCAGAGGACCCACCTTCGTGGTCTTCCAGCCGCACCCCCAGCTCGGGCAGAATGTCGTCCCGCAGGGCGTCGCTCAGCTGGAGGACCTCGGGCACTGTGGGCAGAGGACACAGCTCAGCCCCTGGGCGCGGGAATGCCTGGGCACTCTCCGCTGGTGGCGGAGGCAGGAGAAGCAGACACGGGCACTACGGGCACCACGGAGTGCAGAGCAGACCCCCAGGACCCCACAGCCTGGGCACAGCGCGGGGCCCTGCTGAGCGGTGGGCACACAGCCTGGCCCCGAGGACCCTGCATGGGGACAGCCCAGCGTGACAGCAGGCCTGGGGATACCAGGGCTCTGCTGCACAGAGGGGGCCCCCGGGCACCTGGGAACATTGAGCCCTGTGGCCAGGGCGCGGCGATCCTGGGAGAGGCAGCTGCGTCCCTCCACCCGGGGCCAGGGGCTTGTTCTGAGCCCCGAGGCCACGACCAGCCCCGGACAGGCTCCCTGCTGTCGGCTCAGAGCAGCCACAGCCACGCGCGCAAGCAGCAGGCAGCCTCCCGCTTCCCGACACCCGTTCCGGCCCCCAGGCAGGACTTGGGGGACGATGGTCTTTATGTCTGGTTCCTCCTCTCATTCTGCCCCTCTCATTCGTCACTCAATGGCCCGCCCCCCGAGGAGACCCCAGGGCACCGGCTGAAGCAAGTGCCCAGTGGCCACTCGAACCGTAAGAGGAAGTTGGCCAGCTTCACCGTCACCGCCGCGGCCTGGGGGTGGGCCACGCCTGCCTGGGACCCCTCAGGGGCTGTCCTCTAGGTGGGCTCCTCACGTCCACAGAGACCTGCTCCGGTCCACGGAGCACAAATCTCCCTCCAGGCTTTCTTTCCAAACCTGTTGGTTACTGTACAGCCGCTTTCTCCCCAGCCTCCTCAGAGTCATGGATCTGAAGGGGCTCTAGTGTCCAGAACAAATACAGAGCTCCGACAACTCAACAGCAAGACAAAGGGCCCAACTGAAAACGAGCCAAGGGCCTGGACAGACACCTCTCCAGAGGAGACGTGCAGACAGCCAAGCCGCTCGTTGCTCATCATCACGTCATGCAGATCACAGCCGTGGCGAGACACCATCACACCCACCAGGACGGCTGTGACGACGATGGACAGAAAGCGACCGGTGTGCTGACAACGGCCCGGACGAACGGGAACCCTTGTGCACCGTTGGTGGGGATGTATAACGGTGCAGGCACTACGGAAAGTGCTCTGGCAGGCCCTCAGGAAGCTAAGAGGCTTTCCTTGTGGCTCAGAGGGTAAAGCATCTGCCTGCAATGCAGGAGACCCGGGTTCGATCCCTGCATTGGGAAGATCCCCTGGAGAAGGGAATGGCAACCCACTCCAGTACTGTTGCCCAGAGAATCCCATGCACAGAGGAGCCTGGCGGGCCACAGTCCGTGGGGTCGCAGGGTCAGACACAACTGAGCACTTTTCAGTACACTCGCTACACAGGCGTTAAACACGGAACTACTACATGGCCCCTCAACTCCTCTCCTAGGCGTGCGCCCAAAACACGTGAGCACAGGGGCCAAGCTGACGCTTACAGACGCGCGTTCACAGCAGCGCTGTGCACCAAAGGTACAAACAGCCCAAACATCCACCCAGGGCTAACAGATGGACAGAACGTGGCACGCACGCGCAGTGGACAATCACGGACGTAAACAGGAAGGAGGCATGGCCACGTGCCACAGCGTGGGTGACGTTGAAAACATCCTGCTGAGAAGCAGACACAAGCAGCCAAAGAACAGGCTGGAAGGGGTCTGCTCCCTGCCCCTGTGGCAGAAAGTCCCATCTTTATCCCTGCACAAGGCCTCATGCGGAGAGCTGACTCACTGGAAAAGACCCTGATGCTGGGAGGGATTGGGGGCAGGAGGAGAAGGGGACGACCGAGGATGAGATGGCTGGATGGCATCATGACTCGATGGACGTGAGTATGAGTGAACCCCGGGAGTGGGTGATGGACAGGGAGGCCTGGCGTGCTGCAATTCATGGGGCTGCAAAGAGTCAGACACAACTGAGCGACTGAATTGAACTGAGATGCAAAAGAAACCTGGGAGAATAGAGTGAACTTAAGAGACGGGAAAGCCGGGTAGCATCCCAGGGATTCTACTGACCCTGGATCTCTCTGAACTTCTCAGGGAACAACGGGTAAGACAGACAGACAAGGTCACGTGCTGGTTTCTGCTGTTCAGTCGCCAAGACACGCTCCACTCTGCGACCCCGTGGACTGCAGCACGTCAGGCTTCCCTCTCTGTCCCTCACCATCTCCCAGGGTTCGCTCAAACTCACGTTCACTGGGTCAGTGATGCCATCCGACCATCTCGTCCTCTGCCATATGACCCATTTATGTAAAACGCCCACAACGGGGCAAGCCCAGGACAGAAGGCAGGCTGGTGGCGGCCGGAGGCTGGGGGAGGGGGGCGCCTCTGGAGGGTGGAGACTTTGGGGGCCGGAAGGCGCGGCGCTGCGCAGGACAGGAAGGCACTGGGAGCCTGAATGGGCGCCTCGACGTGGCCTGTTTTATGGCATGTGAGTTTCACCTCAATTAACTATGCTTTTTTAAGGGAAAACCCCAGTTGGGTATTTTCGAGGAATTCAATAAACCGACTCTTAAACGTCTGGAACAAACGTGTGAGAGCAACTCACATGACCCTAAGAGAGGGTCACAGGGGGAGCCGGCCTCCGGGGAGGGGAGACGCGCGCGGGTGGAGACGGAAGGTTCCGGCCCCACCACCGCCATGCCGGCAGGAGTAAAGCCAAAGCTTCCGCCCGCAGAGTCCAGGCTGGAGGAGCAGGCCCCGAGTCTGGGGCAGAACCTCACGCGAGGCCTGGACAGGAGTGGAGGCGGCCCCGTGGGGGAGGTGCTGGGCAGCAGTGGGCTGGGTGCGGGGCAGCGGGGGGACCTGCCCGAGGTGGGGTGGGGGAGCCTGTGCACAGAGCTAGGCCAGCCAAGGGCCAGCGGGGCTCCTGGAAGGACACAGCTATGCAGCCACCAGGGAGGCCAGCAAGGAGAACGGGCGCCTGGACGCAGGCCCGCAGGCGACGTCCCTGGGGCACCTCTCGGCCCTGCAGGTACCAAGCTCTGAGCCCAGCTCCAGGCGGGAAGGAGCACGCCCCGCAGTGGCCACCTGCAGGACCCCCTCGCTGCACCCGCAGCTGCAGCCTCGCCCCTCGCCGCCTGCAAGGCCTGGGCTTCGCTGCCCACCGCAGGCTCAGGTCAGCCCCGCTGGCTGCCATGAGTCCAGACCAGCGGAGCGAGAAGCAGACCGCCTTTTTGACGCGGTCAGCTGCCCATCTGACAGCCGCTCAGCGCCGCCCGAGAGGACACGCTCACACCCCTTCGTCCTCAGGCTCTCAGGCGAGCACAAGGGGCAGGCAGGGTGCAGACGGCGAAGCCGGAGCAGACCCCAGAGCCGCCCCAGCAGACGCTGTGCAGCCACCACGGGCCTCTGCGGGCAAGGACAGGACCCCTCCAGTCCTCGGCCTGCAGATGCCCCAGGCCATGGAGCCCCGCCAAGCACACCTCACCTCTGTGCTCGCGGGCGATCCGGCGTACTCCTTCCCGGAACTCTGACAGCACCTGCAGGTACGGCATGACCGTGGACTCCAGCTGCAGAGAGAACGTTGGGGTTGCTGTGACTGGTGCCCCATTTGTGAAGGTCAGAGCCTGGCACATGCGCCTCAGGGCGGGGCTGCCAATGGACATGCGAGCCCGTCCAACACGGGGCCCACAGGCGTGGGGGCACCCGCATGGCGGCCCGGGCAGGACAGTAAGAGGGTCCCCCCGCAGTGGCCTGGGCCTGGGGCTCCCAGGGGCCTGGTCTCAGACACCCAGGAGGGAGCGCAGTCCTGGGGGTGGGGCAGCAGGGAGTCCTGGCCCGGGAGGGCTTCACTCACACTGAGGCTGGTCCCAGCTCCTCCGACAGGGAAACCCAGGGGGCTCTCCTCTTCTATGGCCCCGAAGATCTAGGGAAAGAAGCAAGTATGCAGGACGTGCGGCTGAAACGGCAGGCAGGGACCGCGTCTGCGAGGGGTGGGCGGCGGTGCCTGAGGCGGTGCCCTTGGTGGGGGGGCAGTTAGAGACGCAAACCCAGGCTGAGGTGCCCGCGCACCGCGGCAGGATGGGTCCGGTTCCCACTACCCCTCTGGCCCCCAGCCAAGGCCACTGGACCACAGAGCCCCCTGCAGGGACCCCCAGGACTCGTCAGCAGGAGGAAGGCATGCTGAACGAGGCATCGGGGCCGCTGGAAGGGAAGCACTTCTGCTCGTCAAACCCCAGACAGGAGGGACGAAAGCCGAGGCGGAGAGGCTGGGGGCGCAGCTCCTAGGACCACGGGCCCGGCGGGCCCGGCGCGGGCGGGCCCACCTTCAGCATGTGAGTGAGGTAGCCGGCGATGCTCTCCAGCAGGACACGGTGGGGCCTCCTCCGGGCGGCCTTGCGGGCTGCCATGTAGAGGTTGCACTGGCCCACCAGCGCCCGCATCTCCTCCAGGACCGTGCGCGTGTCAATGTTGTCACAGAGCGCCTGGTGAACCGCGGCCTTCTTCTTGTAAAAGCTGGGCGGGGAGAGGAAGGCGGGGCGCCGTCAGAGGTACAGGGACGGGGTCACCGGCTGCCCCCCAACCCCCCGTCAGCAGGCACGATGGGACTGCACGGGCCCGGGGAAAAGGTGCCACCTCACCTCTTGTTCAGCTCCGTTTCCTCATCCTCCCACTTCTCAAACTGAGCGGCTACCTCCACGGGGCTTCGGAGGAGGTCTTTCACATTTAAGAAAAACTCCTGAAGTTAGAAAACCCCATTCAGGAGAATTTCCGAAAAGAGCTGCTCTGGGCACCACCCACCCCCACACACAGCAGGAGGCAGGAAGGGGACTGAAAGGTTTCTCTGCGGGACCAGAGTCCCATCTCAGTTTTGGGGCCCCTTGGGGTGGCCAGCGGGCAGGACTGGATGGGAGGTGCCCACACGGGTGAGACGGGGAACATCGGCAAAGCAGCTGAGCCGCCCCCCAGCTCAGCACCCGCGTCCCCTTCTGTCTGGGAGGAACGAGGCCCTTTCGGGGCCGGGGGGGCCTGGGGCAGGACCTACATTGAGGAGCCGCTCGTACTGCAGCGCCGACTCCATGGTGTTGGCCGAGTAGTCCAGCGTGTCCTTCCACGAGTGCATGAGGAAGGCCAGGCGCAGCTGGCGGGCTGCGGGCAGAAAGGAAAGCCTGAGGCTGCAGCCCAGCTGGCTGCGCCCGCCCAGACAGGGACGCCAGGGCCTCCTTACCTGAGTGCTTCTTCAGGGCGTCTTTAATGGTGATGAAGTTCTTGAGCGACTTGGACATCTTACAGCCCGCGATGGTCAGGTGGCCTGTGTGCAGGAAGTACCTGACCCAGCAGTCATTCTCAAAGTAGGCCTGCGCACACGGGGCGGGAGCAGGGGTCAGGGGCGCCCCACAGGCCCAAGGGGGCACAGAAGGGGGGGACCTCTGTGCTGGGCAGGGCCCTGGCAGGAGGTGACGACGGGTGGGTCCAGGCCTGCGCTGCGAAGGCCAGGCTGCTCATGTGGGAATCAGACCAAACAATCCGATTCACACGCCCCTGACTCAGAGGCCAGGCTCTGCTGGAGAGCACTCGCCGCCCACCCCCGTGCCCGCCCACCCGCCCAGACGGTGGCCGCGGCCCCTACCTCTGACTGCGCCAGCTCGTTGTCATGGTGGGGGAAGCGGAGGTCGAAGCCCCCTCCGTGGATGTCCATCGAGGCTCCCAGGAGCGTGCCCGCCATGGCCGAGCACTCGATGTGCCATCCGGGGCGCCCCTGGGAACCCACATTCGGTGAGCGAGCGCCCCGCCTGGCCTCCATGGCCGTGGCCCCCAGAAGCCGAGCTCCGCGGGAGCAGGGGCTCAAGTCCCACACGTGGAAAGACCCCAGGGGATGGCGAGCTCCGTGAAGGCCGAGGCCGTGTCACTGCCGCACCGCTGCTCCGGCACCCCTCCCCTGGGGCTCTGGGCCACCATGACTGTCGTCACGGGCAACGTCAGAGGGTGGACCCGCCCCAACAGCTCAGGTCAGAGACGGTCGGGATGCAGGGTTCCGAAGCGCTCCAGTCCCATCCCACCGGCCACAGAGGGGAAGACACAGTCCCAGGAAGGGAGGTGATGACCCCACGGCGGGTGGGCCTTGCGGGGACGCGTCCCCACCCCCACCCAGCCACACTCACCTTGCCCCAGGGGCAGGGCCAGGACGGCTCCCCGGGCTTGGAGGCCTTCCAGAGCGCGAAGTCACTGGGGGACCGCTTCTCACTCAGGCGCTCTGCAGAGATGCTCAGGTCGCCTGTGGACGTGGGGAGCGTGGGATCGTCTCAGCCCAGGGACGCGTGAGTTATGCGTTTACTGGACCCCACCCCTTCCCCCCGCTGACCCCACCCCCGCAGCCCCCATGTCAGGATGATGATGGAGTGGAGTGCAGGTGTAAGGAGCTGTTCTTGCGGGCCTGCCTCGGGTGCAGGTGTGAGGGGCTGTTCTCGCGGGCCTGCCTCGGGTGCAGGTGTGAGGGGCTGTTCTCGCGGGCCTGCCTCGGGTGCAGGTGTGAGGGGCTGTTCTCGCGGGCCTGCCTCGGGTGCAGGTGTGAGGGGCTGTTCTCGCGGGCCTGCCCCGGGGATGCCGGCTCGAGTGGGCAGGGTCCTGTACTAACATGCGGTGGCCTCTGGGCCGGATTCTGGGAGGTGTGAGCCAGGCCACTCTGCACAGTGCGCTGGGCCTGGAGGCTGCAAGTCGGGACCCCCGCTGGTCCCCTCAAAAGGGAACCCACCCACAGGAGAGCCCCCAGACCACGTGGACACAGCAACTGCTGTGAACGTAACACCCGCCCTCAGCCCAGCCTGCACGCAGAGTGTGCCCCTGGGGGTCAGGGCTGTGCTAGCTGAGGCACTCAGGCCCGAGAGGGTCTTGCCAGGTCCCTGGTGGAAAACTCCAGAACAGGAGCGACATGGACTCTCACGTCCAGGCTGCAAATGCGGCCACGGCAGGACGAGCCCAGGAGGCAGCACGAGCCCAGGAGGCAGCACGTCAGTGGCCGAGAGAAGAGCTGCAGGGAGGCCCTGCTGGAGCAAGGGGTGGCGCCAGTGCACCAGGCTCTAAACACAGAGCCCCTGGGAGACTCGACAGACCCAGGGAAACACTGCAAGGCGGAGGTGCCGGGACGTGAACGGGACAGGAAAACACTGCAAGGCGGAGGTGCCGGGACGTGAACGACGCGACTGCTGTGGACGTCCTGCCATGCTGACGAGCGGGTCTGTGGAAGGGGAGCCCAGGCGCCCACCGAGCGGGACGCGTGTCCCTCTGGGCCGCACCCCTGTTCTCACCGTGGTCACGTCACCCGGCGTCGGCAGCTTCTCAGACACGTGACCTGACCTGGAGCACCGATCCTCTCTGCCCACCCTTCCCAGGACAGATAACGCACACTGGGGCTTTACATTCTCCGGTATCACACACGTAGCCATGAGAGTTTCCAACTTTATAAACTTAACTTTGAAGGCTTCTAACAGACTCTTCTGTCCCACACGCTCCTGCCCCAGTCTTCACGTGTCCCCAGTGTCCTGGCCTCGTGACACCTGCTCTATGCTCCAGACTCCCTCTGCCCCACTCCAGGGTCACTTCTGGTCCCACATGTGCCCTGTGGTCTGACTGGTCTGCCCAACGACCCCAGCCCACCCAGCGGCTGAGCCTGACACGCCGTTGGATCTTTCCTCCACGTTTCTGCGTCAGCTGCTGTGTCTTTAAAACACGTGGTCCACTGGAGAAGGGAATGGCAAACCACTTCAGTATTCCTGCCTTGAGATCCCCATGAACAGTATGAAAAGGCAAAATGATAGGACACTGAAAGAGCAACTCCCCAGGTTGGTGGGTGCCCCATATGCTACTGGAGATCAGTGGAGAAATAACTCCAGAAAGAATGAAGGGATGGAACCAAAGCAAAAACAACACCCAGTTTTTTATGTGCCTGGTGACGGAAGCAAGGTCCGATGCTGTAAAGAGCAATACTGCATAGGAACCTGGAATGTCAGGTCCATGAATCAGGGCAAATTGGAGGTGGTCAAACAGGAGATGGTAAGAATGAACGTCGACATTCTAGGAATCAGCGAACTAAAATGGACTGGAGTGGGTGAATTAACTCAGATGACCATTATATCTACTACTGTGGGCAAGAATCCCTTACAAGAAATGGAATAGCCATCATAGTCAACAAAAGAGTCCAAAATGCAGTACTTTTGTAATCTCAAAAATGACAGAATGATCTCTGTTCGTTTCTAAGGCAAACCATTCAATATCACGGTAATCCAAGTCTATGCTCCAACCAGTAACACTGAAGAAGCTGAAGTTGAACGGTTCTATGAAGACCTATAAGACCTTTTAGAACTAACACCCAAAAAACATGTCCTGTTCATTATAGGGGACTGGAATCCAAAAGTAGGCAGTCAAGAAACACCTGGAGTAACAGGCAAATTTGGCCTTGGAATGCGGAATGAAGCAGGGCAAAGGCTAATAGAGTTCTGCCAAGAGAACGCATAGCAAACACCCTCTTCCAACAACATAAGAGAAGACTCTACACATGGACATCACCAGATGGCCAACACCGAAATCAGACTGATTATATTATTTGCAGCCAAAGATGGAAAAGCTCTATATAGTCAGCAAAAACAAAACTGGGAACTGACTGTGGCTTAGATCATGAACTCTTTATTGCCAAATTCAGACTTAAATTGAAGAAAATAGGGAATCCCACTAGACCATTCAAGTATGACCTAAATCAAATCCCTTATGATTATACAGTGTAAGAGACATATAGATTTAAGGGACTAGATCTGATACACAGAGTGCCTGATGAACTATGGACGGAGGTGTGTGACATTGTACAGGAGACAGGGATCAAGACCATACCCAAGAAAAAGAAATGAAAAAAAGCAAAATGGCTGTCTGAAGAGGCCTTACAAATAGCTGAGAAAAGAAGAGAAGCGAAAAGCAAAGGAGAAAAGGAAAGATATACCCATTTGAATGCAGAGTTCCGAAGAATAGCAAGGAGAGAAAGCTTCCTCAGTGATCAGTGCAAAGAAATCAAGGAAAACAATAGAATGGGAAAGACTAGAGATCTCAAGAAAATTAGAGGTACCAAGGGAACATTTCATGCAAAGATGGGCACAATAAAGGACAGAAATGGTATGGACCTAACAGAAGCAGAAGATATTAAGAAGAGGTGGCAAGAATACACAGAAGAACTGTACAAAAAAGATCTTCACAACTCAGATAATCACGATGGAGTGATCACCCACCTAGAGCCAGACATCCTGGAATGTGAAGTCAAGTGGGCCTTAGGAAGCATCACTGTAAACAAAGCTAGTGGAGCTGATGGAATTCCAGTGGAGTTATTTTAAATCCTAAAAGACGATGCTATGAAAGTGCTGCACTCAATACGCCAACAAATTTGGAAAATGCAGCAGTGGCCACAGGACTGGAAAAGGTCAGTTTTCATTCCAATCCCAAAGAAAGGCAATGCCAAAGAGTGCTTGAACTACCACACAATTGCACTCATCTCACATGCTAGCAAAGTAATGTTCAAAATTCTCCAAGCCAGGCTTCAGCAATCCATGAACCATGAACTTCCAGATGTTCAAGCTGGTTTTAGAAAAGGCAGAGGAACCAGAGATCAAATTGCCAACATCCACTGGATCATGGAAAAAGCAAGAGAGTTCCAGAAAAACATCTATTTCTGCTTTATTGTCTATGACAAAGCCTTTGACTGTGTGGATTACAATAAACTGTGGAAAATTCTGAAAGAGATGGGAATACCAGACCACCTGACCTGCCTCTTGAGAAACCTGTATGCAGGTCAGGAAGCAACAGTTAGAACTGGACATGGAACAACAGAAGGTTCCAAATTGGGAAAGGAGTACGTCAAGGCTGTATATTGTCACCCTATTTAATTAACTTATATGCAGAGTACATCATGAGAAACGCTGAGCTGGATGAAGCAGAAGCTGGAATCAAGACTGCCGGGAAAAAAAAACCTCAGATATGCAGATGACACCACCCTTATGGCAGAAAGTGAAGAACTACAGAGCCTCTTGATGAAAGTGAAAGAGGAGAGTGGAAAAGTTGGCTTAAAACTCAACATTCAGAAAACGAAGATCATGGCATCTGGTCCCATCACTTCATGGTAAATCGATGGGGAAACAGTGACAGACTTCATTTTTTGGGTCTCCAAAATCACTGCAAATGGTGACTGCAGCCATGAAATTAAAAGACACTCACTCCTTGGAAGGAAAGTTATGACCAACCTAGATAACATATTAAAAAGCGGAGACATTACTTTATCAACAAAGGTCCCTCTAGACAAGGCTATGGTTTTTCCAGTAGTCATGTATTGGTGTGAGAGTTGGACTATGGAGAAAGCTGAGGGCCAAAGAATTGATGCTTTTGAACTGTGGTGTTGGAGAAGACTCTTGAGAGTCCCTTGGACTGCAAGGAGATCCAACCAGTCCATTCTAAAGGAGATCGGTCCTGAGTGTTCATTGGAAGGACTGATGTTGAAGCTGAAACTCCAATCCTTTGGCCACCTGATGCAAAGAGCTGACTCACTGGAGAAGACGCTGATGCTGGGGAAGATTGAAGACGGGAGGAGAAGGGGACGACAAAGGATGAGATGGTTGAATGGCATCACCGACTCAATGGACATGAGTTTGAGTAAACTCTGGGAGTTGGTGATGGACAGGGAGGTCTGGTGTGCTACGGTCCATGGAGACGCAAACAGTCAGACATGACTGAGTGACTGAACGGAACTGAATCTCTCTACAACAGAGCCCTTAAGGAAAAGTCACTGGACCCAACGTATGCCATTGTACAGTCGTACGTTGAGGAAGCTGTAACCTGTACAATGAAGCCGCCCTCGTATCGGGACAAAGACTCCCGAGTCTGTGCAGACTCAGTCAGCAAGCAGGGACCCCCATTCAGTCCTGGACGGTGCTTCCTCCAACTACAAGCCAGAGACTCACACGTCTGCCTGGCTGCAAGTGCAAACAGACAGAAGCAGACACCCGCCAACAACCTTCCAACTGTTCAGCATCGTCTACGATATGTCATACATCCTTACAGCCACACATCCATCAGCATCATGTTTCAAAAGTCTGGACTGGGGTCCAGTCGGAGAAGGCAATGGCACCCGACTCCAGTACTCTTGCCTGGCAAATCCCATGGACGGAGGAGCCTGGCAGGCTGCAGTCCATGGGGTCGCTAAGAGTCGGACACGACTGAGCGACTTCGCTTTCACTTTTCACTTTCATGCATTGGAGAAGGAAATGGCAGCCCACTCCAGTGTTCTTGCCTGGAGAATCCCAGGGACGGGGGGAGCCTGGTGGGCTGCCGTCTATGGGGTCGCACAGAGTCGGACACAACTGAAGCGACTCAGCAGCAGCAGCAGCAGGGCCCAGTACGTACCTAGGCTGCATGCAGCTGACGGTGACATTTAAATGTAAGGACAATAAAATGTCAAAACTGTATCCGTGGTAAAAAAAAAAAGGCAAGATAAACATTTTTATGGCCCCAGTGCCTTCCAGAAACAGTGGCGCCAACAAGCGCGTCTGGTGGTGTGAGAGGGTGAGAGTGGAGAAAACACGAATTAAAGACAGACAGAACCCAGCCTGGTCCAGGAAAGGCCTCGTGTCTCTGTCTGACACGTCTGGGTCAAGGTGGGCGGGGGGGCTGTCTTTACACGTGGGTTACTGTCGCGGGGGCAATGACAAGGCTGTTCCCAGCGGCTGCCCGGCGTCCTCAAGTGTGTTGTCCTGTTGCCAAGCTCTGCCCAAGGGCTCTCATGCAGTCAGTGTGAGTGACCACGGTGGACGACGGCCTATGGTCTAGTACTAAATGCATTCCCTGGTCTAAACGACAGTCTCACACACGCTGCAACTAAGCTATCCTTGAAGCATACCGTGACATAGGACACAACCAACCTCTACACACAGTAACCACAGGCACTCAGAAGTCACTCTTGCTTCTGTCCACTCCCAGAGCCGAGCCTTCAAGATCAGAACGGGCTCTGACTGTGGCCCAAGTCCCCCACCTTGGTTTCCCTGCAGCGACCGTGCAGATAATGACTGCTCGCTCCTGCCCCGGGACAGGGGCTGCCCTGCCCCATCTGGCGTCCGCCCCCAGACTCTTCTAGGGTCTCTAAGTGAACAGCCTGTGTCTCCTGCCTCTCTGGGTGCCCTGCCTGCCTTCTATCAAAGTGCCCTGGGGCTTTCCCTCCCCAGGCTCCCTGCTGCCCCGTGAGGGTGCCGGGGGCTCACTCAGTGGGTCGCCTCTGTGTCCTCTCCACACCCCCGGGCAGGAGTCCAGCCCGGCCCAGCCCGACCCTTGGGGACTCTGGGCACTGAGAAAGCAGGCAGCCCCACCCCGGGCGCCGAGGCCTGTCTGCTCTGCGGGGCCACACGGCGGCTGCTCACTGCTCTGTCCCCTAGGCAACAATGCAGGTCAGGGGTTCCGTATAGAGAGCTTCCAAAGCCCCTCAAGTTGCTAAGGCAGGGTCCCCGTGAGCCTAAGCCCCCACGGCCGTGCAGGGTGAGGCCACGGCTCCCCGGGCTCTGAGCCCAGCCAGCCCGCTTACCTTCCCCCTCGTGCAGGGCTTTCTGATCCCCGACGGCCTCGGGCACCAGCTTTCCATAGCTGTGCCCCTCACTGTTGGCAAACTTGACTGTGTCGAAATACACGGACCCGTTTGAAGCGTAACTGGAACACAAAGCCAGCGGGGAAGGCGTGATGAGCTGCCCGGCCAGCCAGCCTGGGGACGCAGAAGCCATCGGGGTCTGCTCCACGCCCTGTGCAGTGGGCCGGCCAGCAGGCTGTTCCACCACGGCCACCGAGTGGGCCAAACGGGGCTGCGACGAGCGTGGCTGGGCCAGGGGCCGGGACAGGGCTCCCTCACTCCCCAACAGCCCCGCCTGTGCCCCGCCCCCTGCCCGGGTGACTGTCCTGCATGGCACCCTCACCTCTGCCTGCCGGCCCTGACCCCCAGCACCTCGCTGTCTGACTGCATTTGGAAAAGGGCCTTTACAGAGGAGCTCCAGTGAAAACGAGGCCTCCAGGGTGGGCCGTGACCCAGCACAACCGGTGTCCTCATAAGAAGAGGAGCTGGGGGCCCAGGGAGGGACGAGGGGCGCGGGCCCCCACAGGGCTGCTGCGGCTGCGTGGTGGCCCACCCATCGCTCACGTGCCGTGTGGCTCTGAGACGGAAGCATGGGCCACCACCACCCTGGCGGCCCCCCGTGCCTCCCTGCTCCTCTCCAAGCTGGCGGAGGGCCGTGCCCCTGGGCACACCTTCCCGGAGCCTCGAGCTCACCCGTAACCGTTGTCCACGATCTTCTGGACAAAGTCCACGATCTCGGGCACGTACTCACTGACCCGGGTCAGGACATCTGGTGGGAGGACCTGGGGACGAGGCGAGGCCGGCTCCAGAAGCCCCAGCACTGCTGGGCCCCGGTGCCCCGGCCCTCCCCCACGCACCACCCCCACCCCCGCTGTCTTTTCAAACTGAATTTGCACACGCAGTGAAGAGGGTCTGGATCCCGGGAGGACTTTGGTCACGGGGCCCTTGGCCCCAGAGACCGAGGTCACGACCATCCGCGACACTTACGTTCAGGGCTTCCATGTCTTTGTGGAACTCCGCCTCCCAGAATTTGGGCAGTTCGGAGAAAATAGAATTGTCCATCACCTCACTGCCATGCATGGAATCCAGCCAGTCAGAAAGCACATCCTTTGCTTCTTCCAGCAACACCTGAGGGAAAGGAAGCAGGATGTGCACCCGCGTCCAAGCTCCAGGGCCCACAGCGGGTGCAGTCTACGCGCGTCCGTCTCCGCCTCGCGTCCACAGACTCGCCGTGCACAGCCAGCACCCGACCCGGGAGGAGACCCCAGAGCTCCCACGGATGGCCTGGCTGTCCAGAGGCTGGAGCTCTGACCGCGTGCCCGGAGGGTCAGGGTGGGCCTGGGGAGGCCCAACGGTGCGGGAGGGCACGCGGTGTGGTCACCGATGGCCTGGACGCCTGCTCGAGGGGAGGTTCAGAGCAGCGGACGGAGCTGCGCTCCAGAGGCAGGTCTCCATGCCCAGGCCGCCCCGCCGGGCACGTGCCATCAGCTGAAGGCCCCACGTCACGACCACAATGGCACAGCATCGGAGCAAGTCACGTCCTGTCACTGCGGTCCTCATGTCACACCCAGAAACAGCCGTCTGAGACGCGATGAGACAGCATCAGGGCTGCACCCGAGCCCCAGAGGCCCAGCGGACCCGGCGCTCTGCCCTGGAGGATCCAGGGCTTCGGCTCCTTAGCTGGAGCAGAGACGGGTGTGCAGATGGGCAGGTGGTCTGTGCTTCGCTGTTGGGGGCGCAGGCACAGAACAAGGCAGGAGGGAGGGCGCAGGGAGCCTGGAGGGCAGAGGTGGGCGGGAGGGCGGAGGTGGGCGGGAGACTGGAGGGCAGAGGTGGGCGGGGCGGCCCCGGAGCAGCCCCCAGACAGGACAGAGCTACTGGGAAACCTCCCGGGACCCAGCTGGTGCCCACGGCGGGCGGGCAGAGGCGGCAGGGCTCCAGGGAGGCAGGCGCTGTCAGGCTGCGGCTGGAAGTGAGCTCTGGGCCTGCGCCATGTGCAGGGGCAGAAAGCCCACCGCTGCCGGCAGGATCAACACAGAACAAGACACAGAGAGGAAGGAGGTCCCAATCAAACGAATACCTAGATAATTCATGTGTTTCAAAACACAAAATCAAAGGGGAAATAAAACCCTATTGAGCAGTAAAAGAATGTCAACATAGGTAGAAGCAGCAAAAACTCCACGTAGAGAAAACTTTATGGCCTTAAATGCTTAAACCAAAAAATGAGCTCAGCTCCTAAGTGGTGAGACAAAAAGGAACAGGATATACCCAAAGAGAAATGAGCGAAACGGGTGACAGAGACGGGGCAGCGGCTGACGAAACAGGGACTCGGGCTCCAGCTCCGCCTCCCAGTGAAAGCCGCAACCCTGTCCCCACAACAAGTGAAAGGGTGTCACAAAACGGAGAGTCAACCACTCCTGGTGGACCCGTAAGGGAGGATAAAGAGCGTCGCATGATGATAAAGGGGGCGATTCTACACGGAGACACAGCGACCCTCGATACGTAGGCACCTCACATCAGCGCATCAAACCCGGTGGGGCAAACGCCGAGGGAACATCAAGAGAAACAGACGGATCCCGTGTCCCAGCTGCAGACTTCAGTGGGCAGATCCAGAGAATCAGAAGGAATGGCCGAACTCAACACCACCATCGATCAACTGGACGTAACTGACACCTATGAAGAGATTGCTTCATCCACCAACAGGGGGAAGACACATTCCCCTCCAGTCACGTGGAGCAGTTTCCAAGACAAAGCAGACGCTGGGCCACGAAATACACCCAGAGACACTTAGAGCATCTACCAGGACAGACTGCCCTCGGGCCACGCAACACACCCAGAGACACTTAAGAGGAACAGCAATCATGCAGTGCGTGCTATCAGACCGCAGTGAAAGTGACCTGGGAGCCTGCAACAGAAAGATGGCTGCACTAACCCCAGACACACGGAGGTTAAACAGCGCCTTTCTAAATAAGACACTGGCCAAAGGAGATATCTCAAGAAAAAATTTTAAATACTTAGAATGAGATGAGAATGAAAACACAACTTGTCAACATTTATAGGACGCAGCAAAAGCAGTGCTCAGAAGAAATTTGTGACGCAGAATGCACTTCTCAGAAGAGAAAAAATATCTGGAATCAGATGTTACCTTAAGCAGCTAGAAGAGGACATCATCCCTAATACGGGAACCGAAGACACTACGAGAAAACAGTATCTCTCATGAACACAGATTAAAAACAGATAACAAAATATTAGCAAACTGAATCTACAGAAGCATCAAGAGAATCATATACCACAACCAAGTTCATCACACATATACAAGGCTGGTCCTACTTCATAAAATCAAATACTGAAAATTATCACACCAACAGACTAAAAGAGAAAAATCACACGATCCTATCAGTATCAGCATCGTATCGTATCAATGCAGAAACAGCACTGGACAAAATCCAACATGCATTCATGACAAGAACTCTCAGCCAACTAGGAAGAGAGGGGCACTTCCTCAACGTGACAGAAAACAGTTACAGCAAGCCCGCAATTAGTATCAGACGTAAAGGTGAGAAACACGAAGCCTTCCCATTAAGACAAGGTGTAATGCAAGCACGTCCCCTCTCATCACTCTTCCAACAGCGAACTGGAAGTCCCCGCCGATGCAATCAGACAGTGAAAGTGAAAGTGAAGTCGCTCAGTCGTGTCCAACTCTTCGCGACCCCATGGACTGTAGCCCACCAGGCTCCTCCATCCATGGGATTCTCCAGGCAAGAATACTGGAGTGGGCTGCCATTTCCTTCTCCAGAGGATCTTCCCGACCCAGCGATCGAACCCGGGTCTCCCACATTGCAGGCAGACGCTTTAACCTCTGAGCCACCAAGCCTGCAAAGGGAAAAAAAGACTCAGATGTCTTCAACTTGTGACAAGATTATAGATCCTTCCTAAGTTGAAAATATCATTAAGCTGAAAAATGTATTTAACACAGCTCCCCTACCAAACATCCTAGCTTAGCCTGGTGTACCTCAAACAAGCTCAGAATACGTTAGCATACAGCTGGAAAAACCAGTTAACAGCAATTCTACTTTACAGTTAAGTGCTGAATGCCTCATGTCATGTACTAAATACTGTACTGAAAGTGAAAATCAAAATGCTTGTGTGGGCGCAGTCGTTGTAGGCGTGTCAGCCTTCTGTTTCTTTAATGCACCACTGTTCTTTTTATTTACTTGTTTATTTAAGGCTGTGCTGGTTTCTGAATTTGGCAATAAGGAGTTCATGATCTGAGCCAGAGTCAGCTTCCAGTCTTGTTTTTGCTGCCTGTATAGAGCTTCTCCATCTTTGGCTGCAAAGAATATAATCAATCTGATTTTGGTGTTGACCATCTGGTGAGAAGACAAGAGTCTTCTCTTGTGTTGTTGGAAGGGGGTGTTTGCTGTGATCAGTGCATTCTCTTGGCAAAACTCTGTCAGCCTTTGCCCTGCTTCATTCCGTATTCCAAGGCTAAATTTCCCTGTTACTCCAGGTATTTCCTGACTGCCTACTTTTGCATTCCAGTCCCCTATAATGAAAAGGACAGCTTTTTGGGGGTGTTAGTTCTAGGTCTTGTAGGTTTTCAAAGAACCATTCAACTTCAGCTTCTTCAGCGTTACTGGCTGGGGCATAGACTTGGATTACCGGGATATTGAATGGTTTGCCTTGGAGACAAACAGAGATCATTCTGTCGTTTTTGAGTTTGCATCCAAGTACTGCATTTCGGACTCTTTTGTTGACCATGATGGCTACTCCATTTCTTCTAAGGGTTTCTGGACCACAGTAGTAGATATAATGGTCATCTGAGTTAAATTCACCCATTCCAGTCCATTTAGTTAGCTGATGCCTAGAATGTCAACATTCACTCTTGCCATCTCCTGTTTGACCACCTCCAATTTGCCTTGATTCATGGACCTAACATTCCAGGTTCCTATGCAATATTGCTCTTTGCAGAATCGGACCTTGCTTCCATCACCAGTCACATCCACAACTGGGGTGTTATTTCTGCTTTGGCTCCGTCTCTTCACTCTTTCTGGAGTTATTTCTCCACTGATCTCTAGTAGCATACTGGGCACCTAACGAGCTGGGGAGCTCATCTTTCAGTGTCCTACCTTTTTGCCTTTTCATAGTGTTCATGGGATTCTTATGGCAAGAGTGCTGAAGTGGTTTGCCATTCCCTTCTCCAGTGGACCACGTTTTGTCAGAGTCTCCACCATGACACAGCATGCCTCATAGTTTCACTGAGTCAGACAAGGCTGTGGTCCATGTGATCAGATTGCTTAGTTTTCTGTGATTGTGGTTTTCAGTCCTTCTGCCCTCTGATGGAGAAGGTAAGAGGCTTATGGATGGGAGAGACTGACTGATGGGGAAACTGGGTCCTGTTCCGATGGGCGGGGCCAAGCTCAGTAAGTCTTTGATCTTTTAAAGATTTTCTGTTGATGGGTGGAGATGTGTTCCCTCCCTGCTGTTTCAGTTCAGTTCAGTTCAGCCGCTCAGTCGTGTCCGACTCTTTGCGACCCCATGAATCGCAGCACGCCAGGCCTCCCTGTCCATCACCACCTCCCGGAGTTCACTCAGACTCATGTCCATCGAGTCCGTGATGCCATCCAGCCATCTCATCCTCTGTCATCCCCTTCTCCTCCTGCCCCCAATATCTCCCAGCATCAGGGTCTTTTCCAATGAGTCAACTCTTTGCACGAGGTGGCCAAAGTACTGGAGTTTCAGCTTCAGCATCAGTCCATCCAAAGAAATCCCAGGGTTGATCTCCTTCAGAATGGACTGGTTGGATCTCCTTGCAGTCCAAGGGACTCTCAAGAGTCTTCTCCAACACCACAGTTCAAAACCATCAATTCTTCAGCGCTCAGTCTTCTTCACAGTCCAACTCTCACATCCATACATGACCACAGGAAAAACCATAGCCTTGACTAGACGGACCTTAGTCGACAAAGTAATGTCTCTGCTTTTGAATATACTATCTAGGTTGGTCATAACTTTTCTTCCAAGGAGCAAGCGTCTTTTAATTTCATGGCTGCAGTCATCATCTGCAGTGATTTTGGAGACCCAAAAAATAAAGTCTGACACTCTTTCCACTGTTTCCCCATCTATTTCCCATGAAGTGATGGGACCAGATGCCATGATCTTCGTTTTCTGAATGTTGAGCTTTAAGCCAACTTTTTCGCTCTCCTCTTTCACTCTCATCAAGAGGCTTTTTAGCTCCTCTTCACTTTCTGCCATAAGGGTGGTGTCATCTGCATATCTGAGGTTATTGATATTTCTCCCTGCAGTCTTGATTCCAGCTTGTACTTCTTCCAGCCCAGCGTTTCTCATGATGTACTCTGCATAGAAGTTAAATAAACAGGGTGACAATATACAGCCTTGACGTACTCCTTTTCCTTTTTGGAACCAGTCTGTTGTTCCATGTCCAGTTCTAACTGTTGCTTCCTGACCTGCATATAGGTTTCTCAAGAGGCAGGTCAGGTGGTCTGGTATTCCCATCTCTTTCAGAATTTTCCACAGAAGTGCACTGGCTGAGACGGACCACGCAGAAGTGTGGCCGAGAGGAGCTACCCCTTGCCCAAGGTCGGGGCGGTGACCAAGAGTGCCAGGCTGCGTCGGCACAGGAGTAGTCAAGACGGGCTACCCCACGTCCGAGGGCAGGGGCGGCGGCCGAGACAAGCTACTGCACGCCCAAGGTCAGGGGCGGCGGCCGAGAGGAGCAACCCCACGTCCAAGAAGTGGTAGCTGCGCAGGCGCAGGAGGGCCGAGAGGAGCTACTCCACGTTCAAGGTCAGCAGGGGTGGCCGTGAGGAGATACCCCTCACCCAAGGTACGGAGCAGTGGCTGCCCTTTGCTGGAGCAGCCGTGAAGAGATACCCCACATCCAAGGTAAGAGAAACCCAAGTAAGACGGTAGGTGTTGCGAGAGGGCATCAGAGGGCAGACACACTGAAACCACAATCACAGAAAACTAGTCAAGCTAATCACACAGACCACAGCCTTGTCTAACTCAATAAAACCAAGCCATGCCCTGCTATTTACCTGGGGCCAAACTATGGTGGAGGTAAGGAAGATGAGGGTGACCTCCTTATTGCCAAATTCAGACTTAAATTGAAGAAAGCAGTGAAAACCACTAGACCATTCAGGTGTGACCTAAATCAAATCCCTTACGCTTATACAGTGGAAGTGACAAATAGATTTAAGGGACTAGATATGATAGACGGAGTGCCTGATGAACTATGGATGGAGGTTTATGACATTGTACAGCAAACAGGGATCAAGACCGTCCCCAAGAAAAAGAAATGAAAAAAAGCAAAATGGCTATCTGAGGAGGCCTTACCAATAGCTGTGAAAGGAGGAGATGTGTAAAGCAAAGGAGAAAAGGAAAGAAATACCCATTTGAATGCAGAGTTCCGAAGAATAGCAAGAAGAGATAAGAAAGCCTTCCTCAGTGATCAGTGCAGAGAAATCAAGGAAAACAATAGAATGGGAAAGTCTAGAGGTCTCTTCAAGAAAATTAGAGATACCAAGGGAACATTTCATGCAAAGATGGGCTCAACAAAGGACAGAAGTGGTATGGACCTAACAGAAGCAGAAGATTTTAAGAAGAGGTGGCAAGAATACACAGAACTGTACAAAAAGATCTTCAAGACCCAGATAATCACGATGGAGTGATCACTCACCTAGAGCCAGAGATCCTGGAATGTGAAGTCAAGTGGGCCTTAGGAAGCATCACTATAAACAAAACTAGCGGAGGTGATAGAATTCCAGTTGAGCTATTTCACATCCTAAAAGATGATGCTGTGAAAGTGCTTCAGTCAATATGTCAGCAAATTTGGAAAACGCAGCAGTGGCCACAGGACTGGAAAACGTCAGTTTTCATTCCAATCCCAAAGAAAGGCAACGCCAAAGAATGCTCAAACTACCACACAATTGCACTCACCTCACACGCTAGTAAAGTAATGCTCAAAATTCTTCAAGCCAGGCTTTAACAATATGTGAAGTGTGAACTTTCAGATGTTTAAGCTGGTTTTAGAAAAGGCAGAGGAAGCAGAGATCAAATTGCCAATATCCGTTGGATCAGTGAAAAAGCAAGAGAGTTCCAGAAAAACATCTATTTCTGCTTTACTGACTATGCCAAAGCCTTTGACTGTGTGGAAAGAAAAGAAAGTGAAGTTGCTCAGGCGTGTCTGACTCTGCGACCCCACGGACTGGAGCCCACCAGCCTTCTCCCTCCATGGGATCGTCCAGGCAAGAACAATGGAGTGGGTTGCCATTTCCCTCTCCAGGAGATCCTCCTGACCCAGGGATTGAACCCGGGTCTCCTGCATTGCAGGCAGACGCTTTCCCACCTGAGACACCAGGGAACTCCTGAAAGTGAATGCCACTCAGTCATGTCTGACTCTTTGCGACCCTGGACTGTAGAGTCCGTGGAATTCTCCAGGCCAAAATACTGGAGTGGGTATCATTTCCCGTCTCCAGGGGACCTTTCCAACCCAGGGATCGAACCCAGGTCTCCCACACTGCAGGCGGATTCTTTACCAGCTGAGCCATGACTGTGTGGATCACCACAAATTGTGGAAAACTCTGAGAGAGATGGGAATACCAGACCACCCGACCTGCCTCTTGAGAAATCTGTATGCAGGTCAGGAAGCAACAGTTAGAACTGGACATGGAACAACAGACTGGTTCCAAATAAGAATAGGAGTATGTTAAGGCTGTATACTGTCACCCTGCTTATTTAACTTATACGCAGAGTACATCATGAGAAATGCTGGGCTGGAGGAAGCACAAGCTGGAATCAAGATTGCTGGGAGAAATATCAATGACCTCAGATATGCAGATGACACCACCCTTATGGCAGAAAGCGAAGAACTACAGAGCCTCTTGATGAAAGTGAGAGGAGAGTGGAAAAGTTGGCTTAAAGCTCAACATTCAGAAAACTAAGATCATGGCATCTGGTCCTATCACTTCATGCCAAATAGATGGGGAAACAGTGTCAGACTTTATTTTCTGGGCTCCAAAATCACTGCAGATGGTGACTGCGGACATGAAATTAAAAGATGCTTACTCCTTGGAAGGAAACTTATGACCAACCTAGATAGCATATTAAAAAGCAGAAATTACTTTGACAACAAAGGTCCATCTAGTCAAAGCTATGGTTTTTCCAGTGGTCATGTATGGATGTGAGAGTTGGACTATAAAGAAAGCTGAGTACCGAGGAACTGATGCTTGTGAACTGTGGTGTTGGAGAAGACTCTTGAGAGTCACTTGGACTGCAAGGAGGTCCAACCAGTCCATCCTAAAGGAGATCAGTCCTGAATATTCATTGGAAGGACTGATGCTGAAGCTGAAACTCCAACACTTCAGCCACCTGATGCGAAAAACTGACTCCCTTGAAAAGACCCCGATGCTGGGAAAGATTGAAGGCGGGAGGAGAAGGGAACGACAGAGGATGAGATGGTTCGATGGCATCACCGACTCAATGGACATGAGTTTGAGTGAGCTCCAGGAGTTGGTGATGGACAGGGAGGCCTGGCGTGCTGCAGGGCGTGGGGTTGCAGAGAGTCGGACACAACTGAGCCGCTGGGCTGAGCTGAGCAGTGCTGGGTCTCCTCTCCTGTGGGAGTTTTCTCTGGTTGCAGGACGCGGGCTGTGCATTTCGACGGCTTCTCTTATCCTGCTCCCATGCTCCGGAGCACAGGCTCAGCAGTTGTGATTCGGGGGCTTCGTTGCCCCTCAGCATGTGGTATCTTCCCAGGTCCGGGATTCAACCCATGTCCCCGGCACTGGCAGGCAGATTCTTTACTGAGCCACCAGGAAAATCTGGTCCATCAGTTGTTTACCCTGGTGACAGAGCAGCTAGCTGGGAGCTAAGCCTCACTGCTGACGCCCAGCAACCCGGGATAGCAGCAGACTGCCTATCGCCAGTCCAGAGAAAGATCAAAATTCAAAGCTCGGTTTCTACCAGATATTTATCACTTTTGCACCATTTTAAGACCAAAAAAACCTGAAAAGTGGTATTGTCCAGCATTGGTGACCATCTGCACACTGATTGGGGAAAAGGACAAAACTATATGCGAAGACATACATTTGGGATTGGAAATTAAAATCCCAGTAGCATTTACATTAGCTCCTGCAAAATGGAATACCTGCATATGAGCTTTACAAAGTACGTATAAGTTCTACATGAGGAAAACTACAAATCTCTGAAGAGAGAAAAGGAGAGAGTTCACGTCTGTGGGTACAAAGATTCAACACCGTCAAGGTATCAGATCTTCCCAACTTGATTTGTAGATTCAGGTCAATCCTCATCAAATTCCTATCAAGTCATTTCACGAGTAGTGACAAACCGAATCTAAAGTTTACAAGGACAGGAGGCGAAAGACCCAGGACAGCCAGCACAACGCTGAAGCAGAAGAACAAGGCCGGAGGACTGACCGTCCCCACTCCAAGACTCGCCGTCAATCAAGACGGGCGGCGCTGGGACCGCCCTGGTGGTCCAGCGGGTAAGAATTCGCCTGCCATTCAGGGCACTCAGGTTCGATCCCTGGTCGGGGAACTTAGATCCCACATGCTGCAGAGCAAGTAAGCCGTGTGCCACAACTGCAGAGTCCACGCACCACAATCAATGACCCTGCAGCCTGATGCAGCAAAAACGCAACAGACGGTGTGGGGCTAACAAGTGAAGTGATGGAAGAGAACAGAGTCCAGAAAGAGACTCCTAAACAGCGTCACCTGCCCTCCGACAAAGGAGCAAAAGCCAAAAAGGGGAGCAGAAACGGTCCCTGAGGAATCGGGCTCGACCGCTGGGCATCACGTCCAGAAGCCACGAGCCCAGAGCCAGCCGTCACACGCTTGCGAAGAGCTGACTCAGACTGGGACCCAGGCCTCAGTGGAAAGCGGGAAACTAAGATACTTCTAGAAGATAACACAGGAAGAAACCTAGACGACCTTGGGTTCAGCAACGACTTCTTCCCGACACCACCAACGCACGACTCTTGAAAAGCAAGAGTTGATAGGCTGGATTCCTTTACAATTAAAATTTTCTGCTCCGGGAAAGACACTGTCAGGACAACAAAAAGACAGGCCACGGAGAAACTATTTGCAAAAGGTGCATCTGACAAAGGACTCTTATCCAAAACAAAGCACTCTCAGAACTCAACAACGAGAAAACTGCCTGACTGCAGGATGGCTCAAAGATGCTAACAGACACTCCGCCAAACATGATGCAAGATGGGAAATATACCTACAGGTGTCCCACCTGGTGTGTCGTCAGGTAAACGGAAATGCAAACAAGAGCCCACTGCACAGCTACTGCTGCTGGTGCTAAGTCACTTCAGTCGTGTCCAACTCTGTGCGACCCCATAGATGGCAGCCCATGAGGCTCCCCTGTCCCTGGGATTCCCCAGGCAAGAATACTGGAGTGGGTTGCCATTTCCTTCTCCAATGCATGAAAGTGAAGTCACTCAGTCATGACCGACTCTTAGCGACCCTATGGACTGCGGCCCACCAGCCTCCTCCGTCCATGGGATTCTACAGGCAAGAGTGCTAGAACAGCCAAATGCTGACCACCAACGACACCAGCGCCGGCGAGGAGCCGGAGCAGCCACAACTCGCACCATCCCTGCTGGGGGTGCGAGGGTGCAGCCGCTTCGGAAGCTTGCGGGCTTCTGAACACACTGCACACGCTCTCACCACGTGGTCCAGCAATTAAGCGCCTCGGTGTTCACCCAAAGGAGCTGAAAATTTACATCCACACATAACATGGGTATTTGGAGTCAGTGCCAAAATGTGGAAGTAAGCAAGGGGCACTTCAGCATGTGGATGGATAGGTCCACTGTGGTCCGTCCAGACGTGGACTGACCTCGAGTGCTAAAGAGAAACTAGCCCTCAAGCCCTGGTGAGACCTGGAGGAACCTTCAGTTCACATCAGTAAGTGAAAGCAGCCGATCTCTGCAATACTCCAAGTCTGTGATGTTCAGAAAAGGCCACACTCAAGCCAGTACACGGCTCAGTGGCCACCAGGGTTTGCGGGTGAGCAGGGATGAGCAGGAGGAGCAGAGAGGACTTTCAGGGCAGGGAGCCTGCCCTGCGTGAGGACACGAGGGCAGAGGCGCATCGTCACACACGTGTCCAGACCCGCACGAGGCACACCACCAAGAGAGAACCCAGGGTAAACGGAGACCATGGGATTCTCCAGGCCAGAATACCGGAGTGGGGAGCCTTTCCCTTCTCCAGGGGATCTTCCCAACCCAGGAATCGAGCCCAGGTCTCCCGCATTGCAGGCGGATTCTTTACCAAGTGAGCTATCAGGGAACCAAACTTCCAGGACCTCTTGGCACAGACCAAATGTCCTGCAAAGTCAGGAAGGAACACTTACTACCGTGAACTAACACAGCGGCTCCTCAGAATACGGGGTTGAGTCTCCGTATGAGCCGCCTCTGGGGAAACACACAAAAGAACAAGCAGCCGGGGTCTTCACACCGTGTTCGCAGCAGCAAAGGTCACAACAAAGGCAAAAACAACGTTCATCAAAGATGAAGGGATACACAAAACGTGGTCCAGCCCACAGGATGGAGTATCACTCAGTCCCAAGAAGAAAGGACCCTCTGACATGGGCTACGACCTGGATGGACCTTGAGCACAGTTTGCTACGTGAAATAATCCAGCCACTAGGGGAGGAATCCCGAATGATCCCACGTCTGTGAGGTCCCGAGAGCAGCCGGATCCACGAGGGTGGAAAGCAGCACGGTGGGGCCAGGGGCTGGGGGTGGGTGACCGTTTCCCGGAGACAGCGTGTCAGTTCAGGAAAATGAAAACCACTTCTGGAGATGAGCAGTGGTGGTGTTCCCACGACATGAATGTGCTTAAAAACGGTTAAGCTGGGAAACCGCATGTTATATGTACTGTAGAATTTTAATAAGAAGGACGTTATTGGAATCGCCCAAGAAAATTCCCAGCATTGCTGTTGGAAAGAGAAATGTAACCGGCTTCTGGCCGGCCTGAGGCATCCCTGATCCTGTGTGTGGTCTCAGATGCAGGCGCGGGAAAGCCTCGTCCCCACGACCCAGTGCCCCCGACCCCTCACCAAGCTCAGGACACGTCACACCCAGGAGTGGGGGCCTTGCAGGCCTGCCCCCCGACATGACTGCACCTTCCCCGACCTGGTCCTCTGCACCTTCCGTGAGCGGCCAGCAGGGGGCGCCGGTGTCGAGGAGAAGAGCCAGGAGGACCCGGGGGAGCTCCGGCCAGAGAGGGCGGGGACTGCGGAGGAAGGGATGCGAGAGGGGGACGGGGCGCGCGGCGGCGGAGGGGGGACGGGGCGCGCGGCGGAGGGGGGACGGGGCGCGCGCAGGAGGGGGGACGGGGTGCGCAGAGCGAGACGCAGTACGCGGAGGGGGACGGGGTGCACAGGTCAGGACGGGGTGCGCGGAGAGGGACGGGGTGCACAGCTCAGGATGGGGTGCGCGGCGGGGCACGGGGTGCGCGGCGGGGCACGGGGTGCGCGGCGGGGGACGGGGCAGCAGACCACGCTCACGCCCAAGGGGGACCCGCGGCGTCTCCGCTCGGCTTCCCCAGGTGGCGCTGCTACAAGCAGTGGAATAACCTTGGGAAGCCGGGGCCCTGCACCTGCCGAGGGCGCCGCCTTGAGGGGACACACCTCAGCCTCACCTGCACGCGGCCATCCAGCTCCTGCCCGGCCTGCCCGGCCCGCAGCGCGGCCTCCAGCGGCTCCGCGGCCTGCGCCACCGCGCGCTGCAGGCATTCCAGCATCTGCCTCTTGTCTGGGTCCACAGTCTCCTGCAGCTTCGTGGAGAACGGCTGTGTGTATGAGGAGAGGCCACGCCGTTAGCCCAGCTCAGCAGAGCCCCGCGCTAGCTGCTGGCTCCACGCGGAAGAGGCCAGGCCTGCCCTCCGCCCACGGCCTCCAGCGGTCTGTGTCCCCAGGGCGTCATCCCGCATGTCCCCAAGAGGCAGGTGGCACTAAGGTCGCGGGGCCTGTCCCTCTGACGTGACCCTGGACTGAGCAGCTGCCCTAAGGCCCCGCCCGGGACACAGAGGTCTCCCCCACGACGCCTCCATCACAGAAGCCTCACCGCTCAGCCTAGAGGATGACTGCTAAGCTCTAATTTTATTTCTATTTTTTCTGGCGGAGATAATACATCACAAGCACAATGACAGTCGTTACTGTAATTACTAAAGATGGTGACTAAGAAAAAGAACTTGCCTTATCTGACCTCAAACCACAATCTGTAATACTGTTTTTTCAAAACAAAATGTTAGACTGGAGAGAACTAATTTATGATAACCTCCAGGACCACCCACTTAAGAAGCCTGGCAGCTTCGCCTCTTGGTCACACGGCTTTGATTCGGTTGTGACTCCATGGGGAAGGTTCCCAGGTCAGCGCTGACCACGGTGACTGGCGCTGGGCGTCTCCCGTAAGTGGCGGGAGTGGTCACCCTCCCCGCCCCCCGGCCCTGCCCCGCCTCGGGTGTCTCTGCTGGTGGTTTTCCCCACGGCCCGGAGGAGCTCCATGACGGAGACCTCGTCACCCTGCGTGTCATGGAGCCTGCTGACGACGGCCCCTGTGCTGGGGACGGGGTGGACGGGGGGACATGGGGACCCGGAGCGGCAGTGACCCACCTGCAGGGCGGCTCGCACGTCCTCCAGCAGCTGCGATGCCGGGGGCTGTGTCTCCCGATACCGCTCGAACAGGTAGTTCTGCCGGGCCCTCTTGATGATCTGGGCGCAGAGGAGGGAAGCGGGGTCAGCCGGGCAGTGCCCAGTGCCCACGCAGAGGGCGACCCTGAGCCAGGGGCGGTATGGGTCCTGGCTGCTACAGACGCCATCCGAGAACGCGGCTCCCCCTCGGCCTTCTGAGCGGGGTCAGCCCGAGCCCACCCTCCCGCACCCCTGCCCCGGGGGTTGCTCACATGTACCCGGGTTTTCAACAGCATCAAAACAGGTGAACACAAAGCGTCATCCGCATACACCGCAATACAAGTCCCGCGGGGGGTGCGGTGGGGTTCAAACAGCGTGCACGGAGCTGAGCTGGCTGAGCCAACGTGGGTTTACTAACTCACCCGAGGCCGTTTCTTCCCCCGTACCACCCTCTGTATTTAAAATTTAATCCTAAGAACTCCCCTCACCTTGTCATCAATGTCCGTGATGTTCATGCAGAAGAAGACGTCGAATTTGAAGTAATCCCTCAGCACTCTTCTCAGGATATCGAAGGAGATGTAGGTCCTGCAGCGACCGGAGACGGGCCTTTCCACCCGCACAGCACGCGCGGCGGGAGAGGGGCCCGCCTTTCCACCCGCACAGCACGCGCAGGGCAGGAGAGGGGCCCGCCTTTCCACCCGCACAGCACGCACACACACAGCCCTGGAGAGGGCCTGCCTCGCCCCACAGCCCCAGCCTGGGCCGGCCCCAGGGCAGCGGGTGGGGAGGGCTCTCAGGCGCAGGAAGGAGAGCGTCTGGCCGGAGTCCAGAGGGCCGCCTCGGGGCTGCGGGGACCACCTCTGCTTGGTTGCCTGGACGCTAGCTTTTCCCCATAGAGCATTAGCGGAATGAGAAGCTTCCACCTGAAGACTGGGCGCCGCGCCTCCGCTCGGCAGGGGGCGCTCCTACCTGGCGTGCCCCATGTGCGAGGCGTCGTAGACGGTGGGCCCGCAGCAGTACCATGTCACCCTCCTTCCGTCTTGCGGCACAAACACGTCCTTGGGTGGAAAGGAGGGAATGACCGTCACGAGGGGCGCAGGACGAGTGCCGGCCACGAGCGGCTCGCGCACGTTCACAGGACCGCGTAGCCTGAAGCAAGCCGCGGTCCGGGCTGGGGCTGGGGCGCCGCACTGGACCCGCGACGGTGAGCTCCACGACCCAGGGGCCCGGGGAGCAGGACCCCTCCTCCCTGGGACTCCACTCACGGACACAGGCCGGGGGTCAAGGAGACGGGCGCCCCCATTCTGCTGCTTTAAGGAGAGCAGCTTCCGTTCCTCAGGGACCTGCTGTGAGCCAGGCCAGAGCCGAGCGCGCTGACTGTCCAGCACTCGCTCCCAGGACAACGTGAGCTTTCCTTACCCAGCTGCCGGGGGCCCACACTCCTGAAGGATCCGGCCTAGGGAGTGAGGCCTCCCGCCTGCCGCCCAAAGTCTCAGGTCAGTTCAGGGCCCGCTGTTCCCAACCAGGGGGACACACAGCCCTGGAGAGGGGCCTGCCTCGCCCCACAGCCCCAGCCTGGGCCGGCCCCAGAGCAGCGGGTGGGGAGGGATCTCAGGCGCAGGAAGGAGAGCGTCTGGTCAGAGTCCAGAGGGCAGCGTCGGGGCTGCAGGGACTACTTCTGCTTGGCTGAGGGGGACCCTGCTGCCCGTCTGCGCAGGGTGCTGGCCCACAGAAATGCGTCAGCCCTGGGCAAAACCCCTGGAGCCTCTGATCCCGCTGAGCGAGCCCTGACCAGTCCAGGGCCAACCTGCCTTCGCCCTCACGCCTGCCGGGCTGCCGACAGCCACGGGCCCCACTCGGCTGGCACTGTGACCGCAGGTGCCACCACGTGTCCCCCGAGGGCATGCAGACTCCTGGCCCTGCGCACACCCAGAGCCAGGAAGCTGAGGGCAGCCCCACGAGGTGTGCCACACAGGTGTGCACGCGCGGTCCCGAACACAGCCCTGCGGAGGACGCTCCCCCGCCAGCCGAGGGGTCCTACAGAGCCACCCCCACCACCCGCAGCCCCCTACCTTCCTCCGGGTCAGGCTGTTGTACAGGCGGAGCTGGCACGGCTCGGACCTGGCTGGAGGAGACCACGCAGGCTGTGCCCGCCGCCCTCTACCTGCTGGAGGGAAAGCACAGCTGGGTCAGTGCGGGACGAAGTGATACCATGGGGCTCTGACGGTGTGGCCTGATCCAGTGCCACCGCCCCCGACCCCCGCTCTGCTTGCTCACATCTGAGTGGCAGCGCATCCCACAACCCCTTCCCATTGGGCCAGAGACGGCTCGCCACACCCGCCTCCCGCCGCTGGCTCCAAGCACGGTGCACCCGCACAGCCGGAGGCGCACAGGTAGGCCACGGGGCTGGACCGATGCCCGCCCACCCCCGGGGAGGATGCCCCTCTGGAGGCTTTGGGGGATGGGGACCAACTCCAGACCCAGGAACCAGGTCAGACTAGAAACAGCCGCTGGCCCATGGCCGCGGATGGTCAGTAGCATGGCCTGCGGCCCAGGCTCATCTCCACCAGTGGGCAGCCGGCTCCCCACCCCGGGAACATGCGGGCTCCCGAGCTTGCTTCTGATACAGAGCCCAGGGCTCCACCCTGGTCCCAGAGCCTTTGGGAACAGCCTGCGGGCACATCACGGGGGTGGGGAGGGGGCTCCCGGAGCCCAGCCTCCTCTGGTTACAGTCACCAGGGAAGCCCCGCCCTCCTCCCTGACCCCCATCATCTCCTCCTGGCCATTCCCCTGCCCTGTGGCTGTGAGCCCGAGCGTCCCACTGCACGAAGGGCTGGCCTGCTGGACTGCAACGAGGGCCTGGGAGGTGGGTGGGGTTGGGGGTAGCTGTGTCCCGAGGCTCCGGGAGAGACACCAAGTCTTTACACCCTCCACCCCCACTCGGGGCACCGGTGACCCTCCCGAAACCCCGGGGAACTGCTGCACGCCTAACCTGGCCGAGCTCGGCTGCCTGCGTGCCCCCTGCACCCCTTCGGGCACAGGCTCCTGGTCTCAATGCCGCCCACACCCTGCTGCTGTGTCTGCGAGGTGACCGTCCTGCCACCAGAGGACTGCCCGCTGGTCCCCGAGGGTCACGGTAAACGCAGCCCTGGGCCTGGCTTCGGGCCACCCAGAGGATACACTGACTGGTGAAGGTGGGAGATGGCTGTGTGTGTATGTGCGAGCATGCGTGTGTGTGTGCACACCAGCGGGTGTGGAAGGGACAGACAGAGCCACCCAGCAGCCCCCAACTCCAGGCCCAAGTCGCGGACACACGGAAGGGCTCCTGTGGTCAGTGGCCGGCCAGGCCTCACCGGAAACACAGCCGGCGACTCTCAACGTTCCTCGGGGCCCTCTGGGACGCCGCCTGCTGCTCCCCCAACCGAGATGCTGCAGGTCCCTGCACAAGAGACGCTGCTGCCATGGGGGGTGACGGGGAGCTGGCCGGAGGTGCCCACACGCGCGCCCAGAGCCGGGGTGAAGGCGGGGCTCGCAGGACTGAAGGCTCATGCAAGGGGGCGGCAGCGACAGGACCCAGCAGTGGGCACAGGCAGGGGCCTGGACAGAGGGACGCCCTTCAGGACACGGGGTCACACTCGGACCTCCACGACCCCGGAGCAGCTACTGCCCAAGAGCTGGTAAGCAGTCACAGAGATTGGCACTCAAAATCCCCTGGCCAAAGGGAGAGTCGGGAGGTGTCCTCGGGGCCCCAGCTTAATGAAAAGGGAGGGTCGCCAGAGGCTTTGGGAACCCACTGCCCCATGCCCGGGACCGATGGTCTCTGCCGGGCGCAGCCCCTCAGCCGTGCCCAGCCTTCCTCCGGCTGGTTGGGAACAGCACCCCCGCCCAGGCACATGCAGAAACGCAGCCCTGACCCACGAGCACACCACCAGCACAGCACGCCCGGCTCACCGAGGCCCGGAGAATGAGGCTCCGGGCAGAGAGGGGGTCAGGGGTGCGGGGACAAAGGGGACGTGCCAGCCCGCACGCCCGGCTCACCGAGGCCCAGAGAGTGAGGCTCCGGGCAGGGGGGGGTCAGGGGTGGGGGCACAAAGGGGACGTGCCAGCCCGCATCTGCGTGCCCCGGGCGCCACACACACCACAGCCTCGCAAGAGGGACGGCTCGGAGGGTCACATCCTGGGGACCCGTGGGGCTGTGAGCCGCCCTCTGTGGGGAAGAGCAGGTGCTGAAGCTCCTCTTGGGAGAGGGATGGTGCTGTGGGGGGCAGCAGAGCGCGCCCCGGGGCAGGGGTCGCCCAGGGCAGGCTGGGGGACGTCAGACGCACCAGCAAGGCAGACGCTCGGCCACTGGCACCCAGGGACTCAGCAGAGGACACCGACCCTGAGGGTTCTCAGCCCCAGTCCACCAGCCATCCTGCCACTCGGGGTCCCCGCGGGCACCCTGGAGGCATCCGTGTTGGGGCACCAGGAAGGCCTCCCTGCCCTGGGGAACCCACACCCGCCCTTCCCAGTGGGTGCCTGTGTCACTCTCCCCTCAAGCTCCAGGCTGGAGGTTGCAGCTCCAGACAGACGGCCACGCCAAGGCTGCGCCCGGCCCACCCTGACCCCAGCCCGGAGCCCACGCCCTGGGGAGAAGCACCGCCTCCGCTGGGGAAGGGGCGTCTGCGGCAGGATCCCCCCAGAAACCAAAGCCCACCCCGCCTCCACCCCTTACAGAGGGGACCAGCAGAGCGCAGGTCCCCAGCGTCCCCCGTGAAAGTGAAAGTCGCTCACTAGACTCTGCGACCCCATGGACCATACAGTCCACGGGATTCTCCAGGCCAGAATACTGGAGTGGGTAGCCGTTTCCTTCTCCAGGGGATCGTCCTAGGTGAAGGATCTAGAAAAGGCCCCGCAGTTGTCCGGCCCAGCAGGGACCACCGAGACCACAGGTGGACCCCCCGGCCCCCCGCTCTAGGGGGTGCACACCCCAAGCCAGGCTGGGGGGACAGCTGCTCAAGGGCACCAGCCACTACGGATTTATCTACAGATTCGTGGGAGGGGAGACCACCCAGAAGCCAGATGCCCCCTGCACACCACAACCGGGGGCGGGGGAGCAAGAGCTCTGAGCCCCCCTCCTCTCAAAGCCCAGAAATGCCTTCGCTCTGGGTGCCCAGGGTTCACACCACTAACGCCGCTTCAGGACCCGATGGTGGATGCGCACACCTGTGACCTCGGGGAAGACTTAAGGAGAAGCAAGTCAAGTCCAAGCGGGGTCAGGGAGCTGATGGCCAAGGCGGGCCCCCACCCGGCCAGCGGGTCCACCACAGCAGGGCGGGGTCATGATCCTCGGGGGCTGACACCTCGGGTTTCATCCTAACCTCCCCTTGGGGCGCTCCAGCTGCTCCCCCACAGCCAGCAAGGAGGGTCTCACGGTCAGAAGCTGCTCTGCTACTCACCTGCTTGGAGCCCGCAGGGCGGGTCTGTGGTGCGGGGGCCACCCAGGATGGCGGCCACGTGCCGGAACCAGCGGGCCACGTGGAAGAGCTGAGGGTCGGCCGGAGGGCCCGAGAGCTGCCTGAAGGCGTCCACGTCCGCCTGGGACAGGGCAAAGCCCTGCACGTAGCTACGCGTGCTGAGATGAGCATCCAGCGCCCGCACCCGGGCCGCCTCGTCACTAATGCCCAGGATGGCCCTGTAGTCGGGAGCTGCAAAGACAGAGGATGTGTGTCAGTGGGCCCGGGGGCCTGGGCGAGCCCAGGATCGGGGCCAGGGCTCCCCCTTCCGGGCAGGAGACGCCGAGGACGGGTGGGAGCCCGGGACGGGGGGACGGGTGTGGAGCGACTGCCTGTGGGCTCCAGGCAGGACAAGGATGTTTCAGAACCAAAGGCGGCTGCGGCAGGCTGTGAGAGTTACAGACGCGTGAGCTGCACACTGAGCTGGCTAACCGCACAGCTGGTGATGTTCACCTCAATTACACAAGTGCGCACGCATGCACGCATGCACGCACACGCACACACCCTGCTAGGCACTGGGTGCCGGAGGGCCAGTGCTGACCATTACACACACACACACAGGCTGCTAATTTTCACCTCAATTACACACACACACACACACACACACACACACACATCCCTGCTAGGCACTGGGTGCCGGAGGGCCAGTGCTGACTGTTACACACACACAGGCTGCTAATTTTCACCTCAATTACATACATACACAGAGTTTCTCAATAACACACACACACACACACACACATCCCTGCTAGGCACTGGGTTCCAGACGGCCGGTGCTGACTGGTCCCCTCTCCTCGGGTGGGCTTGGGCATCGGTGAGAACCACAGAGCTCTCCAAACCCGCACTGGCCAGGCTTCCAGCGGCCAAGGCCCAGCACCGAGGAGGCCTGCAGCCCGTCCCAAAACGCATGCTCGACACAGCTCCACCTGCCCGGAGAGGAGCCCACTGGCCAGCGCCTGGCACAGGCCTACCCCTGGCAGGGGCCCGAGGCCGCTGCTCTGCCTTGGAGCCACGAGGACCGGTGTGGGAGGACAGAACCCCAGCCTGAGCGAGGACCAGCCGGCAGCCTCTGCCAGCAGAAGGCCCTGGATCCTGACCACCCTGAGATCTCGCCCCGGCCCCACCAAGCCGCTCGCCGCCCCCTCCTGGCCGCCCCCCCCCCCCCGTCACTGCATGACCCCGTGTCACGGCTCCAGCCACTGGCCGGTGCCCTTGCCTCCTGCGGGGGGCGGGGCAGGCGGAGGCACCAGGCCCTGTGGCTGTGGGGAGGGGGCTGGTCTCACTTCCTTCCACAGCCTGGGGCCTGGCCCCTCCCGCTGTCTCATCCCCCCAAGCACTAGTTCATGACACACGGACGCCCCGCCCGCTTCCCTACACTGACTGCGTGCTCCTCTCTCGCGCTGGGTGAGACTGACTCAGTTCAGGAAGCCACCTCGAGGGCCTGCCGGCGGGTGGACGGAGCTGGGGAGAGGGCCAGTGCGTGTCCCGGAGGGGCTACATCGCCCTTGAGCACCTGGCTGCCCCATGTCGCCCGCCAAGCCCACCCTCCCCGTCTCTGCTGCAGCCGCCTGGGCCGGAGCACAGAGAAGCCTTGCCCCCCGCGCCCCCCGCACCCCCCGCACCCCCCACCTCGTGCCCCAGGAACCGCACTGGACAGACAGACTGCCTTCACTCTGGGTGAACGCCAGGGAAGAGGCACCCCCTAGGACCCGCCAACCTGGACAGTGGCTGCCCTGCGCTGGGGTGCTCCCGGGGCGTTTAGGCTCCCTCTTTTCTCTCACTGCCCGCGTTTTCTGCATAAGCACAGGTCCTTTTCACAATAAGAAAAACACGTCAAACGTTTCACCAACCGGATGGCTTTAAAGCACTAACGAAGCAGGTCAGGGGACAAGGGCTCGGCGGGTTTGCACCCCTCCCCGGCTGGGCGGACCCCCTCCCAGGTAAACAGGTGTACACGCACCCACGCACACGCATGCACGCATGCTCGTAAAGCTGTGGTGTTGGCGAAATTACACTTGTAACTGTTTGAAATACTGCTGGGCGCACAGCCAGCACCCATCAGCTACTGTTATTATCATCATTATTATTTTACTCGCTCCTTGTGTTATTACTGCTGAAATGGCCCTGGAGGAGTTTACCCAGGGATCACACACGCATTTATCACTAAGAGTCCCGTCTGGAGCAGGGAGCCCGCGGGGCAGAGGGCCAGTCATCGGGTCGGTGTGGTAGCTGCGTTCCAGCCTAACTTGAGGAAACAAATTTAAAAATAGGTCAGCTTTCAAGTGGCTGTGGGTTTGGGCCAGACTGCAGTTTGGCGGTGGGCCCATGATGCCAAAGGCAATGAGTGTACTCAGAAGCGGGGCGCCCATCGCTTCCCCGAACCCCTCCCCCAGAAGCCCTGCGCACACACAGCGACTCCCAGCATCGCGTCCACCTGTCCACTGCGGGGCCATCCAGACACACAGCTTCTTACTGTGGGAAGGCCCTGAATGTGCACCATGGTCATCACGGTTTAGAAAATGCTTAACTGAACTTACACAAATCCGAGAGCCAGGTGAGGAACCCAAGTCACACCGGCCGTGGCCTCCCAGCTCCTTCCTTCCCTGCAGCGGGTACAGCCGCCCATGCCTGCCAACGCCCCGCCCACCTCCTGCTCCGTTCCAGCCAGGCTCTCGCTCGGGGAACCCCCCGGGCCAAGGAAGCACTGCCAGCTAAGAGAAGCACCCGATCCATGCCTCCCGAGACCTTCAGAATCAGAGCCTGGGGGTAAGGCGGCTCTCCTGGGCCCTGCCCTGCCGACCTCAGTGGCTAAGATCCCGCAGGCAGCTTGCTGATGCTCAGACCCCTCCCCAGCAGGCATGCCTTCCTCCTAAGCACCCAGGCCAGGTCTGTTTCTGTTCCAAGACCAGCTTGGGTGCAGTGAGGGTCTGCACCCATCCCTCGCTGGCTGCAAGGCCCCAGGAGCACGCGGCCCTGAGGGTCAGGCCCTTCCTGCAAAGGCCCTTTCAGCTCCCAAACCCGCTTCTGCCACCACCTGTCACTGGGGGACCCCTTCAGGCCCATTTCTCTTTCCTGGGGTGTTCCCAATCTGAGAAGCCTTCTGGAACAAAAGCATCCCCCCCATAGGACTCTGGGGGCCCAGAGAGACACATGCACCCCTGCTCTCCCACACAGCGGCAACGCCACCCTCTCCTGAGAGTGAGGGCCCCCACCTCCCTGAGCACAGCCCCGGACGTCCAGGTGTCACTTTGCCCGCACGGTGCCCCCAGGCATCATGTCTTGCCTCCAACCTGGGTTTCAGGGAACGGCATGGCCACCTTCCCCCCAGCAAAGCCGGCACCCGACCCGGTCCGCCCCAACCCATCCACTTCTCATGGCCACTGCTGCCACTGCCCAGGCCACGGGTCACCAGCGTCTTGGGGACTTTCTGGTCTCCCTGCTTCAGTCCACACGGGGGAGGGGGCAGACACCTTGCCAGGGCTCAAAGGCAAGACCCACAATCCGCAAATGGCTCCAGGCCCTTGCAGACCATAGCCTGTAGCCATCTCCAGCCCTCCGCCACCCTCTGGCCTCAGGAACTTGCTCGAAAGCAACGCAGCGGTCCTCAGGTCTCATTGCCAGGGAAGAGTGCTCTCTGTAGTGCCCTGTGCCAGGCTCCTTGGCCCCTTTCTCCCGGAGGCTCAGCTCCCAAACCCGGCTCTGCTGCCACCTGTCTTCCCTGCAGCCAGGCCCTCCCCCAGACCCAGGCGCTCCGTCTCTGGGCTGCAGGGCTGGGCTTGGCCAGAAGATGGATGGATGCCCACCGCCCGTCTAGACCTGGACCAGCAGGGTCTCCACAGTGATCTACCATGCTCCACCCTGCTGTGGGCGGCCGGCAGGGGAGGACTCGCCAAGGTTCTGCCCGATTCTGCAGCCTCAGAGGAAGGGGCCCGGGCCCTGAACCACCTCCGCGGACTCGGGCCAGCCGGCAGCACGCACACGGGGAAGTGACCAAGAAAGGAATGGTCCATGCCGGGGCAGCGCTGGGCTTCTGAGCTCTGGCCACCCCTTCCCGCTGGACGTTAAGCCGAGGAAGGCCCGATGCCCGACCTTGCCCCCGGCCGCACCCCCATGCCCAGCAGCGTCCGGCAGAGCCGGTGCCCAAAGCACACCCCCAAATGAACCAAGCGGCAGGCCTACAGAAGTGCCCTGCTGTGAGGCGCATCTCCTGCACGGATGGAGCGGCACATCCATGTCAGCACGCTGTTGTGAACTCCTGGACATGTTCCCCCCGAAACAGCAGGTGTGAGCCCTCACGGGGCACTCGTTAGTCCTGGGGCGCATCACCAGCTGATGCCCGGACACACGTGTCTGCATGGCACTGCTGCCCGGGGAGGGGTGGGGCGGGGTGGGAGTGTGGACACTGGGCGCTTTCATCGCCACCCAAGGACACTATCTCCCCTGACTCTTAGACTGGGAATACCAGGAGACACGAGTGCATGGATGAGCAAATATCTGTAGTCTATACACACGTGCATTTCAGTTTTCTCAGAGAAACATAGAAAATACAGCCTACTCCCCTTGTCTGCCCTGATCCACTCTGGAACTGGGGCATTTGGTGCTGATCTGAACAGACTCCCCAAGGCAGAGTAGTCAGGGTCGCTGCTACTGTCATACAGGCCCTGGCAAGCTGTGTGACCTCAGACAAACCACTCACCTGCTCTGAAACTCAGGACTCCTGTCTGCACGGCAAGGGTAGTATTAACCACAAAGGTGTGCTCTGAGGATGACAGGCCCCCACAGATGTGTTCAGCACAGACTCATGCTGAGAAGAATGCTAAGTGCTCCTGTATTGTAATGGGATGGTTAGAGAGCATCACTGACTCAATGGACATGAATCTGAGCAGACTCCAGGAGATCGCGGAGGACAGCGAGGCCTGGTGCGCTGCAGTCCATGGGGGTGGCAAAGAGTTGGACACGACTGAGCGACTGAACAACTTTCAATTCTACAGTATAAAACATTAAACTGCAAGTCTGACCCAACTCACCGCCACCGAAGAGGCCTGACCTGCAGGGCAAGGCCTCTGAGATGCGCTCAGTCCACCCTGGGGGTCACAAGGGATGAGACTCAACTTTCTAAAACACCCAGGAACGGGCCTGGTGTTCAAGCTACAAAGGGGAAACTTTAACCCCAGTGGCATCGCAGGGGACCACCAGCTTAAGAAAGACGGCGCAGAATGGGAAGATTCTTCTAAATGAGGGACTCCTTAACGATTCTGGGAAGATGGTCACTATCGACGATTCTAGCCTTGAGGGGAGAAAAAGCATTCCGAACCCGGAAACCAGGAGCATCTAGAACTCTGGCAGCTGTATGAAGCCCTTACCATTTCATTTCCTGTTTCCTCAGGGGATGGTCCGAGGTTCCTGTCTTTGAGAAAAGCCTAGACAAGGGGTGTATGTGGGGAGGTGTGGGTGGGGGGCGGGCGTCACCTCTAAAACAAGAGAGGGCAGAGTGTGGGCTAGGAGCTGCGGCCCTTAATTTTAGGATGAGGACAACCTGTCGGCCACCCAGACAGCTTAATCTTTACGCAGCAATATTCCAAAAACAGGGCAATTCTTACTAAGTCTCTGAAAATCCCCAGTTCTGAAGCAGTTCAAAAGAACTAAAAAACTGAATTTGTCATTTCTGATCTCAAATGAAAAAGGAAGAGAGAGACCGAGGAAGGAAGAAAAGAAACAATGTTGGGCTTTCAACCCGGACAGCACCCATTTCAGCCAAGTGTTCTTAACCTCTACCAACCACTATAAGGCTCACTGCATCTTTTTAAACCTGCCCCACGTGGGGAAGGGGCAGAGGTGGAACCCCAGCCCTGCCCACCCCAGAGACTGGGCTATCAACCAAGCTGCTATTTTTCAGGAGTCCGGGTGGACTTCCGAGGACCGAGGATCTGGGTGGGTGGAGCCAGTGCTGGAATGCAGGCACACCTGTCCGGTGGAATGTGGGGTGCCTGGATGGTGGGTACCCCAGCAACCCTGTCAGGGGCCTCCCACGTCACCGGGTCCAGCTGCTTAGAGCTCCCTGCCAGGAATCCCAGGAGCAAGGGGGACCCCAGAGGCCAGCGAAGTGTGTACAGTCTAAGCAGGGCAGCCAGAGAGTAAAAACGACACCTGAGAGTGCTTCCCAAGGAAAGCTTGCCCCGGACTCCCGGACTCCGCGGACTACCTCCGCTCTGTCTGGCACCCCGCGATCTTGCAGGAGGGAGGGTGAGCAGGGACCCAGCATGCCCCGGAGGCTGCCTGGGGGCGGCTTCTCTCCCGGCTGGTGACACGAGTGATCCGTGGGGACAGAGCCTGAGACGCTCATGGAACCCCGGGGGCGGCGATTAAGGGGGGGGCAGCAACGCCGCGACCGGGCAGGTCCCCGCGGCCACTGCTTGCAGCCGCAGATGACAGCCTTCGTGAAACCCCATCCCCTTCCCGTGGGTCCGCGTCCGGCTCCCTCGGCCCCACGTTCCTAAGTGTCAACGGGGGCCGGGCGGCCCCAAACGACCCTGGGGCTGGGCCTGTGCCCCCAAATCCCAGGGGGCAGGAGGCGGTGAGGTCCGGCCCAGGGGCCGGCAGGGGAACGCAGAACCAGCCCCCGGGGTCGGGGCGCAGGGGGACCCGGCGGCCTCGAGGTCTGGGAGGGCCCGGGACGGGGTTGGAAGAGCGCGCCCGCCGGGGAAACCCGGGGGTCCGGGCCCGCCCTCTGCGCGCCCCGGGGCCCGCCCCTCAGCGCCCCGGCGCCCCCGGCTCCCGCGTGGCCCCGCGGCCCGAGGCTGCCCCGCCCGCCCCTCGCGCGCGCTCACCGTGCTCCGTGGAGGACCCTGCCATCACCCGAATCCCGCACTCGCGGAGACCGCCGCGGCTTCCCAGAATCTGATGCAACCGCCGCCCCGGAAATCCCGCCCCCAAGCCGGCGGCCTTCCGGGATCCGCCCGGTCGCTAGGCAACCACCCGCGCGCCGACGCCGCTGGCCCCGAGCATGCTGGGAATCTTTTTATTTCTTTTACTCAATTTTTATTCACGTTAAGATCAGTCCTGAATGTTCATTGGAAGGACTGATGTTGAAACTTAAACGCCAGTACTTTGGCCACCTGATGCGAAGAACTGACTCATTGGAAAAGACCCAGATGCTGGGAAAGATTGAAGGCGGGAGAAGAGGACGACAGAGGATGAGATGGTTGGATGGCATCACTAAATCAATGGACGTGAGTCTGAGTGAACTCCGGGAGTTGGTGATGGACAGGGAAGCCTGGCGTGCTGCAGTCCATGGGGTCGCAGAGTCGGACACAACTGAGCGACTGAACTGAACAGATAGTTGATTAACAATGTTGTCCAACAGAGTGACAGTTAGACATATATACATTCTTAATATTCTTTTCCCTCATGACTTGTCATATTAAATATAGTGTGATAGGAAATAAAGTTCTCTGTTCTATACAGTAGGACACTGTGGATCTCTGTATTAAAAAGTTTCCTTCTGCTAACACCAACCTCCCACTTCATCCCTCCCCATTCCCCATACCCCTTGACAACCCAGAGTCTGGTCTCTATTGGACGTCATTCTTTCAAAAAATAAAAAAGTGTATAATTACGTTCCAATGTTATTAGTTTCTCTTGTACAAGAAACTGAAACAGCCATAGGTACACATACCTCCCCTCCCTTTTGACCCTCCCTCCCACACACCCTATCTTCCCCCTCTAAGTAGTCCCAGAGCACAAACGGAGCTCCTTGTGCCACAGGAAACCCTTTTTTTTTTTTAAACATACAGTACAGTCAGCCGCCCCCTGGGATCCGGCTCTGCCACACCACAGGCAGTGCCCCGACCCACCCTGCCCTGGCAGAGCAGCACTTCTGCTGACATGCAGCGCTGACCTCTCCACTGGAAGGTTATAGAGAATCTCTGTGGAGAAGGGCCACAGCTGCGTCTGGGATTCATGAAGTTTCCAACGGGATCAGAACTGGGAAAGAAACTCAGATCCCATCCATCCAGGATACTGGCTATAGTCACAACGTTGGGCCAAAAAAGAGTTTGCTGGGCCATCTCTGCAGGCCTACCTAAGGTGTTACCAGCAACCGATTTGTTTCTAATATTCTGCAACCATCTCTGCAGCTGCATTTCACGGAAGGCAGCCACAAGTTTGGGGACATCTCTCCACGGGGATTTTCTTGTGGTCCAGTGGCTAAGACTCCACACCTCCACTGCAGGGTGGAGTTCCAATTCATGCAGGGGGAACTAAGGTCCCATATGCTCTGCCACATATCAAAAAAAAAAAGAGAAAGAAAGAAAGAAAAAACCCACAAAACATAGAAATGTCACTCCCTGCAGTCCATGGGGTTGCTGAGAGTCGGACACGACTGAGCAACTTCACTTTCACTTTTCACTGACATGCACTGGAGAAGGAAACGGCAACCCACTCCAGCGTTCTTGCCGGGAGAATCCCAGGGACGGGGGAGCCTGGTGGGAGACTGTCTATGGGGTCGATCAGGGTTGGACACGACTGCAGGGACTCAGCAGCAGCAGCAGACGCCCTCCCTCCTCCTGAGGAGTCTTTCCAGATTTGCGAGATGTTTGTGCTTCCACATCTTGTCATTTCCTTCAAATCCAGCAAATTCCATAAATATCTTCTAGTTAATTTCTGGAAACTAATGTCAGATTGCACAAGTTCTTATTGGTGGCTGTTAAAAAAAGAAAAAGGAAGAGTTTGTTTATATTCTTGGAAGACAAGAGTATCCAGTGACTCTGCCCTGGGAGAGTACTCCCAGAGGCGTTTCCACCTGCCCCAAGGTCTCGGCGTTGGCTGCACACCACAGCCCATGACCTGGCAGGCCTTGTGCAGCTCAGATGATCCTGAAGGAGGGACCAAGCCCAGAGGCCAGGAGGCCGTCTGGCTACAACCTGCTGCGTCTCCTTACACGTCCAGTGCTCACTTGTTACTGCGGCCAGTGAGCTTAGGAGAAGGAGCCAAGGAAACTCAGGCAAGTCAGAAGCCTTGCAGGTGCAGCATACGTGGGCATCCGCCCTGCCCTGCCACCCAGAGACGTGCTATGAGGGGCTTGGGACGGGCAGGCCTCCTGGTGAGAGTGCTGGACCAGGTTGGGGTGTGAGATCCTGGGCAAGGTTTGTAGCCTCTCTGAGCTTTGGGTGGTCATGTTTTAAATCTGTGTGATGGCATAGTCTCCCAGGGCTGTTAGAGTAAGATTATAAAAAGCACCCGGCAGGAAGCATGTGCTCGATAAATCTTGACTCTTGTGGACTCCTGTGCCAGTGAACACACAGCAACCCAGCCAACGGGGACCCGCTAATCTACGGTCAGATAAGAATTCCCATCATGACTCGTGTTTTTTCTTAAAAGCAAGAATGTAGGGACTTCCCAGGTGGTCCAATAGTTGGGACTTCTTAACGCAGGGGGTGCAGGTTCGACATCTGATCGGGAACTAAGATCCCACATACCTTGTGGCCAAAAAATCAAAAACATAAAACAGAAGTAATATTGTAAGAAATTCAAAAAAGACTTTAGAAACGGTCCACATTAAAAAAAAAAAAACTTAAAATATCCCCCACAAATGTATAATAAAATTAAACCAACATTCTATCTTTTCCTGATGAACCCCACAAAATTTCTATTTGACAAATAAGTGTTGCTCTCATGTCACTGGCGAATGTGAAAAGGTGGATCTTCAGACCACAAGAAAGCTCCCTTAGCTTCTCCTTTCTCAAAGACAAAGACATTAGGCCCTGGCATTCTGCCCACCTTGACCCTCCCAGTGTCCCCCACGGACACCAGCCGGGGGTCCCAACTTCTGCATTTTACTTGTCTCAGGCCCCTTGGAGAATCGGAGAAGCCCTCAAGCCGGCTCCTTGAGACGATGCGGAAGGGTGCCCGACTCACGGACTCCACAGTGTCAGGAGTCCTCAAGCCACAGGCTTGTGCCACGACTGAGCCGCAGAGGCCCAGCATCTCCTCTCAGGTGCCCCTTCCCTCAATGCCTGCCCTCGCCCAGCCTTTGGGCTCCTCATCACACCCTCGAGGTCCGCCCCAGGGCCACGGGGCAGGTGTCTACTCAGCTGGCAAACCCTCTTCAGGTCATCCAGCTGGGACACCGTGCAGGATGGGAATGCTCCCTTCCCGCTGAACACAGCTGACACGGCCACGCCAGGACAATTCACCCCCTTCATGGAATCGAGCCCCCGCACCCGCCCCCGCACCCGCCCCCACCCCCACAGCACCTTCTCCAGATGCCACGTGCCACTCTGCTGACCCCTCAGGAGGCTGCAGGGTCCAGCACCAGGGGGTGAGCATCCTCAGTCCTGCTCTTTCCCAGCCATGGGGCCCAGGATACACCCTGAGCCTTGGCCCCGCCTCGGTCCACGTCCCCTCAGACAGCAGGTTGTGCTGGGGACCATAGAGGGTTGAATGTGTCCCCTGCCCAGAGATGCTGAAGTCGTCCCAGGACCCGGACCATCACCGCATTTGGAAACTGCGTCCTCCTCCATGACAGTCAAGCTGGGATCACTAGGGTGGGCCCTCACCCCACAGGACTGGACTCCCCATAAAGAGGGGAAACCAGACAGGGCCTGGCACAGGGAGAAGGTCTCCAAGGATGAAGATGGAGACAGGGTGCTTCTCCAGCCAAGGCACCTCGCGGACTCCAGAGACCACCAGGAGCGGGGAGAGGCCGCCCCAGATTCTGCCTGGAGCCCTCGGCAGGACCGGACCCCGCCCACAACGTGATCTGAGACTTCCAGCCTCCAGGAAGGACCATGTGGTTCTTGCTGTTTAGTCGCTAAGTCGTCTTTGACTCTCTGAGACCCCATAGGCTGCAGCACGCCAGGGCTCCCTGTCCATCACCAACTCCCGGAGTTCACTCAAACTCATGTCCATTGAGTCAGTGATGCCATCCAGCCATCTCATCCTCTGTTGTCCCCTTGTCCTCCTGCCTTCAGTCTTTCCCAGCATCAGGGTCTTTTCCAATAAGTCAGTTCTTCGCATCAGGTGCACAAAGTATTGGAGTTTCAGCTTCAGCATCAGTGCTTCCAATGAACACCCAGGACTGATCTCCTTTAGAATGGACTGGTTGGATCTCCTTGCAGTCCAAGGGACTCTCAAGAGTCTTCTCCAACACCACAATCAAAAGCATCAATTCTTCAGTGCTCAGCTTTCTTTGGACTTCCCTGGTGGCTCAGACGGTAAAGCGTCTGTCTATGATATGGGAGACCCAGGTTCAATTCCTGGGTTGGGAAGATCCCATGGAGAAGGAAATGGCAATCCACTCCAGTACTCTTGCCTGGAAAATCCCATGGACAGAGGAGCCTGATAGGCTACAGTCCATGGGGTCGCGAAGAGTCAGACACAACTGAGCGACTTCACGTTCATGTTCAGCTTTCTTTATAGTCCAACTCTCATATCCATACATGACTACTGGAAAAACCATAGCTTTGACTGGACGGACTTTTGCTGGCAAAGTCTCTGCTTTTTAATACACTGTCTAGGTTGGTCATAACTTTTCTTCCAAGGAGCAATGTCGTTTAATTTCATGGCTGCAGTCACCATCTGCAGTGATTTTGGAGCACCCCAAAATAAAAGTCTGTCACTGTTTCCATTGTTTCCCCATCTATTTGCCAAGAAGTGATGGGACCAGATGCCATGATCTTCGTTTTCTGAATGTTGAGCTTTAAGCCAACTATTTCACTCTCCTCTTTCACTTTCATCAAGAGGCTCTGTAGTTCTTTGCTTTCTGCTCTAAGGGTGGTGTCATCTGCGTATCTGAGGTTATTGATATTTCTCCTGGCAACCTTGATTCCAGCTTGTGCTTCTTCCAGCCTAGCGTTTCTCATGATGTACTCTGCATATAAATTAAATAAGCAGGGTGACAATATACAGCCTTAACATATTCCTTTTCCTATTTGGAACCAATCTGTTGTTCCATGTCCAGTTCTAACTGTTGCTTCCACACCTGCATACAGGTTTCTCAGGAGGCAGGTCAGGTGGTCTGGTATTCCTGTCTCTTTCAGAATATTCCAGTTTGTTGTGATCCACACAGTCAAAGGCTTTGGCATAGTCAATAATTAGAAGTGGTTGTTTTTCTGATATTCTCTTGCCTTTTCAGTGATCCAACAGATGTTGGCAATTTGCCCTCTGTTTCCTCTGCCTTTCCTAAATCCAGCTTGAACATCTGGAAGTTCACGGTTCATGCACTGTTGAAGCCTGGCTTAGACAATTTTGAACATTACTTTGCTAGTGTGTGAGATGAGTGCAATTGTGTGGTAGTTTGAGCACTCTTTGGCATTGCCTTTCTTTGGGATTGGAATGAAAACTGACCTTTTCCTGTCCTGTGCCACTGCTGAGTTTTCCAAATTTGCTGGAATATTGAGTGCAGCACTTTCACAGCATCATCTTTTAGGATGTGAAATAGCTCAACTGGAATTCCATTACCTCCACTAGCTTTGTTCATAGTGATGCTTCCTAAGGCCCACTTGACTTCACATTCCAGGATGTCTGGCTCTAGATGAGTGATCACACCATTGTGATTATCTGGGTCGTGAAGATCTTTTTTGTACAGTTCTTCTGTGTATTCTTGCCACCTCTTCTTAATATCTTCTGCTTCTGTTAGGTCCATACCATTTCTGTCCTTTATTGTGCCCATCTTTATATCAAAATTTCCCTTGGTATCTCTAATTTTCTTGAAGACATCTCTAGTCTTTCCCATTCTATTGTTTTCCTCTATTTCTTTGCATTGAGCACTGAGGAAGGCTTTCTTATCTCTCCTTGCTATTCTTTGGAACTTAGCATTCAAATGGGTATATCTTTCCTTTTCTCCTTTGTCTTTCACTTTTTTTCACAGCTATTTGTAAGCCTCCTCAGACAACCATTTTGCCTTTCTGCATTTCTTTTCCTTGGGATGGTCTTGATCACTGTGTCTTATACAATGTCACCAACCTGTGTCCATAATTCTTCAGGCACTCTGTCTATCAGATCTAATCCCTTGAATCTATTTGTCACTTCCACTGTATAATTATAAGGGATTTGATTTAGGTCATACCTGAATGGTCTAGTGGTTTTCCCTACTTTCTTCAGTTTAAGTCTGAATTTGGCCATAAGGAGCTCATGATCTGAGCCATGGTCACCTCCTGGTCTTGTTTTTGGTGACTCTATAGAGCTTTTTCATCTTTGGCTGCAAAGAATATAAACAATCTGATTTCGTTATTGACCATCTGGTGATGTCCATGTGTAGAGCCCTCTCTTGTGTTGTTGGAAGAGGGTGTTTGCTATGAACAGTGCGTTCTCTTGGCAAAACTCTATTAGCCTTTGCCCTGCTTCATTCTGTACTCCAAGGCCAAATTTGCCTGTTACTTCAGGTGTTTCTTGACTGCCTACTTTTGCATTCCAGTCCCCTATAATGAAAAGGACAGCTTTTTGTGTGTTAGTTCTAGAAGGTCTTGTTGGTCTTCATACAACCGTTCAACTTCAGCTTCTTCAGCATTACTGGTCGGGGCACAGACTTGGATTACTATGATATTGAATGTTTGCCTTGGAAACGAACAGAGAGATCATTCTGTTGTTTTTGAGATTGTACCCAAGTACTACATTTCAGACTCTTGTTGACTATGAGGGCTACTCCATTTCTTCTAAGGGACTCTTGCCCACAGTAGTAGATATAGTGGTCATCTGAGTTAAATTCACCCATTCCAGTCCATTTTAGTTCGCTGATTCCTAAAATGTCGACGTTCACTCTTGCCACCTCCTGTTTGACCACTTCCAATTTGCCTTGATTCATGGACCTAACATCCCAGGTTCCTGAGCGAAAGGGCTCTTTACAGCATCGGACTTTCCTTCCATCACCAGGCACATCCACAACTGGGTGTTGTTTTCGCTTTGGCTCCTTCTCTTCACTCTTGCTGGAGTTACTTCTCCCACTGATCTCCAGTAGCATATTGGGCACCTACTGACCTGGGGAGTTCATCTTTCAGTGTCCTATCTTTCTGCCTTCTCATACTATTCATGGGGTTCTCAAGGAAAGAATACTGAAGTGGTTTGCCATTCCCTTCTCCAGTGGACCATGTTTTGTCAGAACTCTCCACCACGACCCATCCATCTCGGGTGGCGGTACACGGCATGTCTCCTAGTTTCACTGAGTTAGACAAGGCTGTGGTCCATGTGACCAGATTGGTTAGTTTTCTGTGCTTGTGGTTTCCAGTCTGTCTGCCCTCTGATGGAGAAGGACAAGAGGCTTATGGAAGCTTCCTGATGGGAGAGACTGACTGAGGGGGAAACTGGGTCTTGTTCTGATGGGCGAGGCTATGCTCAGTAAACCTTTAATCCAATTTTCTGTTGATGGGCAGGGCTGTGTTCCCTCCCTGTTATCTGACCTGAGACCATGGACTGCAGCATGACAGGCTTCCCTGTCCCTCACCAACTCCCGGAGCTTCTCAAACTCATGTCCATCACATCGGTGATCCCACCCAACCATCTCTTCCTCTGTTGTCCCCTTCTCCTCATGCCTTCAATCTTTCCCAGCATCAGGGTCTTTCCCAGTGAGTCAGTTCTTCATATCAGGTGGCCAAAGTATTAGAGTTTCAGCTTCAGCATCAGTCCTTGCAATGAATATTCAAGGCTGACTTCCTTTAGGATGGACTGATTGGATCTCCTTGCTGTTCAAGGGACGCTAAAGAGTCTTCTCCAGCACCACAGTTTGAAAGCATCAGTTCTCCCAAACTCTCTTCTTTTTATGGTCCAACACTCACATCTGTAGTAACTCCTGGAAACATCAGAGCTTTTACTACACTGACCTTTGTTGCCAAAGTGACGTGTCTGCTTTTTAGTATGCTGTCTAGGTCAGCTTTTCCTCCAAGGAGCAAGCGTCTTTTATTTTCAGGCTGCTGCCACTGTCCACAGTGATAGTGGAGCCCAGGAAAACAAAGTCTGTCCCTGTTTCCACTGTTTCCCCATCTATTTGCCATGAAATGATGGGACCAGATGCCATGATCTTAGTTTTCTGAATGTTGAGTTTTAAGCCAACTTTTTCACTCTCCTCCATCACCCTCAACAAGAGGCTTTTTAGTTCCTCTTCACTTTCTGGCACTAGAGTGGTGTCGTCTGCATGTCTAAGGTTGTTCATATCTGTCCCTGAACTCTTGATTTCACCGTGTGATTCTTCCGGTCCAGCATTTCACATGATGTTAAACTCTGCACAGAAGTCAAATAGGCAGGGGGACACTATAGAGCCTTCACATAGCTCTTTCCCAATTTTCAAACCATCTGTTGTCCCATGTCCAGTTCTAACTGTTGCTTTGGCCCTGCATACAGGTTTCTCAGGAGGCAGCTCAGGCGGTCTGGTATTCCCATGCAGGACCACGAGACACTTCAATGTGTGTTTGAACACCCACACCCTGCCCGGGTGTGGGGTGGTTACAGCAGCCCAGGAGACTGAGGCGGGAACTCGGCAGGAGCCTCCCACACAGGCCTGCCTCAGCGAGTGCTCCGCTGCATGGCGGGGCCCTGGTTCACACTCACCGGACGGTCCGCGCACCTGCTTCTAGCCGTCAACTGAGGTGGATGGCTCCGCCTGGCCCGGTGGTCCTGGGGGCCTCGAGCATTCGGGTCTGGTCTCCTGGCTCCCCTGGCGCTGCTAGACTTCCGTTGGCCACCTGCAGCGCCTCAGCACCTCCAGGGACTGCGGAGGTCGGCCGGGCTGAGTTCCCCACCGACTCTTGGCTGGTGTCCTCACCCGGGACTAGTGGGCCCATCTTGAGGTCGTTGGACTGACTGGCTCCTGGGGACTAAAGGATAAAGACATTCCTTCTGGTGACAGGAGCCTGCAGGCCAAGCCCTTCTCAAGCCACTTTTGGGAACAAATGTACTGTCTGACAGGTAAGCGAGCGTGTGCAATTTTAGAAAGGAACACTGCCGGGGGTCAGGTTCCTCTCTGCCACCAGCTTCTGGGGGGTCCCAGGTCAACCTATGGGGGAGCTGGATGGTGGCCCCCAAAGATACATTCACATCCTTATCCCTAGAACTTGGGAGAGGGCCTATGTAGAAATAGTGTCTGTGCAGCCGAGGTTCCACTGCATAAGACTGGTACCTGTATTCCGAGACCAGCGTCCTTACAAGGAGAGACTCAGAGACACAGGCTCACAGCGGGAGAGGCCGAGGGAAGATGGCCGGAAGTAGAGCGATCACCCACCAACCGAGGAGCGACAGGCATGTTCAGCCCCTACTAGGAGCAGCAAGGAAGAACCCTCCCCCAGAGCACCAGGGGACCACCCCGGCAACCCGTGATTTCAGATTTCTGGCTTCCAGAACTGTGGGAACAGTAAGTGCTGCATGTTTTAAGTCCCCCTCTATCGGGATCTGTCTGCAGCCCCAGGCACCCACAGGACACCCCCGTCCCCTTTGCTTCAGCAGAATTCAAGTCATCCAGAACAGATGTTCCAGGGCCCAGACTCCACCACACAGGCCACGTGTGGACGCAGGTGGGAAGGCCTGGGGCTGCCCCGCCCACCCTGGGATGTCTCCTGGGGCTCCCCTGGACAAATCCCCGGGCAATACTTACAGAGCCACTTAGCTTATTCCGACTTCCTGCAGATCAAAAAGGAGAGAGAAATGAAAACAAATCATATTAACTATTATAGTGACATCTGTGAGCGAGAGGAAGTACTTTAAATTTGCAATAAAGTGTATTTACAGTTACAGCAAAAAAAAAAAGTTGATTGGAACACCTGTGCAGCTGGGAAAACAGGAGGGGAAGACACTCACTCATAAGCCTCCCCAGCAGGCAGGGCTGCTTCCCCCAGGACCCCCTTGGCTGGAGCAGCACCAGTTTCTCCCTGCTTCCAGGCCCAGGGTGCCCGGGACACCCTGTGTCCAGCAGCTGACCTAGGATTCTGGCCTCAAGCCCTGTGTGTTGGGAGGCACAGAGCAGGTGGCTCTGAGCTCACACACATGAGGCCCCAAGCTAGAATGTGAACTGATCTGTATTTTATAGCAGAGGCTCCTGCTTGGTAACACCAACCCCACACCCCTTCTCTGAGCTCCTGATGGTCTTGTTGATCTAGCTTCCTCCAGGTCAACACGACTCGGACCAACCTGTTCTTCTTCTGCAGACAACAAAAGCAGCAATGATGATGACGATGAGCACGATGGCGACGACGGCGACGATAATGGTAATGCAAACCTCCACACTCACACCCAGGCAGGCCCATGACGATCCCGGGTGTCCTGGAAGGAGGCAACACAGAAGATGTGGTCCAGGGTCAGGCACCCTTTCCTCACCCGAGTGATCTACTATCTCAGGAGTGGGGTCAGCACCGATGCGCTCCAAACCCCCACAGGATCCTTCTCTGTCGCTGACGGTCGCCACGACCTCCCCAGCGGGAGGCAGCCAGGCTCATCCTTCCTGCTCACATGGAACCCTGGGCTCAGAGGCCGTGGGGTTTCTCACTCTGGTCCCTCGAAGCAGCAGCAGGGCTGACCTGCCAGCAGGGGAGCAACAGGCCCTGTGTTCTGGGATGCGGCTCAGGGGAGAGTTGGGGCAGCTGCAGATACACCCCTGGGCCAGCAGGGGCAGAGCCTGGAGGAGACTGGGGGGGCGGATGGCCCATCTTCCCAGCACCCGGGCTGGGCCGCGCTGGCCCAAGGGGCAGGGTAGGGCCAGCCCCGGGGAGATGCGTGGCAGGAGCACCGGGGTGTCTCCTCACTCTGCTGAGCTCCCAGCACCCACAGGAGCTGCGGGCACACAGACACTGGGCACAGCACAGGCCCGTCAGAGCTGGGGACGCTCGGCCACCCTGATGTGATGTGTCACCAAGGACCGAGCAGGAAGGAGCACGTCGTCCACGCAGCCCCCTCACTCTGCTTAAAGGCTTTCCTTTATTCTCAGAGCAGCCCTTCCTCATTCTGCCTTAGTTCTGGTGTTAGGACAGCCTTTAAAAGCGTTTGCAGGTTACAGAGGGAACCTACCTCAAGACAATGATGGCCACTGCAAAACTCACAGCAAACATCACACCCACTGTGAAAAGACGAACGCGTTTCCTCTAAGATCAGGAACACACAAGGATACCCACTCTCACCGCTAGTAGTCAACCTCGTCTTAGAAGTCCTCACCACAGCAAACAGAGAAGAAAAAGAAATAAATGGAATCCAAATTGGAGAAGAGGTGAAACGGTCCTTGTTTGCAGAGGACATGGCACTAAACACAGAAAACCCTAAAGATGCTGCAGAAAACTACTAGAGCTCATCAACGAATCTGGTAACGTTGCAGGAGACAAAATCAATACACTGAAATCTCTTGCATTCCCACATACCTACAATGGAAGAGTAGGAAAAGAAATCAAGGAAACAATCCCATTTACCACCACATTAAAAAGAATACAATACCGAGGAATAAACCTACCTAAGGAGGCAAAAGATCTATCCTCTGGAAACTACAATATCCTGAGGAAAGAAATAGAAGATGACAAAACCAGATGGAGAGATATCCCATGTTCTTGGATCGGAAGAGCGAACATTGTGAACACAACTGTCTTACTCAAAGCCATCTACAAACTCAATGCAAGCCCTATCAAATTATCAATGGCAGTTTTCACAGAATCAGGACAAAAAAAGTCTACAATTTGTATGGAAACACAGAAGACCCCAAATTGCCAAAGCAATCGTGAGAAAGAAAAATGGAGCTGGAGGAATCAGGGTCCCTGAGTTAGACTATACTAAAAAGCTACAGTCATCAAAACAGTATGGCACTCACACAAAAATGGAAACAAAGACCAATGGAGCAGCACAGAAAGTCCAGAGAAAAACCCAGGCACCTATGGTCACCTAGTTCAGTTCAGTTCAGTTCAGTCGCTCAGTCGTATCCAACTCTTTGCAACCCCATAAATCACGCCAGGCCTCCCTGTCCATCACCAACTCCCAGAGTTCACTCAGATTCACTTCCATTCCTCTGACCAAAAGGGCAAAAATACACAGTAGAGAAAAGACAATCTCTCTAAGAAAGGGTGAAGGGAAAACTGGACAGTTGAACATAAAAGAACGAAAACAGAACACTCTGTAACACTGTACATAACAATAAACTCAAAATGGATTAAAGACCTAAATGTAAGGCTGAGTGCTATGAAATTCTTATGGGAAAACATAGGCAGAGGAGGCGTTGATAAACATCCCAGAAAGATCTTTTCTGATCCACCTCCTAGGATAATAAAAAGAACAACAAACAAATGGGACCTCGTTAAACGTAAAAGCTTTTCACAGCAAAGGAAACTGTAGGCAAAATGAAAAAGCAGCTTCAGAACCAAAGACAATATTTGCAAAGGAAGTAACAGACGAGGGATTACTCTCCAAAATATACAAACAGCTTATGCAGTCTGCACCAAAAAAACAAACAAACCAATCCAAAAATGGCTGGAAGATCTAAACAGACATTTCTCGGTGGAAGACATACAGATGGCTAAAAGGAGAAAAGGTAAGATATAAGCATCTGAATGCAGAATTCCAAAGAATAGCAAGAAGAGATAAGAAAGCCTTCTTCAGTGATCAATGCAAAGAAATCGAGGAAAACAACAGAACTGGAAGGACTAGAGATCTCCTCAAGGAAATTAGAGATACCAAGGGAACATTTCATGCAAAGATGGGCTCGATAAAGGACAGAAATGTAGGTACCTAACAGAAGCAGAAGATATTAAGAAGAGGTGGCAAGAATACACAGAAGAACTGTACAGAAAAGATCTTCACAACCCAGATAATGATGATGGTGTGATAACTCATCTAGAACCAGACATCTTGGAATGTGAAGTCAAGCGGGCCTTAGAAAGCATCACTACAAACAAAGCTAGTGGAGGTGATGGAATTCCAGTTGAGCTATTTCAAATCCTGAAAGATGATGCTGAGAAAGTGCTGCACTCAATATGCCAGCAAATTTGGAAAACTCAGCAGTGGCCACAGGCCTGGAAAAGGTCAGTTTTCATTCCAATCCCAAAGAAAGGCAACGCCAAAGGATGCTCAAACTACCACACAGTTGCACTCATCTCACATGCTAGTAAAGTAATGCTCAAAATTCTCCAAGCCAGGCTTCAGCAATATGTGAACCGTGAACTCCCTGATGTTCAAGCTGGTTTTAGAAAAGGCAGAGGAAATAGAGATCAAATTGCCATCATCCGCTGGATCATGGAAAAAGCCAAGAGAGTTCCAGAAAAACATCTATTTCTGCTTTATTGACTATGGCAAAGCCTTTGACTGTGTGGATTACAATAAACTGTGGAAAATTCTGAAAGAGATGGGAATACCAGACCACCTAACCTGCCTCTTGAGAAATCTGTATGCAGGTCAGGAAGCTACAGTTAGAACCGGACATGGAACAACAGACTGGTTCCAAATAGGAAAAGGAGTCCGTCAAGGCTGTATATTGTCACCCTGCTTATTTAACTTATATGCAGAGTACATCATGAGAAACGCTGGACTGGAAGAAACACAAGCTGAAATCAAGATTGCCAGGAGAAATATCAATAACCTCAGATATGCAGATGACACCACCCTTATGGCAGAAAGTGAAGAGGAGCTAAAAAGCCTCTTGATGAAAGTGAAGGAGGAGAGTGAAAACGTTGGCTTAAAGCTCAACATTCAGAAAACGAAGATCATGGCATCCGGTCCCATCACTTCATGGGAAATAGATGGGGAAACAGGGGAAACAGTGTCAGACTTTATGTTTTGGGGGCTCCAAAATCACTGCAGATGGTGACTGCAGCCATGAAATTAAAAGACGCTTACTCCTTGGAAGAAAAGTTATGACCAACCTAGATAGCATACTGAAAAGCAGAGACATTACTTTGCCGACTAAGGTCCGTCTAGTCAACGCTATGGTTTTTCCTGTGGTCACGTATGGATGTGAGAGTTGGACTGTGAAGAAGACTGAGTGCCGAAGAATTGATGGTTTTGAACTGTGGTGTTGGAGAAGACTCTCGAGAGTCCCTTGGACTGCAAGGAGATCCAACCAGTCCATTCTGAAGGAGATCAGTCCTGGGTGTTCTTTGGAAGGAATGATGCTAACGCTGAAACTTCAGTACTTTGGCCACCTCGTGCAAAGAGTTGACTCATTGGAAAAGACCCTGATGCTGGAAGGGATTGGGGGCAGGAGGAGAAGGGGACGACAGAGGATGAGATGGCTGGATGGCATCACAGACTCGATGGACATGAGTCTGAGTGAACTCCGGGAGTTGGTGATGGACAGGGAGGCCTGGCGTGCTGCGATTCATGGGGTCGCAAAGAGTCGGACACCACTGAGCGACTGAACTGAACTGAACTGAACTGAAAAGGTACACGAAAAGACGCTCGACATCACTAATTAGTAGAGAAATACAAATCAAAACTACAGTCAACTATCATTTCTCACCATTCAGAATGGTCATCACCAAAAACTCTACAAACAATAAATGCTGCAGAGGGCATGGCAAACGGGAATCTGCCTACGCTCGTCTTGGGGATACATATCCGCGGATACAGCCACTGTGGAAAACAGTGTAGAGGTTCCTTAAAAAACTATGAAGAGAACTCTCATATGATCCAGTAATCCCATTTCTGGACACATATCCAGAGAAAACTCTTACTTTGGAAAGATACATACACCCCAATGCTCATAGCATGACTATTCACAATAGCCGAGTCATGAAGGCAACATAAGTGTCCATCAGCAGGCGCCTGGATAAAGAACATGGGGCACATGCTTAAAATGGAATATTACTCAGCGACTAAAAAGAACAAAATAATGCTATTTACAGGAATACAGATGGACCGAGACTGTCATACTGCGTGAAGTCAGTCAGACAGAGAGGGAGGAGTATTGTATGACATCCCTTATTTATGGAATCTAAAAAATGATACAAACAAACCTATTTACAATAGAGAAACAGACTCACAGAATGAATTTATGGTTGCTGGGGGATGGGGGATAAGACAGAAGAGAAGGGATAGTTCGGGAGTCTGGGAGCAACGTGTATACACTGCTAAAATTTAAAATGGAACCAACAGGTCCTACTGAAAGCATAGAGAAATGTGCTCAATATTACACGGCAGCCTGGATGGGAGGGGACTTTGGGAGAGAATCTGTTAGTCACTCAGTCGTGTCCACCTTTTTGTGACCCCATGGACTGTAGCCCATCAGGTTCCTCTGTCCACAGAATTCTCCAGGCAAGGATACTGGAGTGGGATGCCATTTCCTTCTCCACTGGGAGACAATGGATGCATGTATATGTATAGCTGAGTCCCTTTGCTGTCCACCTGAAACTGTAATGCCAACAAAGGTCCGTCTAGTCAGAGCTGTGGCTTTTCCAGTGGTCATGTACAGATGTGAGAGTTGGACCATAAAGAAAGCTGTGCACTGAAGAATTGATGCTTCTGAACTGTGCTGTTGGAGAAGACTCTTGAGAGTCCCCTGGTCTGAAAGGAGAGCCAACCAGTCCATCCTAAAGGAAATCAGTCCTGAATAGTCACTGGAAGGACTGATGCTGACGCTGAAGCTCCCAAAACTTTAGCTACCTGATGCGAAGAACTGACTCCGCAGAAAAGACCCTGATGCTGGGAAAGATTGAAGGCAGGAGGAGAAGGGGACAACAAACAATCAGATGGTTGGATGGCATCACCGACTCAATGGACATGAGTTTGAGCAAGCTCTGGGAGATGGTGATGGACAGGGAGGCCTGGCGTGATGCAGTCCATGGGGTTGCAAAGAGTCGGTCAGTCCAATAAAAAGTAACGCACTTTAAGAAATTAAGGAGCTTATTTTAAAATGTAAACGTATATGCTGAGTCCAAGGATGGTCTGATGACCTTGGGGAAGGAGATAAGGGGGACTCCGGCTCCAAGGAGAAGGCCAGCGGGAAGGCGGCATGGACCCTGGAACAGAGACGCCCGGTGGCCACTGTGCTCTCTACGACCCGGTAACACTCAGGGCGGGGAAGAGACTGGATTCAAAGCACGATGCGGTGTCGTCCGTGTGTGCAATGGGGAAAACCCCTCACACCACACAGACACCACTGCGGTCCTGCACAGTGATAAAGAGAAGCTTCTGGCAGGTCATGAGACAGGACACCTTCTCCAGCTGAGCAAAGGTTTCTCCCTCAGGACAGGAAGAGCACCAATCCTGGCAGAAAACAGCCACAAACCTGACCTTGTTAGAAGGAAGGACCTTTGTCCACAAGAGGCCCAGACACCCGACACAAAGAGCTTGTGTCCCACGTTTACAAATAATTATCAGTGTTTCCAGATAAGCATCTAAAATGAGAAAATAAAAACCCAGATAGCCAACATAAAAATGGGCAAGACTTCAGCAGAGACCTGGATGAACCCAGAGATGATCACACAAAGTGACGTCAGCGAGACAAATACCCCGTGAGAGCACGTATCCAAGGAATCCAAAATATGGCACAAGTGAGCTCACTGTGGAAACAAAGGCAGAGCCACAGATTCAAACACGAACTTACGGCCACCAAAGAGGCAGTGGTGGGAGAAGCGTCAACTAGGGGTCAGAGGTGAGCAGACACACCTCACCGTGCACAAAGCAGAGAGCAGCAAGGCCCCACTGTGCAGCTAAGGAACGGTATTTAGGGTCCTGCGATAATAACCATAGTGGAAAGGGATATGAAACAGGATGTGTATGTGTATACTTGCTGCTGTTCAGTCGCTCAGTCGTGTCCAAATCTTCAGACCTGTGGACTGCAGCGCGCCAGGCTTCCCTGTCCTTCACCATCTCCTGGAGCTTGCTCAAACTCGTGTCCATCGAGTCGCTGATGCCATCCAGCCATCTCGTCCTCTGTCCTCCCCTTGTTCTCCTGCCCTCAATTCTTCCCAGCATCAGGGTCTTTTCCAAGGGGTCAGGTCTTCTCATCAGGTGGCCAAAGTATTGGGGCTTCACCTTCAGCATCAGTCCTTCCAATGAATATTCAGGACTGATTTCCTTTAGGATTGACTGGTTGGATCTCCTTGCAGACCAGGGGACTCTCAAGAGTCTTCTCCAACACCACAGTTCAAAAGCATCAATTCTTCGGCTCAGCCTTCTTTACAGTCTAACTTTCACATCCATATTTGACTATTAGAAAAACCACAGCTTTGACTATATACGTGTAGTATATATGTGTAGCTTCCCAGGTGGTGCTGAGTGAGTGGAAGTCGCTGGGTTGTGTCCAACTATACACTATAAACTCCATGGCATTCTCTAGGCCAGGATACTGGAGTCGGTAGCCTTTCCCTTCTCCAGCGGATCTTCCTGACCCAGGAATGGAAGCGAGGTCCCCTGCATTGCAGGCAGATTCTTTACCAGCTGAGCCGTGAGGAAGCAGGTGGCACTAGGGGTGAAGAACCCGCCTGCCAGTGCAGGGGATGGAAGAGACGTGGGTTCCGTCCCTCGGTTGGGAAGAGGAGGGCATGGCAACCCACTACAATATTCCTCCCTGGGAGAATCCCATGGACAGAGTCGCCTGACAAGCCACAGTCCATGGGGTCGCCGAGTCGGACGCGACTGAAGCGACTTAGCATACACACATGTACATGTCTGTGTGTCTGTGTGTGTATACCTGAACCACTTTACACCAATGTAAATCAGCAAGACTTCAATTTAAAAAAAGAAAAGGAAAACAGTCTTGCACAGATTTGCACAGATACTCAGTAGTCGAGCATCAACTCTGCTGGGGGCGTGCACCCAGCTCACATTCCTAAGTCCCATCTGAGGCCGCACCAAGCAGGGAAGCAGCCGGGTGTTGGGATGTCAGGAAGGACAAGTCTCACAGAGCGGTCAGGCCCTTCCACCTGCTACCTGGTCAGCCTGCTGGGCCCAGACTGAGCCCACACGCCCAGAACTCAAGGGACAAGGACAGGGAAGCCATAACTGGTCCACAAGGATTCTGTTCACTCAAAACAGGAGTCTACGATGACCCATGGCCCACAGCCCACTTTTATGAATAAAGTTTCCTGACACACAGCCAGCACCTCTGATCACAGCCTCTGGCTTCTTTCATTACAGCAGCAGAGATGAGTTCCGACAACAGGGACTTTGGGACCCTCAGAGCCTCAACCTTTGGCCTTTACGGATTTAAGGGATGGAATCGGGCCCTTACCTGACTGTGGATTTAAGGCACAAATTGTATTGCTTGTGGCATTGCAGGGTTGAAGGATGGCACCGTTTTCACACCTGAGAGAATAAAGAAATTCTGAGCATCATTTCCCCTCGCTCGGGCCGGCCCAGACAATGTTACTCAACACCCACCAGTCAGGGGTTAGAGGGACCAACCCAACCTCCTCGGCAGGCCCATGAGAAGTGTGGCATGTGCCGGGATGTATGGGCCACACTGGATCAATGAGAATAAAACTTAGGAATCTCTGATAGATGGGGGAAGTGCCCCCGTCTCTGTCCCCGGATAGAGCTGTGTGTGTGGCCACGAGGACTGGACCTGACGTGGCCGTACCTCTGCCGGGAGGGAAAGCAGCCTGAGATGAAGCTCCTGGAGAAGGGGACAAGCCAGAGCTGATCACCCCAGACCTGGAGGGTGTCCTTGCTCTGGACCTGGCAGGTTCCTGAGCCAACAGTGCAAGCTGGTCTGAGTGGTATTTAAGAATCTACAGATGCAGGTGATTTTGCAAGTGGCTTTACCACTGTGTCTTCTTCAAAGTCTGCTCCAAATCTAAGCACACCGGAAACCACAGAAGGCAACCGGATGTGGAAACAGGGTCTCTGCAGATGTAATCCTTTAGGAGGAGGTCACACCGGATCAGGGTGGGCCTCAGTCAGTGAGCAGCGTCCTCACAAGAGGGAAGATGTATGCAGAGAGAGAGAAGCCATGTGAAGACGCTGAGAGAGCGCACGGGAGACCATCCCTGGAAGGCGGAAGCAGAGACTGAAGCGAAGCGTCCACAAGCCGAGGAGCCAAGGAGTGCCGGCAAAGCTGCGGAAGCGTGAGATTCCTCCCGAGAGCCCACGGAGGGAGCCTGGCCCTGCGGACACCTTGATTCCGACTTCTGGTCTCCAGAACTGTGAAAGGATACATTTTTCTTGTTTTTCAAAAGCCTCCGGTCGCGGTGCTTTGTAACATCAGGGGCAGAAAACACTCACTGGCCATCCCACCTGGGCCGGGCCAGGGGGCGCCCCCCTGCCTACAGCTCTCCTCCCCTTGACGTCCCGCGGCTCCACCCTCTGTCCCGCCCTCCCTGCCTCCGCTCTAGGGCTCTGTCTCCTGCTGCCTCTCTGTCCCTGTGAGCCCATCACTGCACACGTGTTGGGGTGCTCTCCGCCACTGCTGGGGCCCAGGCCTGCAATACGACCCCGCAGGCCACAGCGGGGCTCACAGTCACACATGAATGAGGGAATGAAAGGAGGGAGAAATGGGTGAGCAATGACTCCAGTTCACCCCTACATGGAAACTTGCAGGTGACTCGTCTGCCTTAATCCTCAGGGCTCCTCAGTGGGGCTGGTGTTACCATTAGCCCCATTACACAGATGGGAAAACAGAGGCTCCGGCCAGGGAGTGGCTGAGTAAGTGACCCACAACCAAACAGGTGAGGGGAGAAGAGAACGCCCGCCCAGGCCTGCTGGCCGGCCCCCACCGCTGGGTGGCACCTTGTACACCGCAAGCAGTTCTTTATGCAGTCCACGGAGTCACAGTAGAACTTGCCCGGCTGGCACTGGCACTCCTGGTCGCTGGTCGTGGAGCAGTGCTTCACCACTTCCTGATCTGCTGGAAGCGGGCCGAGGGTCAGTCACCAGGGCCTGGACTCTGTCCTGCCCCCCGGCCACGTCCAGGTCCAGTCACAGGCTCAGCACGTGCACCCACCTCCAGACGTCCCCCCTGCCGTCTGGGTGTCTGAGGAGGAGCTGCGGGTGCCCTGGCAATCTGGGCTGGGGGCAGAGGGCCACCTGCTCAGATACACTCTAGATCAACCTGTCTGCTCATTTCCCCAGGAAGATCACAACAGCCCTACTCGGTGTGGACCGAGAACGGTCTCTCCCAGCATCGCTGGGGGGTTTCGCCCTTCCAGCTGCGAAGGTCTGGGTCCCGGGACTGCACCCACATCTCACGTCTATGCGGCTGTTTCCACGGGGCCAACTCTCTGCCCCCACGTGAATGTCACTCCGCCTCACTGTCTCTGCTCAGAGCCGAATACGAGGGGCAGCTAGGGTGCTATCTTGCTTTTCATCTTCCAGGAAAGAAAGAAGCTGTTCCAGCAGGTGTGAGCACAGCAAGGTCATGACAACTCCTGCTGGGGTGCTTTACCTTTTTATTTGATTTATGCGTTTGTTTCTGGCTGGGCGGCTCTTGCCCCCTGTATGCCCACTCTCTCTAGTTGCGGCGAGCGGGCGCTACTCTTTGTTGTGGCTTCTCATTGTGGTGACTTCTCTTCCTGCAGGGCATGGGCCTAGGGGGTGTGGGCACAGTGGTTGTGGCCCACGGGCGCAGCTGCTCTGTGGCACGCATGATCTTGGAAAAGCTGGGGATGAACCTGTGTGCCCTGCATCAGCAGGTGATTCTTAACCGCTGGACCGCCAGGGGAGTCTCATATCTTTACCTCTTAAAAGTAAAAACCGTATCAGCTTAAAGTCTATGGCAAGATGAACTGATTTACACATTGATACACTGAAATTTTCATTGGGAATGCATAAAATCTAAGCACCATTCCAGGAAAACCTGATCCTTATACAACACCAAATGAGTTCCCTGGTGGTCCAGTGGTTAGGACTGGAAGCTTTCACTTCCAGGGCCCAAGTTCAACTCCTGGTCGGGAACTAAGATGTTGCAAGCCACACAGCATGGCCCCAACGAAAGAAAAACAAAACCCTGAGCCTTCTGGTTTACTACATTGTGGTATTTCTCTCTGTATTTATATTTCATTAAAGGTGGTTTTTTCACATATATATTTATACATGTTTTGCTAGATTTATTCCAATTTTTTTTTTTTTTTTGCCAATGCAAGTGGTATTTTTGAATTACACTTCAAGGGTGGTGGAGGGGAGGCTGAAGAGGAAGGGGACATAAACATACACTTAGCTGATTTACATTTTTGTGCGGCAGAATCTAACTCAACATTGCAAAGCAATTACACTCCAATTAAAGATAAATAAAATGGAAAATTACCTATTTAAACAATGTCATCGATACACAGAGATAGAAGAACTTCTGTGTACCGTACTGATGCTCAGCAAGTCTGAAAGCCTAATGACCTGCAGCTGCTTCTTTAGGCACCACACACACTCCCTGATGAGGGCTCCCCCCGCACTCCTCTGGGACTACTCATTGCCCCTGGGGAGGTTCCCATGAGCTGGGTCAACGGCGCACGTGAGCCGGACTGCCACCCCTTACCCTCTCGGCACTGGGCACATGGCACGCATTGAGGCTCTTCGCTGAGATGAGGTCTGAAAGTTACAGACTCGCACTGTGAGCAGGCTCCGATGTGGTGGTCCTGGTCTATGTGTGTGCTGATGTAGTAGCCTGCATGAGATGGGACACAGAAGGGTGGTGGGGACCCCACCCAGTCTCTGAGGCCTCAGCTGGAGGAGGTCTTGAGGCACCTGGAGACCAGACCCCCCGCACAGTACCCCCACCCACCCTGGCCTCCTGGGAACAGCTGGTCTGATCCCAGGCCACAGGTGTCCGTCCCAGAGACCAGGGGCCCAAATCACCCCCCAGCTTTTACCGATGCCCTGCAGCGCCTGGGCGCTGGAGCAAGGCCACAAGACTTCAAGTCAGACCAACGGCGTCCCTTTGTTCCCTACACGTGGTTCCTGCAGGTGTGCGTGAATGCAGAGATCTGTGTGTATGAACGTCTGTAGTGTGTGTACAGGTGGGTGGGCTAGGGAGTGTGGGGAGGGTACAGGGCTATGGGTCCAGGTACCAGGTGCTTGGGCTCTGAGCTACGGGCCCCTGGAAGGCATAGGTTCCTGGACGAGATACATGGTGTGTGCAGGTGTGTGCGGGGAGGGGGGATGCCCGTGGTGAGGGGACAGCTGCCCCTCACAGAGGGGGCTGGGAAGGGACTTCGCTGATCACATGGGTGTGTGTCTGTGTGTCTGGACGGGGTTCAGGGTGCTGGTGGCTGCCAAGGACAGACTCTCCCCCGCCCCAGACAGCCAGGTTCTCCCCGCAGGCTGCCCCCAGCTCTGCTCAAAGGGTCTCCGACCTCCCCTCTCCCAAGCAGGAAGTCTTCCCTGCAAAGCTCTGGAAATCGCCCCAGACTCACCAGCCGGGCAGACTCTGCTGCAGGAAAGGTTGCCTAGGACCTCATATTCGCCTGGGTTACAAAAGGTCTTCCCCGTTGCCATCATCACCTTCAATGAGAGAGGGGACACGGGCATTTTCAGAAGATTTTCTCCCTCCTGATGGGAGCAGACACTGACACCCCCGGGTGCGGCCTCCCTTGGGAGGGGACGTCGGCGGGCAGGCTCAGGTCGGGGACTTTCCTCGGGCTCCCTGCTGCTCCACTCGCAGTACGGAGCAGGGCTGTGTGGGGAACACGCTCTTTCACCCCAAATGCGTGTGGATCTGCTGACACCTCCGTGGCTGACGTCTGTTCCCTGTGCCTGGTCAGAAGTAGACCCTTTGTGGTCGTGATCCTTTGGAGTTTCGTGAGTCTTTGATTTTCTTCTAGCATACAATTCCTGTTCTCAGCAGCTGCACATAGACTTTGTCAAGAGAGGCCACTGTCTGTGTGTTGGGAACAGGGATCTGAGCATCTGTGTCTGAATGTGTACACAGGAGCCCGTCAATCACAAGGTCCCAGGAACTGCACATCCGTACCATTTCCTATCCTGCTCGACTTCTTGGCTTTGAGGTGTATTGAGCTCTCGTACCACGTCTATGGACTCCAGATTCCGTCATGAGATCACATCATTCTCCGCTTTCTGTATTCTGAGGAGCTCCTGTTCATATACGGTTTCATGTTTATTTCTGAAGGACAGTTCAGCCTCAGCTGTTCGCTGAATTCTGTGTTTTTGAACTTGCCTACATGTTGAAATGTGTTCGTTACCACAACGTTGAGAGCCCTGATGCCTTCCTGGACGTACACAGGAGGGCAGGAGTCCCTCCTCAACACATCCTGGAAACACAGGTCCAGTTGGGTCCACCCAGGGCTGCTGCCTTCCCCTGCCAGCTCTCAGCGTAAAGTATAGCCTTTCGGCACCTGGTTTTCATGTCTTTGGTTGGTGATCTTGACATTTAAAATGGTCCCCTCGGGTCCAAAGGTTAAGGCTTTGCGTTTCCACTACATGGGGGGGCACATGTACTATCCCTGGCCGAGGAACTGAGATCAAGCACGCCGTGTGCCTCGGCAAAAAAGGAAGAAAAGCAAGGTCTCCTAGCTAGTCTCACTTGGTGTTCTGAAGGACAGAAGGCTGCGATGTGTCTACATTTGTAGAAAAAAGGCATCTTAAAGAAACTTCATACAGGCAGGCCATACAGTGCCACTGGCCGTGAGTTCCCAGTTAGTGAATTAAGTATATATTAAGTCAGGTGTCTTTAAATAGAAACACATGTAAAGAGAGATTATATATTGACAGGTTGGTGGAGGACAAACAGATGGATGTGAGACTTGGACCATAAAGAAGAATTGATCCTGTCACATTGTGGGGCTGGTTGAAGACTCTTGAGAAGCCCTTGGACAGGAAAGAGATAAACCAGTCCATCCTACTGAAAATCAACCCTGACTACCCTTTGGAAGGACTGTTGTTGAAGCTTAAGCTCCAATACTTTGGCCCCCTGACGGGAAGGGCTGATTCACTGGAAAAGATCCTGATGTTGGGAAAGATGGAGGGCAGGAGGAGAAGGGGACGACAGAGGATGAGATGGTTGGATGGCATCACCGACTCAACGGACATGAGTTTGAGCAAGCTCAGGGAGATAGTGAAGGACAGGGAGGCCTGGTGTGCTGCAGTCCATGGGGTTGCAAAGACTTGGACACGACTTAGCGCCTGAACAACAACAATGAATGAAACTACTGAAACCACAAGCAAGGGTAGCGGATCAGTGGGTACAGGGGGAAGAAATGAATACGGGTGTTTCTTTTTACCTACAGTTTTGCCTATAGATTTGTGTTTACAAGTTAAACAAAATGGGATAAATCCCTACAATGGACTATTATGGATGAGCCTTGAAAAACATGAATGGCTCTTGAAATTCTTATGCTAAGTAAAAGAAGTCAGTCATAAAGCTCGCGCATTATATGACTGCATTCGCATGAGACATTTAGAATCGGGACACTAGGAACCAGAGACGGAGTAGACTGGCGGCTGCTCAGGGCGAGGGGAGAAGGGGAGGTGTGGAGGGGAGAAGGGGAGGTGTGCTCGGTCGCTCAGTTGCGTGGGGCTCTCTGCGACCCCAAGGACTGTAGCCCGCCAGGCTCCTCTGTCCATGGGACTCTCCAGGCAAGAATGCTGGAGAGGGTTGCCATGGCCTTCTCCAGGGATCTTCCCAACCCAGGGATCGAACTGAGGTTTCCCTCATTGCAGGCAGATTCTTTACCTTCTGAGCCACCAGGGAAACAAAATGGGGAGACAGAGGTTGATTTAAAAAAAGGGATTTCTTTTTGAGGGGAAAAATGTTCTAAAATAGACTGTGGTGATGGTTACACAGACCATGAAAATACTAACAACAAAAAAAGACCTATTTAAAGGGGTGAAATCGTATGGCGTGTGCATTACTTTTCACATACTTTCATCTCGCGAGCTGCTTGGGGCCGCCTTGGGGCCTCCCTGCAGCGCGCGGGCTTTCTCCGGCCGCTGCCCGTGGCGGCTGCTCTCTGGCTGCAGTGCACGCTCGTCCCGCTGCAGCAGCATCTCTCCTTGCCGAGCACAGGCTCTGGAGCTCGGGCTCAGTAACGTGGCGCTCAGGCTGAGCTTCCCTGTGGCACGTGGAGCCTCCCAAGCTCAGGGATCGAACAGGCGTCCCCTGCATTGCAAGGTGGACCCTTAACCACTGCACCGCCAGGGAAGCCCTGATATGTGAATTATTTCTCAAGAAAGCTGCTTTTTTAAAGTTAAATAGAAAAGGATAAAGAGAGGCTTAGGCAAGACTCCAACTCTACTCAAGGTCTTCAGTGGGACACTGGGAAAAATCTGAAGGTGGTCTGCAGACCCACCAACACCAGTTCCCCGCCCCCTCCCATTTTCAGCAAAAGTATCACAAGGCGCTCAAAGAAACAGGAGAGCATGGGCTACTCAGAGGAAAAAACAAACCTGATAGAAACCATTCCTGAGCAAGACCAGACGGCAGAGTTACTAAGCAAAACTCTGAAGCGACTGTCTTAAAGATGTTAAAGTGCTAAAGGAACAGGGACAAAGTCAGCAGAATAATACAGGAACAAGACAAGATCAGTAAAGACAGAGGAAACTGGGAAGGAAGCTAACAAGAAAACCTGGAGAGAGACAGCGCAGCAGCTGAGACGGACAGTTCACTCCAAAGGATATGTGAGCAGGCAAAAGACAGGGTCAGAGAACATGAAGGCAAGACATTTGATAACCGAAAGAAATAAAGACTTAAAAACTAAACACCACTTAGAGTACTTACAGCACCCTGTCGGGGGAGCTCACACATGAGCCGTGAGGCCCCAGGAGGAGGAGGGAGGGAGAAAAAGGGGGCAGGGAGATTATTACAAGAAATAATGGCCTGCTGCTGCTGCTAAGTCACTTCTGTCGTGTTCGACTCTGTGCGACCCCATAGATGGCAGCCCACCAGGCTCCCCCGTCCCTGGGATTCTCCAAGCAAGAACACTGGAGTGGGTTGCCATTTCCTTCTCCAATGCAGGAAAGTGAAAAGTGAAAGTGAGGTCGCTCAGTTGTGTCTGACTTTTAGCGACCCCATGGACTGCAGCCTACCAGGCTCCTCCGTCCATAGCATTTTCCAGGCAAGAGTACTGGAGTGGGGTGCCATCGCCTTCTCCGAAATAAGGGCCTAAAACATCCTAAATTTGATATAGGATATAAATCTAAGAGGCTAATCAAACTCTCAGTAGGATGCATCCAAAGAGAGTCACATTGAAACATATAATCAAACTGTCCAAAGACAAAGAAAATTTTGAAATCAGCAAGACAGAAATGATAGGAATCCTCAATCAGATTACTAGATGTCCCACCAGACACCACGGATTCAAGGTGGCAGTATGCTTGATACATTCAAGATGCTAAAAAAACGAAACAAAAACACTGTTCCCTGGAATTCTATGTCCAGCAACACTGGGAGTTTGCTGATATGCAGCCTGCCCTGGAAGAAATGTTAAAGTGAGTCTGGCTGAAACAAAAGGACACCACACAGTAAGTCAAGGCCACACGAAAAGAAAAAGGGTAAACACCGAGATATTATGAAAGGCAGTGTTATAATATTGCTGTGTTCAACATTTATTTCCCACACAATTTTTTTTTTGGTGACCCTCATCGTTCCTTGGTGTATGTGCATGCCCAGCTCTCTGCAACCCTATGGACTGCAGCCCACCAGGCTCCTCTGTCCTTGGGATTTCCAGGCAAGAATACTGGAGCAGGTTGCTGTTTCCTCCTCCAAGGGTTCTTCCTGACCCAGAGATCGAACCCAAGTCATCTCTGGCACTGGCAGGCAGATTCTTTACCACTGAAACACCTGGGAAGCCCCACTTTCCAACACATTTTAAAGGCAAATGCATAAAACAATTATTCGTCTGTTTTATGCACAGAACATAAATATGTCATTTTGTGACATCAAAAAATTGTTAGCAATGAAAAATAAATTTAGCAAAATTACAGGGTACAAAACCAACACAAGAAATTAAATACATTTCAATACACTGACAGGGAACAATTAAGAGAAATGAAGAAACTTAATCCATTTCCTATAGCATGAAAATAAATAAAACAGTGAAAAGTGAACAGAAGCAAGGTGAGAGATGGAAACAGAGAAGGATAGACAGTCCTTAAAGAAACCGTGAATAAGTGTAAGGACGCCCTGTGCTCAGTGGCTGGAAGACTTCACATTGTGTAGATGTCAGCACCATGCCACCTGATTGACAGATTCAACAGAATCCCTTTCAAAATCCCAATGAATGTTTTTTGCACAAAGGAAAATCCACACAGAAATTCATATGGAGTCTCAAGGGACCCACAGTAGCCAAAAGGGTCTTGAAAAAAAAGAACAAAGTTAGAGAACTTACACTTCTTGATTTTGAAACTTACTGCAAAGATACAATAATCAAAACAGTTGGCTAGTTGCTAAGTCATGTCCGACTCCGTGACCCCATGGACTGTAGCCCACCAGGCTCCTCTGTCCATGGGATTTACCAGGCAAGGATACTGGAGTGGGTTTCCATTTAGATACTTGCATAAGACAAATATCTGGAATAGAACAGAGTCCGAAACAAGCCCTCACATATGTGGTCAAGTGATTTTTGACAAGAGTGCCAAGAACATTTCATGGGGAAAGAACAGTCTTTAGAGGAAATGGTATTGAGAAAACCAGACACCTGTGTGCAAACAAATGGAGTTAGACCCTTGTTATTGTTCACTTGCTCAGTCAGGTCCGACTCTCTGTGACCCCATGGACTGCAGCACGCCAGGCTTCCCTGTCCTTCACCATCTTCTGGAGCTTGCTCGAATTCATGTCCATTGAGTCAGTGATGCGACCCCATGGACTATACATCCCATGGAATTCTCCAACCCAGAATACTGGAGTGGGTAGTCTTTCCCTTCTCCAGGGGATCCTCCCAACTCAAGGATCAAACCCAGGTCTCCCACACTGCAGGCAGATTCTTTACCAGCTGAGCCACAAGGGGGGCACAATCAAACATAAAATTTTTAAATAAAAGATCTCACTATAAACACTGCTGGAAGAAAACCTGGGAGAAAACAGGAAGCTAAAAGCACAGGCATAGAGGACAAACTGATCCACTGGGTTTCATCAAAATAGAAAATTTCTACAGAAGATACGGTTAGGAGAGTGACGAGACCAGCCACAAATTCGGACAAAACCTTCAAAAGGGTATATCTGACCAAAGCTTTATATCCAAAGCACATGAAGAGTACTTAAAACTGAACAACCAGGAAAAAAAAAAAAACTTAAGAAAATGAGCAAAAGATTAAAACAGATACTTCACCAAGAAAGATTTATCACTGGCCAATGGGCAGAAGAAAAGGCACCGAAGCACCTCCCCTGGGGCCAGAGCACAATGAAGTCGGCGGAAGACGCAAGCTAGGGCTTTTAAACTTCCGCTCCCTGTGCAGAGGTCCTGACTAGTCTGGTTTCCACTGCCTCAGCGCCGCTCCACCGCAAACCGTGCGCTCACCCCCGCCGGGCTCCGCCCCACACCAGCGCTCCCTTCTCAGCGCTCCCTTCTCCTCCAGCTCCCCCGTTCCCATCTCCACCGGGCTCCCCTCCCCACCAGGGCCCCCTTCTCCTCCAGCACCTCCGTTCCCATCTCCGCTGGGCTCCCCCCCCACCAGGGCCCCCTTCTCCTCCAGCTCCCCCCGTTCCCATCTCCGCCGGCTTCCCCCCGCCCCCCACCAGCGCTCCCTTCTCCTCCAGCTCCCCCCGTTCCCATCTCTGCTGCGTTCACCAACACCCCACCAGCGCTCCCTGCTTCTCCAACACCCCCGTTCCCATCTCCGCCGGGCTCCCCCGCAGCGCACCCTTCTCCAGCGCCCCCCGTTCCCCGCTCCGCCGGTCTCCTCGGCGCCCGTTCGTCGCCCACCGCCCCGCGCCCATTCGCCGGCCCCCACCCCGCCCCGCCCTTTCTCCGCCAGCCCCCTCAGCGCTCCCCGGCAGGCAGAGCGGGTACAGCAGGCTGGACACCCATGGGGCTCAGAATGGGGAAGATTCCCCGCTGGGCATCTGGGTGCGGGGTGTTACCGGTTTCCTTTCTGATGAAACTCACGCTTAATCCAAGTTTTTCCTCTAGGGTCCCCCTGCCGGTGCCAGCCTCACTGGGGCGCGCGCCCCGGCACAGCGTCCCCCCCGGATCCGCGGGTCCTCCCACCCCGAGCCCAGCAGCCCAGGCCCCGGGCCCCGCCCTTGCCGTCCCACCTGATTCATGAGCAGTATCAATAACACCACAGCGTGCACGAGCAAGAACACACCGCGCATCCAGACCATGGCAACGCTGCGGAGGACCGGGCGGCGACCCATTTAAGGCAGACCTGAGCACCGCCCCCTCCGGAGGGTGACGCCGCCGCCGCCCAATCGCGAGCGGGCTTCCGGCTCGCGGAGTCCTGGAGAACCGCCCTTTCGGCTTCTCGCGAAGCCCAGCGAAAGCGACGCGGGGGTGGGATGAGGGGCGCCGGGGCGGGGCGAAGGACTGTCAAGAATATCGGCCCTGCGCTTCCCTGACCGCGCCGCCAACCCACTTTTGCACGCCCCGGGAGCCCAGGCCCCAGCCCTAAGCCCAGCCGAGGAGGTCCCCGCGGCGCGCGCGCCCTCGGGCCCAGATGCCCCAGCGGCTCTGGCGAGGGATCGGAAGCTGCTGCAAACGTCGCTTCTGTCTCCCCTCCCTCCTCGACCCCCCGGATCCTCTGAGCTGCTGGTTAGAGCCACGTGGGTGGGATGTCCTGCAATGGATGAGAGGATTCAAGGGGGTGAGAGAGACCCTTCCTTCCTGCGGAGAGCAGGATGGAGCCCACCACATCAACAGGGGGCATCAGGCCCCTTCACTCCTGCACCTCCTCCAGCGTCCCCCACCCCCGCCTAGAATCCCATGCTCCAGGAGGGGCCGGCCAGCTCTTGAGTCTCTGAGCCCTGAACAGACCTGGATCGCGTCTGCTAGAAAGTCTTTCTACTAGAAGTTGCTCTCACTCCCCCTAAGCGGTGACAAGGTGAGGGGACAGGCACCATGTAAGTTCCTCCTGCGGCTCTGGGGAAGCTAGAGGGCAGGGTGTGGCCCTGAGTCCGGGCCCTCCTAAGTTTCCACCCTCCCTGACCGCCATTCCATCCTCTTCCTGCCCAGCTGCCCTGGGAGGCAGGCCAGCCACTGTCGATGGGCCAGGAAGGGGGTGCTGAGTGGGGTGTGGGGTGCAAAGCACAGCTCTGAACCCCACATCATTCTAGACTTTTCACCACCAGCATCTAGATGCCCAAGAGCTGACCGGATGGACCCAGAGGCCAAGGCCAGGTCCTCACGGCTCGGAGGAGCTGCCTGACACAGGAGCGCGTCGTGACCATCTGTCTGGGCACTGGTCCCCTGGGACTATGCCCACCCAGCTTTCTTGTCATTTTTCATTGTTGATATAGATGAGTCCTCGGCCTACCAAGGACAGGAAGAGAATTCTGGAGGAGACTCCGAGGGTGCACGGGCCGGGGGGTGGAGGGGCTGGTGGGTCAGGCTGCACCTGGCTGGCCCAGTCTGCCCTGAAAGGTCCAGGATGCAAGACAGGTGGCCCAGGGCGCCACGGAGAGAACAGGTAGAGGACATGGTGCCTGGGGGAGGGTATGTTCTAGGAAGGCCTTAGGGTCCTGCTTGGTTATAGTTCCAACTCTGTGACATTCTGAGAAAAAGCAAAATGATGGAGCCTGTAAAAGGATCAGTGGTTACTAGGGGTTGGGGGGAGAGGAAGGGATGGATAAGTGAATTAATCTATTTACATATAACCTTAAGAGACCTTTGGATGGTGAATTATTCTGTGACCCTGTAAATGTGGAAACATGGCCCAAGCATCTGTCTAAACCTGTGGAATGCACAGCAGAGTGGGTGTGCCCTAATGTACACTAAGGACTTGGTGTGCACGTGCGCTCTGGCTGTGTCCCTGCCGGGAGCCAGCATGGAGAATCCCGCCCGTGGCAAAGGTCATGAGGAAAGGGGCCTGACATACGCAAAGGTGGAATCAGGCCTCAGGGACCACCCCCCCAGACTTTCTCGAGCATCTACCCCCAAAACAGAGTCTGCCTGCTTTACTGTGTTATGCTTTCCACTTACTCTTCTAACATTACAGGGGGGCTGTCCCCCACCACCTTCCTCTAAAAGAAAATTAACTTAGAGCTCCAGTTAATAGTCTCCTGGACGTAACAAGAGTGTTTCAATCCAAAAACCCCTCTGATGGCTTTCTAGCCTGCCTGACAGATCTATTCGGAGTCTTACAGCTATGCATGTGATTGTTTAGAGCCTCCCGACCGCCAGAGGCACAGGAGGCTTAAAACATCCCAGGAGCGTAGGGGCTTCCGAAGAGTCAGAATCACTAGAATAGAACTGATTAACAGTTTCATTGTTGAGCCAATATGCTGCCAAGTTTTCATACTTTTTATTTGTTGATATAGTTGGTATGTAGAAAAAACAGGTAGTAGCCCTGGTATTAACAACATTAGATCTTTGAGTTAAGTACTTTCTTTGTTATAACCCATTGCACATTTGTTTTACAGAAATGTAACTTTATTTAGTACTTTGAGGGTAATGCAGATTAAAGAAAAAACACTTCAAGGGAAAATGAGTTTTCTGGTTGATAGACATTTATCTAGGAAAAGAGCCATAAAATATTAACAGGCCTCTTGGCCAGAAGATAATGTAAATCACCTGAGAACTTATGTATACGGGAAAGTATGCAAAAAAAGCCTGGCTTCAATAAGGGTCAGGACTGTTACCCCTGCATAACTCTGCATATTCCATTATTTCTTGATGTACAACTTGCGGTATATAAGCTGATTTTGAAAATAAAGTTGTGAGTCTTGCACCAATGCTGGGCTCCCCCATGTCATTCTTTTCTTATTCTCCTTCTCAGGCTAAATTCCCATCTGGAGCATAGAGGTTCACCATGTCTACGTATTTGCCTGGGCTTCTAAGACCAACGTGAGAGGGAGCCCAAGGTCAGGTACCCTCCGGCATTCAAGCAGGCACCTTTGGCCTACGTAGACGGTGCAAGCCCCTTGTCTCAGGGCTTTATTGGCTTTCTATGTAAACCAAGGAATACAGCTTCTTTTCTCCTCTATTTTTTCCTCTATACTATTCTTTCCTACTCTCTCTATATTTCTAAATAAATAAGTCTCTCCTCACCGATGCTGTCTCCCCTTCGAATTCCCTGGATCCACCGGGGCTGGACCCCGGCATGTCCCCATGGAGGCCAGGCATCCAGTGTATATGTGGATTCCTACCTCACATCCTAGGGGCTTCCCTTGTGGCTCAGCTGGTAAAGAATCTGCCTGCAATGCGGGAGACCTGGGTTTGATCCCTGGGTTGGGGAGATCCCCTGGAGAACGGAAAGGCTACCCACTCCAGCATTCTGGCCTGGAGCATTCCATGGACTCTTCAGTCCATGGGGTTGCAAAGAGCCGGACACGACTGGGCAACTTTCACACTCACCTCATATAGTACACAGAAGGGAAGTCCATGTGCATCGAACATGCAAATGAAAACCAGAAAGCTGTAGAGCTGAGTAGGAAGACGCAGCTCAGCGCTGCGGACCCGCGGCTGGGGCGTGTGAAGCGCTTCTCAGACAAGACTTAAAACCTACAGCTGGTGAGGCTCAAACCTGATACACCCGCTTCCACTGATACCAAGCTTTCTGTTGACAAAAGGACACTGCAGACAACGTCACAGGGGCCAGCAGATTGGGGGGGGCCTGCACAGAGTCACAGTGAGTGGCTCTAGAACACGTCACCCTTGTCTGAGTGGCTTCAAACCACAACAACTTATTCCCAAGAGAGCAGAGACGGGCACAGATACACAGAGGAGGAGGACACGGGGCGACCAGGGCAGAGACTGGACAGATACGCAGAGGAGGAGGACACGGGGCGACCGCGGCAGAGACTGGACAGATACACTGAGGAGGAGGACACGGGGCGAACGTGGCAGAGACTGGACAGATACGCAGAGGAGGAGGACACGGGGCGACCAGGGCAGAGACGGGCACAGATACACAGAGGAGGAGGACACGGGGCGACCGCGGCAGAGACAGGTACAGATACACAGAGGAGGAGGACACGGGCGACCGCGGCAGAGACTGGACAGATACACAGAGGAGGAGGACACGGGGCGACCGCGGCAGAGACTGGACAGATACGCAGAGGAGGAGGACACGGGCGACCGCGTGTTTGGGTGCCTTCACCAGAACGCAAGGCCTTTGGGCGACTCGGCCAGCTCGGGGCCCTTGGCTCCCGCTGAATCAAGAGCAGGGAAAGCACAGGCATTGGAAGGCTCCATGGTGGGCATGGGAGGGGAGCCAGGGCTATCTGCATGGAGCTTAGAGCTCGGGCTGCGGGAGGACACATGCCCAGTCTGGGACCACGCTCACCTGCTCCACGAATTCAGCATCTCCTGTGAAGACAGACAGCGGATGTGGGATGTGCGGTTAGCTGGGGGCAGGAGGTTCTGCTCTAGGCTCTAGGGCTCTTGCATCGCCGGCGTGCCCTGCATCCCTCCCCCAGCCCAGGGACCCTGTCAGGGATGCCCAGGAGTGAGCCTGGCACGCCTCCCCACAGCTGTCTGGCCCCGCTATTTCTAGAACCTTCCAAGAGGCCTGGGCTTCACTACAGGGTTCCTGCAGTGTGTGCGTCCCCTTGGAGCCTGCCCCGCACACGGCCCGGCCCCAAGGTTGGCCTGGGCCTCCGACACCCACTGCCTCAGTGGCTGGTCCTCCATCTTGGAGCCCTGGCCTAGCTGCTGACAGCTCTGTGCCAGGTTCCTGGGAGGGGCTCATTCAGGGTGCAAGGACCCGCCCCCAGTTCGTGGAGACCAGGTGGCCCTGACGATGGGCCTGGTCCTTAGAACTCAGCCACCCCCACCTGCTTTCTGGCCCCTGCCATAGGTCAGGCATGGGTGGTCTTATACCGTTAGGGAGTCCAGAAATACAGGCTCGTCACGACTAAGACAACAGCCAAGTTTCCAAGCAGAGAGTACCGGTGTCTCCTCTCTGAAGGTGAAAGAGAGAAGACCCCCATGAGGTCAGCAGCCACAGGATAAAACAGAAAGAAACTCAGCAATTACCCCCAGCCTGTAACCAAAGGAAGAGAGGCAGGCCACGGAGACACTCCTGCGCCAGTGCGCTGCAGCCTTCCGACCCACCCGGGACACGGATGCGACCGAAGGGCTTATTGAAAGAACAGCCCTGGATGGGGGACTCTGCGTCTATTTTAAATGTCGCTGGAGCAGCGGCCGCATGGCAAAGGTCAGTTTTCATTCCAATCCCAAAGAAACGCAATGCCAGAGAAGGCTCAAACTACCGCACAAGTGCACTCATCTCACACTCTAGCAAAGTAATGCTTAAAATTCTCCAAGCCAGGCTTCAGCAGTACATGAACCGTGAACTCCAGATGTTCAAGCTGGATTTAGACAAGGCAGAGGAGCCAGAGATCAAATTGCCAACATCCGCTGGATCATGGAAAAAGCAAGAGAGTTCCAGAAAATCATCTCCTTCTGCTTTATTGACTACGCCAAAGCCTTTGACTGTGTGGATCACAATAAACTGTGGAAAATTCTTAAAGAGATGGGAATACCAGACCACCTGACTTGCCTCCTGAGAAATGTGTATGCAGGTCAAGAAGCAACAGTTAGAACTGGACATGGAACAACAGATTGGTTCCAAATTGGGAAAGGAGTACGTCAAGGCTACATATTGTCAGCCTGCTTATTTAACTTATATGCCGTGTACATTATGAGAAATGCCGGACTGGAGGAAGCACAAGCTGGAATCAAGATTGCCGGGAGAAATATCAATAACCTCAGATATGCAGATGACACCACCCTTATGGCAGAAAGTGAAGAGGAGCTAAAGAGCCTATTGATGAAAGTGAAAGAGGAGAGTGAAAAAGTTCACTTTTCAGATACAGAAATCGAAGATCATGGCATCTGGTCCCATCACTTCAGGGCAAATAGATGGGAAAACAATGGAAACAGTGAGAGACTGTATTTTCTTGGGCTCCAAAATCACTGCAGATGGTGACTGCAGCCATGAAATTAAAAGATGCTTGCTCCTTGGAAGAAAAGTTATGACCAACCTAGACAGCATATTAAAAACAGCGACATTACTTTGCCAACGAAGCTTCATCTAGTCAAAGCTATGGTTTTTCCAGTAGTTATGTATGGATATGAGGGTTGGACTATAAAGAAAGCTCAGCACTGAAGAATTGATGCTTTTGAGCAGTGGTGTTGGAGAAGACTCTTGAGAGTCCGTTGGAAAGCAAGGAGATCCAACCAGTCCATCTTAAAGAAAATCAGTACTGAATATTCACTGGAAGGACTGATGCGGAAGCTGAAACTCCAATACTTTGGCCACTTGATATGAAGAACTGACTCATTGGAAAAGACCCTGATGCTGGGAAAGACTGAAGGCAGGAGGAGAAAGGGACGATAGAGGATGAGATGATTTGATGGCATCACTGACTCAATGGACAAGAGTTTGAGTAAACTCCGGGAGTTGGTGATGGACAGGGAAGCCTGACGTGCTTGCAGTCCATGGGGTTGCAGACACGACTGTGTGACTGAACTGAACTGACTGAGTCTAAATGTAACAGTGCAAACAGATGAATGGCTAATAAAATCGGTACATTTATGTTATCATGTACATTTATATTATATATTATCATGGACATTCATATTATCCTGTACATTTATGTCATATATTACTCATGTACATCCTTACTATCACCTGAATCTCACAGAGCCTCAAAAAAAAACTGGAGCCCCAACCAGGTGACAGTAAGGGTGGAGCTTGAAAATGCCGTGCTGCAGCCAGGAATCCGGAGACGAAAGTAATTCACGTGTAATACACGTACTTTTGTAGCAAATGCCCGCAGGAGGCTGGTCTGGAGATGGAAGGCAGGTCTGTCTTGGCCGGGGCTGAGGGGTGGAGGGAGTCCTTGGGGGCCTCGTGGATGCCGGGTCTAGACAGAGGCAGCACTGAGTGCCACTAAGTTGTTTACTTAAAAGTGGTTAATTTCACGTTATGTGAACTCCATCTCTTTAAAAAAGATACAGGGTTTAAAAAGGAAAAAAAAGGATGACTCTTACCTGGGGCCGGCAGACGGCACACCATGTCAACGGTAGGTAGCATTGCAGCTTCGGACGACTACATGCCCTGAGGGACACCTGGGTGGAGAGAGATGCCCACAGGGTTCCTCCCTCCTGCCTCATCTGCACAGCCCACCCCTGGGTCAAGGTTGTCACCAACAGGAGGGAGGATCTCCCTGCGCCCAACAGGGCCCTGGCAGGCAGCACCCACACGAGGGGAACTCGTGGGGAGGGGGATGGGGAGGGCAGCGTAGCCTCACCCCAGGGGACCAGCATCACACACGGCACGCCCTCTGCCTCACTGGCAGGAAGCTTTACGGATTTTCCTTTTCTGTGAACATTTGTGGCCTTGCTGGTCGGCACAGGAACCGAGGAGAAAGGAATCGGCCCTGCTTTTAACACAGGGTCAGGAACCCAAAGTTCCACCCCAGTGGCTGCAGATTACAGGCTTATCATCCCCCTCTGTAGCCGCGCTCATCCCCAGGTGGGTTTGTCAAGACGGAGGACGACTTGTTCACTTGCCCTCCAGCCTCCCTGCTCTGGGCGCTGCGCTGAGTCGTGATGACTGTGGTTTTCTCTAGAGATCATGTCCTGGGCCCTGCTTGAACTATCGCCCATGTCCCCACCCTATTCTGGGAACAATCACGTTTATTCTTCAACCCCAAAGTCCGGATCACAGAGTGGAAAATGCTGAGGAACCTGCAGGCCAGCTGAATCCCCTCCAGCCTGCCCTTCCCCGTCCTGGTGACTGAGCCAGCCCCGCCCACAGCTGGCACAGGAGTCCTGACTCCCGCCTACACCAAAGCGCCAGACACTAGGGGTTCCCCAGGAAGCAGGTGCCAGAGCACCCCGGAGCAGCACCCAGAAAGCAGAGAGGAGATGCCCGCAGAACCTGAGGGCGGAGCACGGCCTTCCCCACAGGCAGCCTTCCCGCCTGGCCCGGCATCTTCTCCTCGGCTATGATGGGAAGGGTGATGCCCTTAGACACATCTGGGGAGCAGAGCAGGGCGGAGGCAGGTGGGAGCAGAACCCAGGAGGGTGGAGGCAGCTTGCTGAGTCTAGCTGGTGACCACGGGCCTTGTGTTCATGGCAGGTTATGACAGAGCGCGGTCGAGAGGGTCTGGAGAAAGTGTGGTGCCAAGAGGCAGGCAGGTCATGAATCAGAGAAAGGCAGGCAGAGAAACCTGCAAAGACAGAAAGAAGCAGAGAAAATAGAGTTTCCACAACAGGCAGTATCCCGGAAGGGAGACTCTCACCAGGTGGAGGTGAGCAGAGAGGAGGGAAAACTTGGCCCGAGTGGGCGGGGTAGAGAGTCAGGGCAAGGCTGTGCACACAGGGTGGGAGGGATCATGGCCCGATCCTCCACGAGGGCCTCCCCCGAGCAGGGTCACCCACGTGCTACAAGGGCTGCAGCTTTCAGAGCATCCCACGTGGTCGTAGAAATAGCCCAATCGGCACTGGCTCACTTGGTCGTGTGCCCTCCTCCAACACTTCCTCATCTGCAGGACCGGAAAGACAGCGTTGGTCAGGGGGTGGGGGGGGGGGTCGGTGGAGGTGACAGGTCCGGGGCTGGGGGGGAGGGGGTCTGTGGGGGTTGTTGGGTGGGGGGATGGGGGGTCTGTCGAGGGGGTGTCCGGGGGCAGAGGGAGGTCTGTTGGGGGGGCCGGGGGCAGAGGGGGCCCCCAGGGAACAGTGGGTTCCCTCCGGGATGGTTCATGGGACTCCATGCTGTGCTTTGAAGGGAAACCCCCAGGGAGGCCCCTCGTGAGCTGAGCACTGAACCTGCCAGCCTGGGGTTTCCTTTCCCGCATGCACCCAGCCTCTTGGTGAGGTGAGCACTGAACCAGCCGGGGGTTTCCTTCCCCACGTGCACCCACCACCACAGGCCGAAGCCTAGAACTTGGGTGCTGCTGAGAAGGGTCCCAGACAGATCCAGCCCCCCACAGCCCTCCACCCAAGGTGGTCCTGACATGCAGGCCCACCACCAGGGTGAGGCCCACCACCAGGGTGAGGCCCACCACCGTCCACTACAGTGGTCCCGGAATACTCATTCCTGTTGCCGTGAGCTCCCTTCGGCTCCTGGGACCCTGAGCCCCTCCTCACGAGCTAGAGAGGACCCTGGGAAGGGTCCCTGGCCGAAGCCCTCTGCTATGGCCGATCCCTATTTAATCTGACCCACTGGCTTCTCCACACTATCAGGATTGCAGCCCTCTGTGGCAGACGAAAAACTGGAACGCTTTTCCCAGCAGCTTGTTCCCGTGTCAGCCTCACGGAATCCAGGCCAGCAGGCTCACTGAAGTCCTAACGCAGCCCCGAGCTCGGGGGACTGTCTCATTTCGGTCACAGGAAGTCCAGCTTCAGCTAAACCCCTGGGAGGCAGTCCCCGGGGCCTGTGGGGACACAGTTTCCACCTCGTCCTCCAAAGATGAACAGGGGAAAAGTTTCAAGAAACATCGGATCTCAGGAACTTTGTCTCCGCCAGCACCCCCTGGGAAGCCCTGGATCCCAGGAACTTTGAACGTGGACAGAAGGTTAGAGAATTACTGTTCCTTTTACTGAAGGGAGCGCACCTTCCCTCTCAGGAAACGCCTCCTGCCGGATGTGGGAGAAATCGGTGACATCCGCAGCTCCCTTGGGAAGGGTGGAGACACACCTGCCCTCTGCCCCAGCCCTCCCACTTCTGTGCCCATTTGAAACTTTTCATCATGAAAACCTGCTTCTTCCCAGAGAGCTGATTTTGTTTCTTATCACTTTGTGTGTATTTTCAAATTTCTCTAATTGAATAGTAACATGAAAACTGGAAAAAAAAAAGATTAAAAATGAAAAAGAATTGTTTAGAGTTTCAGATCTACGCGTAACTACGGTTTTTTCCTACATTTTCCCACCCATTTTCACACTTTGGAAATAGTGTTTTACATCAGTAAAAGTTCCTCCGGCCAGTTCCCTCCGGCGGCCACTGAGCGCTGGCTTCTGTGATGCATCGCCCCTCCTCTTCCAGGTGGGGGGGAAGAGGTGCCAGCATTTCCCCACATGCTCCTGGGTGAACAGCAGTCGTGGCTGCATGTGTAGGCTCAACTGCAGTGACTTCTCAGGCCACATTCCTGGCCTGACTGCAGCTGGGTCAAAGGGCAAGGACCTCAAGGGCAAGGACACTGAAGGGCAAGGAAGGGGCTCTGGCTGCAGACTCACTCTTGGAGCAGGCAGAGCACTTAAAGCAGGCTTCCATCCCATTGAGGCGGTTCATAAAGGTCCCGGGCGGACACGGCACACACTGTCCCCAGGAGTGCGACCTCCTGCAGGGCTCACGGACATGGTGGCCTGGGCAGGAGACAGGGGCGGGGTCGGAGCCTTCATCCGGGCCACTCACCTGCCAGGCAGGCCCTGGGACTTGCCGCTCCAAAGAGGACATGGGAAAAAGTAGGTCTTGGCGTTTCTGATGAAAATCATCTCTCAGTTGTATCACACTCTTGGAAAAGATGACACAACGCACCAGGCTGCCTTGCAAGGACCCAAGGGCTGACAGACACCATGGCACACAGGTCGGGCTGACACATGGTTTATTGTGCAGGCTCAGAGCCCAGGTGGACACTGTGCCACCTTGACCTCCAGAGGCTTCAAGGTCAGTGGCATGGGCTGTTGGCATGCTGGTGGGCAGACATGCCTGGGTGACTGGCTCCCAGGGGAAACCCTGCTCACCTGGCTCAGGTGAGCAAAGTCCATGCAAGGCCACCCAAGGGGTGTGAGCGAAATAAGGCCTGACTGTCTACCCGGGAGAGCATAGCTGGAAGATGGTGCCACATCCTGGACCCCGCCCCACCAACCTCTTCACTGACTCGCCTTCTTTTTCAAAAGCAACCGTAACTGTGAATATAACAGCTTTTCAGGATCCTCTGAATTCTAAACAGTCACGAGGCTTCTGGACACTTGACGTGCAGCCCCTGCTGGCAGAGAGGACCAGGAAGAGGACAGTAGCTGGACCCTCACAGGTGGGCTCACCTCTTGCAGAGCACGTGGAGACGGGGAAGACCCCAGTCCAGGATGGGCTGCAGGATGCGCTGGCTATCAGTGCAAAGAGACACACAGCCCCCCATTGCAGGCCTGGGTAGGGCCTGGTGATGTGGGCTGGAAGAACCCTGCCCAGGACTGGACGGGACCCAGGACTCACCGGCTGGGCAGGCCTTGCAGCAGCGGCCCGCTATCCAGTATTCCCAGGGCTGCAGGACTGTGAGCCCGGAGGCCCCTGGCCCTCCCTGGAAACCACATTGGTATCGGTAGTTGCCTGCAGGTGGAGGAAAACCACAAGTTTTACTCGACTTCCAGGTTTCTCATCTGTGCTGATGTGGTAGGGGTCTTCTCAGCTACATAATCATAACTCAGTTCATCTTGGCAGTCCAGCTGGAACAGGCAGGTGCTATTAAAAGCCCAATTTTATGAGAGGTCAGTACACTGCCTGAGGCTCCAGCTGGGCCAGGACACCAGGCCAGACTCCCAAGGGAGAGCTGGGGTTCCTCACCACAGATTCCTTTGCTTCCTCCAGAAGCAAAGACAGTTTCCATGAGCCGCCCCCTCCCCAATCGGTCTGTTCTCTCTTCCATCCCCTCACCTTTCTCTCTTCTGTGCGACCCCCCACACTCCCCTGTCGTCGGGCTCCCTTCCTTGCCAGCCCCACGCCCTCCCCGCACCGGCTGGGGTTTAGGGTGGGAAAGATTCCCCGCTGCGACCTCCTCCAGCTGGGGAACTGACTCAAAACTCACGCTTCACCCGGTTTTCCTCTAGGGTCTTCCTGCCGGTGCCAGCCTCACTGGGGTGCGCGCCCCTGCCCTGATCTCGGGATCCTTCCACCCTGAGCCCCTCAGCCCAGGCCGGCCCAGCAGTGCAGTCCCAGCAGTGCGGTCCCATCTGATTCAGGAGCAGGAGACAGGGCAACACCGCCTGCAGCGGCTCCTGACAGCTCCCGCGGCCCGGGCCTCAGCGACCCCCGCCCCAGGAGTACAGAGAGGTTGGTACCAAGCTCCTCGCTCCCTCGCCGGCCGCCCACCCAGGTGCCCAGGTGCCGCGGCCAGCGTGAGGAACTCCGCCCATGGCAAAGGTCATGAGGAAGGAGGCTTGGCATTCGCAAAGGCGTGATCAAGCCTCAGGAAACCCCCTGTTCCCGAGCATCTACCCCAAAACCAGAGTCTGTTTTATGCTCTCACCTACACTTCTGACTTTACGGGGGGCTCTTCCCCATAACCGTTTCTCTCAGACAAGGAGTAAACATGCAGCTCCAAGGCAATAAAAACTCCTGGGCTTGACAAGAGTGTTTCAGCTTCCGGACTCCTCTGAAGGTTATCCAGCCCGCCTGTATAGGTTCGTCTGGCCACATATGATTTTTTACAGCCTCCCAATCTGAGAGGCACAAGATGTTTTAGACTTACTAAAGGCAAATTCTCTTGGGGAGTTGGAAATTATTAGTATAGTGGGTTGACTGGGAATTATATTGGTGAAGGGTTTTTTCATTTGTTGTGTCAATAATTGCTGCTAATTCCCTCCCCTGGGTGGCACAAGGATGTCTCTGGTCAAACCTCTCTGCTGACAGACTAGCTTGTGTGACAGGATTATCCATACTCCTGCCACTACCCACATGATTGTTTACTACCTCTCAACCATAAGCAGCACAGAGAGTTTTGGAGTATTCTGAGAGTCTTAATTAGCATAGGGCTTTTCTCATTGTTGAGTCAATGATTGCCGCCAGGCCTCCATATCCTTAGGCACCTGGGAATATATTAATCAATGTATTTAGAATATAGAAAAGGAAATATAGTAGTTTTTAAGGTTAGCAATGCTAGACTTTTTGAGTTAATGAATTTTCTCTTTTGTAATAGATCACTGTACTTTGTTATAAATCACTGTGTCCTTGCTATGTAAAAATGTAACTTTATCACTATCTTAAGACTAAATAGATCTTAAGGGGAACATTGGTGAAGGATTTTCATTTGTTGGGCTGATGTTTGCTGCTAAATCTCCATATTCCCTGCCCTTATAATGAATATAACTAACATATAGGAGAAATAAGTATTAACCTTTAAGATTAATCATGTTAACCTTGGGTTAAATAAATTCCTTTCTTGATTGTAACTCACTATACCCTCACCCTATACGAATGTAACTTTATTTGGAGGGTGGTGCCTGGTTTAAGAAAAAACACCCTTGGAAGAAATAAGTTTTTTGGTTATCAGAAAGAAAGGATCATAAAATGTCAGCAGGTCTCATAGCCAGAAGATGATGTAAAATCCCTAAGACTTTTTTATGTGAAGCACCTGATTTTGATACAGGTCAGCACTGCTGACGGCCCGCGTGACTCTGTATTCATCCCTATATGTAACAAAAAGTATATAAACAAACCCCAAAATAAAGAAATTGGATCCGTTTCTGGAAAGGCTGATCCCCTCATGTCGTTCTTTTCTGCTCCCCGTTTTTCTGGCTGAATACCCATCTGGAGCATGGGTGCCCTCCAAGTCTACTTATTTGCCCCAGTTTTCAAGCCCACGCGAGAAGGAGCCCAAGGAGGGGCACCTTCCGATATTCAAGTGGCACTGGTGGCCCAACGTAGATGGTGCAAATTCCTTGTCTTGGAATTTTATTGGTATCCCACGTAAACCAAGTTATTCAGCCCCTTTTTCTCTCCTACTATTTTCTGGCCTAATTCCCATCTGGTGCATGGGTACCCACCAAGCCTATTAATTTTGCCTGGGCTTCTAAGACCAGACGGGGCGGGGGTGGGGGGCTGCTCAGTGCCTCCTCTCCTTTGGGAGAACGGGAAGACGCCTGCGGCTTAAGTAGGTGGTGATTGGTATTCCATGTGAACCAAGTTATTCAGCCTCTTTTTCTCTGCTAATCTTCTAATCCCTCTCTATCTGTAATTAAATAAGTTATTTCCAAGGATGCTGACGCTGTCCCCACCTTCGAATTCCCTGGATCCACCAGGGCTGGACCCCGGCACCCAGGCCTTGAGGCGTCGCCCTAGCCGTCCCCGCGGTGGGGCCACGGGCTGGGCTTCGGGGTCTCCGAGCCCGCCCTTCCCTGGCCGTGAGGTTTAGGTGTCTCTTCTGAGGGGGCGGGGCGGGGAGGGCATCTGCACTGCCCCTCGCAGGTGCCCGGAAGCAGCGCCTCCCTGGCGAGCGTGCCGCCAGCTTGGCTTCCTGCCCTCCCGCGCGCTCCCGCGCCCTCCCCCCGGATGCTCTGGGGGCCACCTGGGCTCAAGTAGCAGCCGCAAGCTGTGCCAGCTGGACCATAAAGAAAGCTGAGCGCCGAAGAATTGATGCTTTCCGACTGTGGTATCGGAGGACTTTTGAGAGTCCCTTGGACAGCCGAGATCCAACCAATCAAAACTAAAGGAAATCAGTCCTGAATATTCACTGGAAGGACTGATGCAGAAGCTGAAACTCCAATTCTTTGGCCACCTGATACGAAGAGCTGACTCATTGGAAAAGACCCTGATGCTGGGAAAGATTGAAGGCAGGAGAAGACAGGGACGACAGAGGATGAGATGGTTGGATGGCATTAGCGACTCAACGGACACGAGTTTGAGGAAACTCCAGGAGTTGCTGACGGAAGGGGAGGGCTGGCGTGCTGCATTCCATGGGGTGGCAAAGAGTCGGACACGACTGAGCGACCGAGCTGAATTGAGCAGCCGCGAAACTCGAGTCTGTCCCCACTCCCTGCTCAACCAGTGGCATCTTCCTGCAGCCTGTGGGAGCCACATGAGTGGGGGAGGGGTGAGCTGGATGGGGTGGGGGGTGTTTCAAGGGGAGGAGACCGCTCCTTCCTGAAGAGAGCAGGATACAAGCCAGGCACATCAACAGAGGGCGTCAGGCCCCTTCAGTCCCGCACCTCGTCCAGCACCCCGCGCCCCCCCACCACCTAGAATCCCATGCTCCAGGAGGGGCCCGCCAGCTCTTGAGTCTCTGAGCCCTGAACAGACCCAGATCACGTCTGCTAGAAAGTCTTTCTACTAGAAGTTGCTGTCACTTCCCCCAAGCAGTGACAAAGTGAGGGGACAGGCCCGTGTAAGTTCCTCCTGCGGCTCTGGGGAACCTAGAAGGCAGGGTGTGGCCCTGGGCCCGGGCCCTCCTGAGTTTCCACCCTCCCTGACCACCATTCCATCCTCTTCCTGCTCAGCGGCCCTGGGAGGCAGGCCAGCCACTGTCGATGGGCCAGGAAGGGGGTGCTGAGTGGGGTGTGGGGTGCAAAGCACAGTTCTGAACCCTACATCATTCTAGATTTTTCACCACCAGCATCCAGATGCCCAAGAGTTAACCTGATGACCCAGAGGCCAGGACCAGGTCCTCACCGCTTGCAGGAGCTGCCTGACACAGGAGCACGTTGTAACCATCTGTCTGGGCACTGGCCACCTGGTCCCCTGGGACTATGCCCACCCAGCTTTCTTGTCATTTTTCATTGTTGATTTAGACGAGTTCTCAGCCTACCAAGGACAGGAAGAGAATTCTGGAGGAGACTCCGAGGCGGCAGGGGGCGGGGGCTGGAGGGCCTGGTGGGTCAGGCTGCACTTGGGTGGCCCAGTCTGCCCTGAAAGGTCCAGGGTGCAAGACAGATGGCCCAGGGCATCGGGTCCAGAGTAGCCTGCCTTAGTGGCAAGGTGCAGACCACTTCAACCTGGAGAGGACCGCACCCCCCGCCCCCCGCCTCCCGCAGGGGGTGGAGCCACATAGGGATCAGTGCCAGTGGGGACACTGCTCTCAGAGGGAGTCCTGGGAGTCCCGAGTGCCTGGTGCAGGCGGGAGGGTGGGGACGGCGGGGAGGGCGGGGAGGGCTGCGGCGGCAGGGCACACCTGCCCCTCCCTTGGCCCCAGCCGATGTCCATCTTGTCCCACGGCCTCTCCCTCTCTTTTATCCTTCATGTCCGTCAGGGCCGGGCCGCGGTCTCAGTACTGTGGGGTGTGGTCTGCAGTCAGCTGCCCCGACCCCCCCCCTTCAGGGGCATCCTGGGCTGTCCCAGCAAAGGCCAGCCCACTCCCCTGGACCTGGTGGCCAGGAGTACTGAGAACGGTAGCCACAGTGGAACTGAGGGGCTGCCTGGGGGCAGCTGGAGAGGGGGGGAGTGGGTTGTGATTGTGGGGAAGGGACCAGGCCAAATGCCCCCTGGAGAGCCCCATGGGCAGCACCCCCGTGTCCTGAGCCAGCTCATCGGCTGCTGGACGGGTCCCAGGCCTCCTGCACTGGCTCCTCAGAGGTGGGGAGGGGGCGCGGACTGCGTCTCTCTGCTCCCTGCAGACTGCACGCCCCTCCACGCCAGACCTCCTCCCTCCATCCTCGAGGCCCCAACCCTTCCCTGGGCCCCTCCAGCCCCAGACAGCTTCTGCTGGCATCGAATCTCTCCCCTGAGACACCCCAACCCTACTGGTTTCCAGAATTTCCCCAAGAAGGCAGCATACAACATGTGCGTCTGTTTATTTCACGCATGGAGACGTGTCCCCAAATTGGAGGAGGAGCAAGACATAGATACAAAACTGGTCAGCTCAGGTGGCACCATCACAGCTGAATTTACGGCCCCGTCTGTGTCTGCATGTGCAGAGCTTCACACACACACACACACACACACACACACACACAGCATTTGACACAGGAACAGAGGCCAGTTGACAGATGCTGTTCGCAGCCTGCCTAAAATATTGCAATTGCGTTTATTAAAAATGTGTGGGAAGGGAAGACCGTGCATGTCTGTCTGAATAAAGTGTCCCCCCTCGGTCCCAGGCCAGGAATGCCCCCCAGACATGCCACGCTCAGCTGTGCCCGCCCCAGCTTGGCATGTCCTGGCTGAGGGAGATGGGCTGGGCCTGTGAAGTGTATGAACTGGGCCCCACCGTGCAGACGGCACAGGGGGCAGAAGGAAGCCCCATCGCAGCCCAGCTGGCGCCTGAAGCCCACCTGCAGCCTGTCCAGGACAGCGTGGGCGGGGACTCGGGAAGGGATGCTCTGTGCGTTGGGCGCCCAAGAGGACCTGGGGTGCCGGCTTGCTCCTCAGAGCCTCCTACTCACCGCTGCTGAGGGGCAACACCTGGAGTCTGGAGGGCCCTCCTGCCCCTCCACCATCAGACCCCTGAGGCTGCCCGGGGAGGGGGTGATGAGGCAAGGCTGCCAGAGAGCGTGGCCCAGGGTGAAAGTGGCATTTGGCTTCAGCATTAAGGCCAGCGCGGGGTGGAGGGCCCTGTGGGAAAGGCCAGCGCCTCGCCAGAGGTATCCTGCGCAGCAACCACCCCCCCCCGCCCAGGTCCCTCCTGCTGTCCTGCGGCCGTGGGTTCCTCCGTCCACGTGGGCCATGCTCACGGAGTCTCTGCCTCCATAGGGCTGGCTTAAAGTGCTAGGTGCCTGGGAGGGAGGCTCGGCTTCCTCTGTCCCCTAGTCCTGCAGATGATGCCCACGCCATCCCCACTGGGCTCTTATTTGAGGATGTAGTTAATGAGCAGCTGACACGCCAGGAACACGCAGAGCAGGAACCAAGAACGAGGGCTGTGCAGGGGGCCCGGGGTCGGGGCCTGCCTGGCGCGGGCCGTGGAGCTCAGCATGGCCGAGAGGTGCCTGGAACGAGAGGGCGCGGTGGTTCAGCCTTGTCCAGCCAAGCAGCAAGGTGAGGAGTCTGGCCCTCGGGTGAAAACGGGGCCAGGGGCTCGCGTAGGGGAGGGCCCCAGGGCACAGTGGCTGCCTGGGGCTCCCTGGGCACACCCTCCAGGGAGAGGGGTCAGGGCTAGTGGAGCTGGGGCTCTCACATCCCCCCTCCCACCTCCACTGCCGTGGGCTGAACGGCGTCTGCAAGTCCTGTGTTGGAGTTCTGACCCCCAGCAGCCAGAACGCAACTGTTTGGAGATGTGACCTTTACAGGGGTAAATAAAGAAATGGGGTCACTAGGCTGGGCCCTCATCCCACAGGACTGGGGGTCCCTGAAAGAAGAGGTCAGGACACAGACACACACAGAGAGACAACCCTGTGAGGACGCAGGGAGGAGACGGCCGTCGTCTGCACGCCTAGGAGAGCAGCCTCGGGAGGACCAGCCCTGCTCTGATCTGGGATTTCCAGCCTCAAGGCCCAGGAGGGGCAAATGCCTGTAGCTGAAGCTGCCGGTCTGGGCTTGGCTGACAGCCCAGGAAAGCTGCAGCTCTGTCCTGGCCTCTTGACATCACTGTGTCTGGACCAAAGGCTGAAGCTATTGGCTGTGTTTCCACCACCTCCCTCGCAGCAAAGCAGCAAGTCTCCTGTGGTGCCCTAACCCCCTTCCTGGTTCCCACGGCCTCCGGGCCGGGCTCCTTCGTCTCGGTCTCTCACCTCAACTGCCCCTCCTCCTGGCAGGGGCCATCCTGTGGTGCCCACTCGGGACTGACCTCTGCATTCCCCATTTCCAGCTCCGCTCTGCCCAAACGCATCCTCCTCCAGGAAGCCCTCCCTGATCATGGAGACCGTCCCCCTCCCCCACTCTTACAAGATGTCAGTCTCCGTTTCCCTTGGCCCTGCACAGCATCACCATGGAGCTGGTACCAAAGGGTGAGAAACACCTCTGGGCCCCCTTGGGTGAGTCGCAGGGGAAGTAGGGCTGGCCTCGTTACAGACATGAGATTCTAGGCTCCCAAGAGCAGCTCAGGTGTTCACAGTTGCCAAGGGCTCTCGGGGCGCCAGGCTCAGAGCCTCACTCTCTGCTCCATCTTCCTCCCGCCCCAGGGGCACTGCTGTCAACCCCAGTTCACAGATGGCGAGACTGAGGCCCAGACAGACCAAGGTTTTGCAGCTCAGAGACTTGCCGCCTTGACTGGAGCCTGGCTCTGGGGGAGAGCGGGGGTCAGAAATCGAATGTGTTCCTAGGCCCCCTGACATGACTTGGCCCGCTATTTCTGAGGTCCTACTGGTTTTGGGGCTCGGGGGGCCACTGCCGCTGGTACCTTCTTCCAGCTTCCATCTAGCTCCGCCCCTCGGGGTTCTGGCCGTCCTGCACTCTGACCCCGCGCCCCCCAGCTGGTCCTCCGAGGGCGGCCCACCTGTGCAGCTCCTGCTGGGCCTCCCGGATGGACAGGATCGCCTCGTGCAGCACCTGCAGCCGCCGCGCCTCCTTCCCACACCGAGGGCACGGGCTCTCGCAGCCTACAGGCGTCAGGAAGGAGCGGGGAGAGGTGAGGATGGGCGGGTGGGGGCCTGAGGTTACAGCCCGCCTCCCTGCAGCCACTGGCACAAGAGGGAGGTGGTGCCCACTCCGGAGGAAACTCCCAGGATCAGCCAGCCTCTGATAAGCCCAGGGGGTCAAACGGGGAGACAGGCACTCCCTGAAGACAGGGGACCAGGAAGCGGGAGCCCACCCGGAGAGTCACAGGCCAGACAGGCAAGCCCCGCCCCTCGCTGGGCGCCCCGCCCCTCGCTGGGCGCCCCGCCCCTCGCTGGGCGCCCCGCCCCTCGCTGGGCGCCCCGCCCCTCGCCGGGCGCCCCGCCCCTCGCTGGGCGCCCCGCCCCTCGCTGGGCGCCCCGCCCCTCGCTGGGCGCCCCGCCCCTCGCTGGGCGCCCCGCCCCTCGCTGGGCGCCCCGCCCCTCCCTGGGCGCCCCGCCCCTCCCTGGGCGCCCCGCCCCTCCCTGGGCGCCCCGCCCCTCCCTGGGCGCCCCGCCCCTCGCAAGAGCGGACTCAGAGCCCGGCCCCCTCGCCCGTCCCCACCGGCTGCACCGGTCCAGAGGGTCAGCCCACAGGTCTCACCCGGAACAAAGTCCCCGTCCTCCTCCTCCTCGTCAGAGAGCTCGGGGCAGGACTCGGGCGTGGAGCCGCTGCTCTCGGTGACCTGGCTGTGGCCGGAGGGCTGGTCGCTGGGCTTGCGGAGCCGCGGGTTGGGGGCGGACCCCTGGGGGGAGACGGAGCGGCTGAGCGGCAGCCCACCCACACCCACCGCACCCGTGGGGCCACCTGTGCCGCAGAAGGCGGCCGGCAGCGGCGGAGGCTGCTGGCTCTGGGCGGGTGACAGGCCCGGCCCTGACCTGACTGCAGCGCCCACCACCCCCCTCTGACCCTCCCATACAGAGGGAGACGACGGGGGCCGGGCCACAGGACTCCAGAGCCGGCAGGGCTGACCCTCCCAGCGCGCGCTGACGGCCGGGGCTTCCCCAGCGTGGACGCAGGGACCCCCGGGCTGGCCAGCCTCAGAGAAGCCTTCCGAGGACAGGGGTGGCCGCGTGACCGGAGGCCTGTCCCTGCGAGGGCCTGGGGGTGCCCTGCACGGAGGCCCTCGGCCCCGATGAGTGTGGTCAGAGCCGGGGCAGGGGGGCTTCCCACACAGGCAGGTTTTGGGGTGTGGTGGGGCCCGTTTTGACCAGAGAGGCTGAGGAGAGAGAGGAGGGTGAAGAGGCCTGCCGGGGGCACTCGTGCGGGAGAGACAGGGCTATCCGGTCCCGGCTGAGGGGCTGCGGCACGTGGGGGAAGGGGCTGGGACACACACGACTCGGGAGGTATCTCGGCCCCCGTTTGCTGGGGAAATTGGGGCCACAGGGCAAGATGGGGGAGTCCACGCCTCCCTGCCCAGGGGGGAGTGCCCCCCCGTTGTATGCACAGTGGGCACCCAGCGGGCACTGATCCACACGTGGGGCCACCCTGGGCTCCCCCTGAAGTGGCACCTCTGCCAGAGTGCTCCTCCCTTGTGCTCCCCAGGGCCTCCCGCTGTCCTCCCCACCCCACCCCCACCCTCCTCACCCACCCACAGAGGCCCAGGAGTCTGTGCAAATGCCACCTCCTCCTCCTCCTGCTACTTGGGCAAGCCCCTGGGCTGCCCTGAGGCTCAGTGTTTTCATCTGTACAATGGGATACCGCCCCACCAACACCACGGAGAGCGGTTCTGGGAAGCAACGGGGCAGGGCCAGTGCACCCTAGCACAGTGCCCTGAACATCGGGGTGTCCCAGGAACTGCGTGTCCTGCAAGGGGGTGGTGTCTTGGCCCCTTGCTGGGTGAGGAAAGGTGGGACAGGGACCCAGGGGGACACCAGGGGAGACCCTGCTGGGATGTGTGTGGGTCAGAGTGATGGGGACCCAGGAGAGGAGGGCCAGGTTAGCTGGGTGTGAGGTGGGGGCGGAGGACCCCAGGCTGGGTCCAGGGCTGGTTCTGACCTGGTGCCTGGGCCCCGGGCTGCCCAGGAAGGTGGTCTCCCGCTGCAGGGTGTGCAGGACCCCATCTTGCTCAAACTGGGCGATGTCCTTCAGGGGGTCCCAGGGGCTGTGGCTGGGGGGAGTCCAGAGAGTGTGGGTTGGCAGGGGCGGTGGCCCACACAGTGAGGGGCCCCCTCCCGGCCCAGCCCTCAGCCTCTCATCAGGGCTGAAGCCCCCAGGGGAGTGACCACAGCCTGCCCCCGAGAGCAGCCCCCGCGTGGCCCTCCCTCCCCATCACTCAGGGCCAGGACAGTGGGGGTCTGCGGGCAGCCTGCCGCCACTCACTTCTCGTATCGGTAGCGCCACTCCTGGGTGGCAGGGTCCAGGTGGAAGAGCTGGGGTGTCCAGGGCACCAGATTCTGCTGGCGCTCCCGGGCCCGCTGCCGCTGCGCCTCCTCTAGGGAAAACTTCTCCTGCGTGGCTTTGTGCTGGTCACCCTCGCTGATGGCCCTGGTGACGTGCTGCCAGAGCCTGCGAGTGGAGCACCTGCTCTGAGCCAAGGGGACCTGGGCAGCCTTGACCCTTCACACTAGAGGGGAGGCTCAGAGCAACCTCCATTTGATTGCCTCCAGTGACAGGGAGCTCACTACCTATCAGGGTGCCCATCTCTCCTGGGCACTGTTTATTTACCATGAGATGGTTCTTTCCTATGCTGGGTGCACACTTGGCACCACAGGGCCCTCCCTACAGAGCTCGCTCTTCCCCCAGGCCTCCCTTTCTCTCCCTCCAGCTTCCCACAGCCGGACGTGTCCTCTGCCACCAGGGATCCCCTCGGGTCTGTCCTCGTGCCAGGGACATCCAGGGAACCTGCATCCAGGGATCGCAGCTGCCAGCCTGGCCGCTCTGGCTGGGGTCGGGGTCCTGCAGCGCCCAGCCCTCACCTCTCCGACTCCAGCTCCGTCTGCTCCTCCAGCAGCACCGTGCACCGCTTCAGCCGCTGCCTGCGCACCTCCTCGCTGGGGTTCCAGAAGAGCTCAGGGCCTCCTCTGCCCTCCTCCTTGATGAACACTTCCCTGTCCTGCCCCAGGTGGCCGGGCGGGTCAGAGGCGCCGGCCGTGGCCTCCGGAGCCCGGGCCCGCCCTCCCGCCTGTGCCTGCCCAGAGGCGGGCCTTACCCAGTGTCCCGTGAGCCGCGCCAGGACCTCCTCGCCCGACGTGATCTTCCCCGAGATCTGGTTGATGCTCGTGCTGCCCCCGAAGAAGGGCTGTGGGGACATGCCCGAGATGGACGCGGGTGAGGGCGCTGAGCTGGGGAGGAGGAGGGGCCCCTTCCTCGTGGGGGTGCGAGCTCCCAGCCCTGGTGCACAGCAGGGGCGGCCACACTCGCCCATGGCCCAGCCAGAGCTCCAGGGTGCAGGGTCCCTGCCAGGCCTTGGTGCCCCATGGTGGGGATGGGCCTCAGCCTCGCCTGTCTCTGCTGTGTGGTCTGCGGGCAGCCCCTTCCCCTCTCTGCGCCCCTCACAGGCTCCGGCTGTGCTACAGGACGGCCAGGAGCTGCTCATCCGTGTGCCCCTGCTCAGGAAACCATCCCTGGGCACAGAGAGGGTGGTGGGGGACCCCCCAGGGCCTCGCCTCTCCCCTGCCCGAGCCCCACGCCCCCAGGCCCTGGGGTGGCTGATCTGCCTGTGCTACCTGGAGCTTGAACTCCAGCTCAGCCTGCAAGCTGTTCTTCTCACACTCGATGGTCACCCTGCCACCCAGCTCCATGGCCATCGTGCCGTAGAGGATGCCTGCAAGACAGCCATGGCGGGGGTCAGTGCTGCCCTGGGGCCGGCTGAGCCCCCAGGCCTCGGTGGAGTCCCAGCAGCGCTGAGACGGGGATGAGTGTGTCAGGCCCCGAGGGTGAGAAGGGAGCGGGGATGACAGGTGCTCCCGGGGGCCAGCGCTGCCAGGAGGGTGAAAATCGGACCTGGCTCCTCACGGGCCTGCTACCCCCGGAGGACGGGCTCTCTGGCCTTTGCTCATGTGAGTTGCCAAGTCTCAGAGACACCCCCACCCTTAACTGGGTCACTGCCTCCAGGAAGCCCCTGTTCCAGGCTCCCAGGAGCTCCACTGTCCCTTAGGAGACCCTCATCTCTGTGGGTCACTTGGCTCCGCAGTTCCTGCCCTGCGTGGGTCTGTTTTAACCTAATACGTCAATGTTTTAATTAGCAAAGGAAAGCACGAGCCTTCTGTTTCTGGTCAGATGGAAGGCTTACTCTGAAAGAAAGAAATGAGGAAGGAAGGGGAGAAGAGAAGGCAGGAAGGAAGGATCCCTGTCACCCTGAGACACTTAGAGATGTGGGATAAGATATGTCTTTCAAAACTTCTTAAAAAATACAAGCTAACTGAAGTAGCAACATGGCGGGAATCACCCCCAAATCCTCCAGGCACCCCATGGAAAAGCTACACTGAAGGGAGGGGGCCTCCGAGCTGCTTGGGTGCTTCTCCAGGACAGGGCAGCGTGGGGTCAGAGAAGCAGGTACAGGGGGCCTGGTCTTCCAAGGTGGGGGTGAGGGCATCAGGGGCTCTAGAACTGTCTACACCCTGCTTTGTAGTTTTGACTTTGGAACCAGGCACCTGTTTTCACTTACAAAATTATTTTCAAGATGAAATAGCAATTCCTAAAAATCCAAAGTGCAATGAAACCAAAACCCAGGATGAGTGTCCTTGGTGGCATGATCTGAGGGGGAGTATTCAGTGCCATCAGAGATCCCAGGGGGACCTACCGAAGACGGGAAGGAGCGCAAACATCACAGCCCATACGGCCTTCATGGGCTTCCCTGGGGGTTCAGATGGTAAAGAATCTTGCCTGCAGTGCAGCAGACCCGGCTTCAGTCCTTGGGTCAGGAAGATCCCCTGGAGAAGGGAATGGCTACCCACTCCAGTATTCTCGCCTGGAGAATCCCATGGATAGAGGAGCCTGGTGGGCTACAGTCCATGGGGTCGCAGCGACTCAGATAAGACTTTCACATCACGCTGTCACCAGCCATCATCCTGCTGGCGGGCGGGGCTGTGTTGTGAGTGCTGTGAGTGGGGTGTGAGTAAGATAGAAAGTGAGCGTGGTGGGCTCATGGAAATGGGCTGTCTCGTATGGGAGGAAGACATTTCACATGTGCTGAACGGGGTGGACAAAAACCCACTGTCTTGAATCTGGATTGGAAACATAAGTGTGAATGCATCTGTTTTAATCTTAAAAAAACAAACAATTCTATGTTCCGCTCAGTGGAAAGCCCTAGGGAAACAGAGACCAGACCACTCAAAGGAAGCATACCTGGCCTGCAGACAATGGTGCTTAAGTCTAAAATACCTCTTCTTACTGGAAAGAACCAGAGACTCCCTGGAGAAATGGCTGATTCACGGGCTAGAGCAGGAGACGCCGGCGTCTCCTGGGATCACGGCAGGAGGAGGCAGCCCGCTCGGGCTGGGTGTACCAAGGTCCCAGGGCCAATCTGAGGGCTCCCGCCGGCCAGCTTGGCACAAGGAGCAGCCAGCGTGATTCCAGCTGGAATACTCTTTATGGTCAGGCATGTTCTGATCAAACCATGTTCCAAGCAACGTGACCTCACCCAGGACCACCTTTGGAGGAGTTCAGAGGGAAAACTCACTACTGTTTTGAAAATGCCAGGCTGGATGAGTCATAAGCTGGAGTCAAGATTGCTGGGAGAAACATTATATCAACAGCCTCAGATATGCAGATGATACCACTCTAACAGCAGAAAGTGAAGAGGACCTGAAGAGCCTCTCGATGAGGGTGACGAGGAGACTGAAAGAAACTCAACACAAAAAACTTAAGATCCTGGCATCTCGTCCCATCGTTTCACGCACGGCAAACAGAAGGGGAAAAAATGGAAGCAGCCACAGATTTTATTATCTTGGGCTCCAAAATCACTGTGGACAGTGACGGCAGCCAGGAAATTCAAAGACACTTGCTCCTTAGAAGGAGAGCTGTGACAACCGTGGACAGTGTATTAAAAAGCAGAGACATCACTTTGCTGACAAAGGTCTGTATAGTCTAAGCTATGGTTTTTCCAGCAGTCATGTACAGATGTGAGAGTTGGACCATAAAGAAGGTCGAGTGCTGAAGAATTAATGCTTTCGAATTGTGGTGGTGGTAAAGACTCTTGAGAGTCCCTTGGACTGCAAGGAGATCAAACCAGTCAATCCTAAAGGAAATCAACACTGAATATTCACTGGAAGGACTGATGCTGAAGCGAAGCTCCAATACTTTGGCCACCTGATGCAAAGAGCTGACTCACTGGAGAAGATCCGGATGTTGGGAAAGATAGAAGGCAGGAGGAAAAGGGGACGACAGAGGATGAGATGGTTGGATGGCATTACTGACTAAGTGGTCATGAATCTGAGCAAACTCTGGGAGACCGTGAAGGACAGCGGAGCCTGGGGCGCTGCATTCCATGGGGTCCAAAGAGTCAGACACGACTGAGCAACTGAACAACAACATTTGGAGAAAAAATCTGGCATTTATCCATCATGTGCCGGACCGAGTGGCTGAGCACGTGGTAGTGAGTGGGAGTTTCTCTTCGCAGAAGATTGCCTGCTGGCTGGCTGAAGGAGCAAGGGACCATCACCACATGCGGTGCCGCCGAGGTTAGCAGAAGCAGGCGCTGAGACTCCACATCCCATCCCTGCCGCTACCATCACAGAGATGAAGGCAGCTCGACATCGCGAACCTTGTGGCGGGGAGGCGGGAACTGCCTGCTGTTGTCTTGATGGAAAATCTGTGCCTGAAAGTGATCAAGCCTCCAGGGATGAGGCCAGCCTCCAGATGATAGAGAATACGTTCAGCTACACCATGGACACAGCCAGTAAATCCAGACCGGAGGAAACCCCACAAGCAAATGATCTTATTCCTTCAAGAAATACATTGTGAGGGAAAAAAGGGTGCAAGGTCATACGGAGCACCGAGTGTGACCCTCGCCTGGAATCCTCTTCAAACAAATGAACTGCGACGTGTGTGTGTGTATCTGCACGCACCTCAGCTTCCCTGGTGGCTCAGAGCGTAAAGAATCTGCCTCCAGTGCAGGAGACGGGGGTCTGACCCCTGGGTCGGGAAGGTCCCCTGGAGGAGGGAATGGCTGCCCACTCCAGTATTCTTGCCGGGGGCATCCCACGGACAGAGGAGCCTGGCGGGCTGCAGTCCGTGGGGTTGCCAAGAGTCAGATTTGACTGAGCAACTAACACTTTCATGTATATAAACACACATGTATTTATGATAATTAGGGGTCTTTGAACACTGACTGTGGATCTGATGATTTTAAGGAAAGAGTCTTGGTTACTTTTTCTGTGTATGTAATGACAGACTTGTTACGGCTAAGAAGGGGAATCCTTACCTTGTAGTGGGTGAGTCACTACAAGATAAAGCAGAGATGATGTGATCTCTAGAATCTACTTCAAATGAATGCCGTGGGGGGGCATGTGACTGAGAACAAAGGAAGCAAGATACCTACAACACTGTACGTGGTTGGGAGGGGGGCCCTGTCCTTTCACAAGTATTTGATGTTTTCCATAACAGAAGGTTGATGGAAAAGTCATGTTCTTTTAAATGCACTGATGAACAGATAGGCATGCAAATAAATAAGAGTAATCCTCTGGGAGAAAAAGATGAGAAGAGGAGGGGAGGAGGGGAGGAGGGGAGGAGGAGGAAGAGAAGCATCTGTCCTCTGAGCAGCGAGGCCTTTGCTGACCTGACCCTTGGTGTCCTGTGGGGAGCAGGGCAGAGGGGCTGCCCCAGGGTAGCAAGAAAAGTGTGCTCTGAGCCATTTCCATAAAACTGGGGCTCTCACCTCCCTACACCCTCAGCAAAAGGAGAGTAAAGGAAACAGTGGTATTGGGCACGGTTCTCGGGGTTAAAGGGCTTCCCTGGGGCTCAGCTGGGAAAGAATCCGCCTGTAATGCGAGAGCCGGGTTCAGTCCCTGGGTCGGGAAGATCCCCTGGAGGAGGGAATGGCTGCCCACTCCAGGATTCTGGCCTGGAGCATCCCATGGACAGAGGGGCCTGGAGGGCTGCAGTCCATGGGGTTGCCAAGAGTCACATACAACTGAGCAACTAACACTTTCATGTACATAAACACACATGTATTTATGACAATTAAGGGACTTTGAATACTGACTGTATATCTGATGATAGTAAGGAGAGAGTCTTGTTTATTTTTTCTGTGTATGTGACGACAGTCTTGAGGTTACGGCTAAGAAGGGGAATCTTCACCTTGTAGTGAGTGAGTCACTGCCGTGTGATGACGCAATATGAAGCACAGATGGTGTGACATCTAGACTCGACTTCCGATGAATGCGGTGGGGGGCGTGTGGCTGAGAACAGAGCAAGCAGGACGCCGGGTGTGTTCCGGGTGCTCGGTTGGGAGGGGGCCCCTGTCCTTTCACATATGTTTGATGAGAATTCCATGGACTGTATAGCCCACGGGGTCACAAAGAATCGGACAAGACTGAGCACTTTTCACTTCACTCGGAGTTAAAAATGCCTCCACCTCTCGCATCCCTGGCCTTGACTTTGTAACGTGAGTTTGCAACTCAAATAGAAACTTCCTGGGCTTCCCCGGTGGTCCAGTGGCTGAGAATCCACCTGCCAATGCAGGGGACACAGCTTGCATCCCTGGTCCAGGAGGGTCATCCCTTGTCCGGGAGGATCATCCCTGCTCCGGGAGGATCCCACATGCAGTGCAGCATCTAAGCCCGGGCACCACGACTGCCGAGCCTGTGCTCTAGAGCCTGGGAACCACAACTGTTGAGCCCACGTGTCCCAACTATGAAGCCCGTGCCCTCGAGCCAGCTCTGCAACAAGAGCAGCCGCTTCAGTGAGCAGCCTGCAAACCACAACGAAGAGTGGCCTCTGCTTCCTACAACTAGAGCAAGCCTGTGCATCAGTAAGTAAATTTTTTAAGAATAGAGACATTTCACAACCTACTGGACACAACCGCCTAGTACAGGGGAAGACCCCCAACAGAATTAGAATCCCAAAGTCTCAATATATACAATCATCCCCTGAAGGAATGTTTATTCAGTATATACTGTGGGCAGAGGGGACCCAGCAGTAAACTGGCTAGAATAGTGAAATTCCTAGATAGAGAATAGAAAACAATTATGTTTACAATGTTTATAGATCTTTAAGAAGAAATTTTGAACTTGATCAAGGAACAAGATACAAATATAAACCAACAAAAAAGTTTGAAATGGAATCAAATGAAATTTTTAGGGGAAAAAACTCTCTAACATCGAAATTAAACTCAGTGGATGGATTAAGTATAAGGCTAGTAAGAGCTGAAGGTTTAGCTCTAAAGACGTTATCTAGAACACGAAAAGATAAAAGATATGAGATGCAGGGCATAGAAGGTCTGATTGAAGTTCTAGAAGAAAATTGAGAAATTGGAACGAAGCAGTATTAAAAAACAATGGCTTAAAAACTTCCACACTTGATCAAAACCATGAAATCTCTGCCTAAAAAGTTTAAACAAACAAAAACCCTTACAAATAAAAGAAAAAAGCCGACTTCTGTGGTGGTCCAGTGGCTAAGAATCTGCCTGCCCATGCAGCAGAGGTTTGATCCCTGGTCTGGGGAGATCCCACAGACTGAGGGGCAACGTAACCTGGGCACCACAACTGCTGAGCCCGAGCTCTGGAGCCGTGAGCCACAACCACTGAAGCCCGAGGGCCCTGGAGCCCGAGCTCCGAGACGAGAGAAGCCCCGGCAGCGAGAAGCCTGCGCACCACAAAGGAGTGTGGGCCCTGCGGGCTTGCTGCAACGAGAGGAAAGCCCTTGCACAGCAACACAGACCCAGCACTGTCAAAAGCAAAAACGAATAAATACATTTAAAAGGAAGAAGGAAACCCAGAGCTGTCAAGCCACAGAAAGGGATGGAGGAAACTTAAAAGCGTATTGCTTAGTCAAAGACACTGATTTGAAAATGCTACATACCCTATGATTCCAGCTCTGTGACCTTCTGAAAAGAGCAAACCTATGCAGACAGTGAAAAGACCAGTGGTTTGGGAGAGGGAGGAAGAGGTGAATTCATCTATTCATGTGTAACCATCATAAGAAATCTTTAGGGTGGTGAAACGATCCTGTAATCTTGTAGTGATAGAACACTTATTTGTCCCAGCCCATATAATTACACAGCAAAGTCTGAACCCTAATGTAAATTACAGACTTAATATTCAACAATAGTTTGTCAATACCAGCTAACCGTGACACTGTAGCACACTAATGAAAGATGTTTACAGTAGGGAATTCCTGTGTGTGTGTGAGTATACTCGTCTCTGTGTGTGTGTATACTCGTGTGTGTGTGTGTGAGAGAGAGTATACTCGTGTGTGTGTGTGTATACTTGTGTGTGTGTGTATAGTCGTGTGTGTGTGTATACTCGTGGGTATGTGAGTATACTCCTGTGTGTCTGTGAGACACAGTATACTCGTGTGTGTGTGTGTATACTAGTGGGTGTGTGTGTATACGTGTGGGTGAGTATACTCCTATGTGTCTGTGTAAGAGAGTATACTCATGTATGTGAATATACTCGTGTGTGTGTGAGTATACTCGTGTGTGTATGTGTGTGTGTATACTCATGTGGGTGAGTATACTCGTGGGGGTGTGTGTGTATACTGTTGTGTGTATGTGTATACTCATGGGTGTGAGTATACTCATGTGTGTGTGTGTGTGTGTGTCTGAGAGAGAGAGTATACTCGTCGTTGTGTGAGTATACTCCAGGTGTGAGTATACTTGTGGGTGTGTGTGAGTATACTCATGGGTGTGTGTGTGTATACTCGTGTGTGTGTGTGTGTGTGTGTGTGTATACTCATGGGTGTGTGAGTATATTCCTGTGTGTCTGTGTGAGAGAGTATACTCGTGTGTAAGAGAGTATACTCGTGTGTGTGTGTGTGTGTGTGTGTGTGTGTATACTCGTGCATGAGTGCGTGTGTGTTGGGACAGAGGGGGATACGGAGCACTCTGCATTTTCTGTTCAAATTTTTGGAAACCTAAAACTACTGAAAAAAATAGCCAGTAATTAAAAAATAAAAGAAATCCTGTAAGTGAATTGCTTTGCTGTATACCAGAAATGGACACAACATTGAAGGCAAAAAAAAGGAAACCTAAACCTTGAACTTCGACAGCGAGCCTGCAGAACACCAGAAACAAGAGAAGATCCTAAGAGCAGCTGCAGAGAAAAGCAGGCCACGTAACAAGCAGGCTGGCGCTGACTGATCACCAACCACAGTGGAAGCTGGAAGGTGGAGACAAGCTTTCAAAGCAGAGACAGACCATCTGCCCAGAATTTCATACCCCGCTAAACAGTCACGTAAGAGGGAGCATGAAATAGATCCCTTGGAGCAGACAAGAACCAGGCTGTTCCCCCGAGGGAGCTGGCCTGGACTCTGCTCCCTGGGGTGGGGGCACCACAGCCTCTCACCTTTGCAGTGGGCGTAGGGCATGGTGAGGCTGTAATCCTCTGCCCGGTTCAGGAAGGTGAGGGTGGCCTTGCCATCCAGCAGAGCTGACAGTGAGTTCCCTGCAGAGAGACATGGGGTGGTAGGGACAGCGCGTGGAGCCAGATCCTGGGGACCTGGGCCCCCACCCCCACCCCAAGTCACAGGACCTGAGCTCCCTTCCAACAAGTAGGGAGAGCCCCAGGCACTTTGAGCTGTGTGACTGTGGGTGGGTCACTTAACCTCTCTGAGCCTCAGGTTCTGCGAAAGCTGCACAAGGCATTCATCCTAAGGTGTTACTTCAGCTGCCGTGTGTTAGCGTTTATTTCAGTTACTAAAGCCGGGATTCTTAAGGGGGAGGCTTTGACCTTTTCCAAACCAGGGCCTCTGCTTTGATTTTAAATACCTCCAGAGAGAGGGTCTGGCCCACTTAAGGATACACAGTCAGTGACGGGAGCACAGGGGTTGGAAAGGTGGGCACAGCCTATGCGGTCAGCTGGGTACACAGAGGCACTCAGCCCACCTGTCCCCCAGCGAGAGCCATGACAAGGCCAATCAGATGGAGAAATGCAGAGAAACCCACAGTGCCAGGCTCTTGAGGTCTGCTGGACAGAACATCCTGCGACGGCGAAGCTGCTCTGCCCTGTGCTGTGGGACACGGCGGCCACCTGTGGCTACCTGCACTGTGGCCAGAGTGACTGAGGGGCCCCCGCTAAGTTTCATTTCATCTGAATTACTTTAAATAGCCACGTGCGGCCAGCGGTGCTGGATGGCCGGCCAGCCCTGGAGGCACCTTTGCACACGGTCCTTTCTCATTATCCTCCCAGCACCCCTGTGAACCCCACGGGAGGGAGGGATGGGAGGAGTCGCCTGGGGGCCTCTGCAGACCCCAGGTTCTGAGCACTTTACCCCGTGTGGTCCCTGCTAGGACAGGTGGGGAGGGACATGAATACGGCCCTCGTGGGAGCTCTTGGTAACCCCTGAATCTGGAGCTCAGTCCTTCCCTCCCCGCCCCCCCCCTGTTTTCCCGAGGCCCCGGGGAGACCCCGGGGAGACCCCAGGGAGACCCCAGGGAGCCGTTCCCCTCTCACCGTAGAACCGGGACTTGGCAGTGATGCTGCCACTGATGCAGAAGCCGTCCTTCCGGTTGCTGACGTGGAAAGCGGACACAGGTGGGTGGTGGGAGACCTGTGGGCGGGGAGGTGGCTCGAGCGACGGCCCCAGCAGCGGGCAGCCCCGCCCCCCCATACCCTGCCCAGCCCCAGCAGCGGGCAGCCCCGCCCACCCACAACCCTCCCAGCTCAAGCAGCGGGCAGCCCCGCCCACCCCATCCCTCCCAGCCCCGCCCACCCCATCCCTCCCAGCCCCAGCCCCGGGGCGTGAGGGCAGTCTCGTCTTGGGACTCAGCCCAGGAGCTGCCTGCCATCCCCGTGTCCCGCCCAGACCTCCCCCCTGCCAAGGACACATGGCTGTCACAGCCACGGTGGGGTCTGCAACCCCTGGGAGAATCCCTCTGGCGGTAGTGAGGCCAGAGCTCTTCCGACGGTCCAAGGCTGGGCCGCCCAGAAACAGGCCTGGGCTGAGACACCCCCGACCCGCCGCCAGGGCCCGCCCACCGCAAAGCCCGGTGCCCAGAGCCTGGGGTGACCCTTGCCTGCTCAGCGATGTAGAAGGTGTGGCTGTTGGTCTGGGGGTGGAACCAGCAACAGCGGAAGGTCTCCCCCAGGATGGGGTTGTAGGGCTTCTTGATGCCCTGCAGGCAATGAGCAGGAGGCTGGCGTGAGGCAC